>NC_053500.1:12319955-12633213 GCF_905171775.1 Rana temporaria
GTGAGGGGTGTACACAGAGGGCGAGGGGTGTATACAGAGGGTGAGGGGTGTACACAGAGGGCGAGGGGTGTATACAGAGGGTGAGGGGTGTACACAGAGGGTGAGGGGTGTACACAGAGGGTGGAGGGGTGTACACAGAGGGTGGAGGGGTGTACACAGAGGGTGAGGGGTGTACACAGAGGGTGAGGGGTGTATACAGAGGGTGAGGGGTGTACACAGAGGGTGAGGGGTGTATACAGAGGGTGAGGGGTGTACACAGAGGGCGAGGGGTGTATACAGAGGGTGAGGGGTGTACACAGAGGGCGAGGGGTGTATACAGAGGGTGAGGGGTGTACACAGAGGGTGAGGGGTGTACACAGAGGGTGAGGGGTGTACACAGAGGGTGAGGGGTGTACACAGAGGGTGGAGGGGTGTACACAGAGGGTGGAGGGGTGTACACAGAGGGTGAGGGGTGTATACAGAGGGGGTTGTTAGTTTCAGCTGCTTTGCTGTTAATTGAAACAACAGTTGCACTAGATGGGCAACAAAGAGACAACCTCCAAAACAGGAAGGGTCTTTCAGGTGGAAGTGTCTGACATTTTTTTCCCTACTCATCTTTTCTGACTGTTTTTCACTAGTTTTGCATTTGGCTAGGGTCTGTGTCACTACTGGTAGCACGAGGCGATACCTGGACCCTATAGAGGTTGCACAGGCAGTCCAACTCCTCCAGGATGGCACATCAATACGTGTCATTGCCAGAAGGTTTGCCGTGTCTCCCGGCAGTCTCAGGAGCATGGAGGAGATTCCAGGAGACAGGCAGTTACTCTAGGAGAGCTGGACAGGGCCGTAGAAGTTCCTTAACCCATCAGCAGGACCGGTATCTGCTCCTTTGTATAGATCCCAACATATTACCCAGTCCATACCAGTATAGATATCCAGCATGAGATTTTTGCCCGTTGAGATCTGATATGTTTTCAAAGTGTTCCTTTCATTTTTTTGAGCAGTGTATATATGGAGACACACACATTGGCGTTGGATTCCTTCTATCCCCACATGGCACCTTTCAAGTCCTTCCTACCCCTCCCTCGCCTCTTTTAAGACCCACAGTATTTGCCCTCAGGTGCCCATCTAACCAATTGTCTCCTGGATCCTCTGTTCCCGGCAACTACTACGGTCACGCTCTTCTTCTATCCTATGCTCTCTCACATCTACCATTTCACCCTCTTTACTGGCCCCTTCCCCTCCCCTCTAAAAGCAAGCACGCCCCAATACTGGACCCCACCCACCTGATCAACCCAAGACCTCTCCACCTACCTTCTAAAAGTAAGCATGCCCCAATACTGGACCCCACCCACCTGAACAACCCAAGACCTCTCCCCCTTCCCCTCCCCTTTAAAAGCAAGCACGCCCCAATACTGGACCCCACCCACCTGAACACCCCAAGACCTCTCCACCTACCCTCTAAAAGCAAGCACGCCCCAATACTGGACCCCACCCACCTGAACAACCCAAGACCTATCCCCTTTCTCCTACCCTCTAAAAGCAAGCACGCCCCAATACTGGACCCCACCCACCTGAACAACCCAAGACCTCTCCCCTTTCTCCTACCCTCTAAAAGCAAGCACGCCCCAATACTGGACCCCACCCACCTGATCAACCCAAGACCTCTCCACCTACCTTCTAAAAGTAAGCATGCCCCAATACTGGACCCCACCCACCTGAACAACCCAAGACCTCTCCCCCTTCCCCTCCCCTTTAAAAGCAAGCACGCCCCAATACTGGACCCCACCCACCTGAACACCCCAAGACCTCTCCACCTACCCTCTAAAAGCAAGCACGCCCCAATACTGGACCCCACCCACCTGAACAACCCAAGACCTCTCCCCTTTCTCCTACCCTCTAAAAGCAAGCACGCCCCAATACTGGACCCCACCCACCTGAACAACCCAAGACCTCTCCCCTTTCTCCTACCCTCTAAAAGCAAGCACGCCCCAATACTGGACCCCACCCACCTGAACAACCCAAGACCTCTCCCCTTTCTCCTACCCTCTAGAAGCAAGCACGCCCCAATACTGGACCCCACCCACCTGAACAACCCAAGACCTCTCCCCTTTCCCCTCCCCTCTAAAAGCAAGCACGCCCCAATACTGGACCCCACCCACCTGAACAACCCAAGACCTCTCCCCTTTCTCCTACCCTCTAAAAGCAAGCACGCCCCAATACTGGACCCCACCCACCTGAACAACCCAAGACCTCTCCCCTTTCTCCTACCCACTAAAAGCATGCCCCCCCAATACTGGACCCCACCCACCTGAACAACCCAAGACCTCCCCCCTTTCTCCTACCCTCTAAAAGCAAGCACGCCCCAATACTGGACCCCACCCACCTGAACAACCCAAGACCTCCCCCCTTTCTCCTACCCTCTAAAAGCAAGCACGCCCCAATACTGGACCCCACCCACCTGAACAACCCAAGACCTCTCCCCTTTCCCCTAAAAGCAAGCACGCCCCAATACTGGACCCCACCTACCTGAACAACCCAAGACCTCTCCCCTTTCCCTCCACTGCCTTCAGCTCTTTCCTGGTCCTCCTATCAGAGCAATCCTTCCATGTCACCTAGAACTCCTCCTCTCCATTTCCCTTCGGTCCCCCAAGGCTCCGTTCTTGGACCCATCTCCTTTCTGTCCCCCAGGGTTCTTGGACCCCTTTTCTCCATCTACACCTCCTCTCTTGGTCACTTGATAACCTTCCATGGCTTCTAGCAAGTCTCTATGCTGATGACACCCAAATCTATCCCTCTACTCCTCACCTCAGTCTCCTGACATAGCAGTGGTAGGCATCCTGGGGCCCTACATTTCCCATGAGGCATTGCAAGGCTGGCATTTAAAATTACTCCCAGAGGCATGATGGGACTTGTAGTTCTGCAAGAGCTGGAGAACCCCAGGTTGCCTGCCCCTGTGACATAGCATGGATGTCATACCAACTCCTCAAACACCGAGCAGGTGATGGCTATAAGAACTAGCATGTGTGTGAAACGCGTTAGCACAAAAGACAAAACGTATGCTTTAGCTGTTATCTTCAGCTGATTTTTTTGGAATGAAGGATAAAAGCATCTCTACAGTGCGGTGTACACTATATTGTTGTAGGACGGCGGTGAGCAAATGTTTAGTGTGCAAAAAAATAAATGCTGTAAAAATGAAGAAATCTCCCAGAAATCGAACTGTTAAAGTTTATTTTTTTATGAATTAAGAAAGTAAATGAACAGAAAACAAACCGAAATCTAATCAATATTTGGTGTGACCCCCCCTTTGCCTTCAAACCAGCATCAATTCTTCTAGGTCACAGGTGTCAAACACAAGGCCCGCGGGCCGAATCCGGCCCTTCAGCCCATTTCATGTGCCCTGATGGTATGACATGATGGAGAAGTATCTGCCTGTATTTCTCAGCATTGAAGACAACACAGATCCTGACCAAATCTCCAACTCCATTTGCAGAAATGGAGCCACAAACTTGCAGGGAACCTCCACCATGCTTCACAGTTGGCTGAAAACACTCAATGTACCGCTATCCAGCTCTCAACAAAATTGCATCCTGCTACAGTAAAATATAGATTACATTTTGACTCCTCAGTCCAGAGCACCTGCTGACATTTTTTCTGAACCCCAGTTCCTAGGTTTTCCTGCATAGTTGAGTGGCTTAGCCTTGTCTCCATGCTGGAGGTATGGTGGCTTGTTCTTCTATGAAGACCACTTCTGGCCAGACTTCTCAGGACAGTAGATGGGTCTACCTTGTACCTGGGTCTCACTGGTTTCCCCCAGTTCTGTGTCTTATCTGCTGCATCAAGTTCCTTTGGCTGACCACTGCGTCTACGCTCCTCAACATTCCCCCGCCACTGTGTCTACGCTGCTCAACATTCCCCCGCCACTGCGTCTACGCTGCTCAACATTCCCCCGCCACTGCGTCTACGCTGCTCAACATTCCCCCGCCACTGCGTCTACGCTCATCAACATTCCCCGACCACTGCGTGTACGCTCATCAACATACTGCGTCTACTCTACTCAACGTTCCCCGACCACTGCGTCTACGCTCATCAACGTTCCCCCCGACCACTGCGTCTACGCTCATCAACGTTCCCCCGACCACTGCGTCTACGCTCATCAACGTTCCCCCGACCACTGCGTCTACGCCCATCAACGTTCCCCCGACCACTGCGTCTACGCCCATCAACGTTCCCCCGACCACTGCGTCTACGCCCATCAACGTTCCCCCGACCACTGCGTCTACGCTCATCAACGTTCCCCCGACCACTGCGTCTACGCTCATCAACGTTCCCCCGACCACTGCGTCTACGCTCATCAACATTCCCCCGACCACTGCGTCTACGCTCATCAACATTCCCCCGACCACTGCGTCTACGCTCATCAACGTTCCCCCGACCACTGCGTCTACGCCCATCAACGTTCCCCCGACCACTGCGTCTACGCTCATCAACGTTCCCCCGACCACTGCGTCTACGCTCATCAACGTTCCCCCGACCACTGCGTCTACGCTCATCAACGTTCCCCCGACCACTGCGTCTACGCCCATCAACGTTCCCCCGACCACTGCGTCTACGCCCATCAACGTTCCCCCCGACCACTGCGTCTACGCCCATCAACGTTCCCCCGACCACTGCGTCTGCGCCCATCAACGTTCCCCCGCCACTGCGTCTGCGCCCATCAACGTTCCCCCGCCACTGCGTCCATCAACATTCCCCCGCCACTGCGTCTACGCCCATCAACGTTCCCCCGCCACTGCGTCTACGCCCATCAACGTTCCCCCGCCACTGCGTCTACGCTCATCAACATTCTCCCGCCACTGCGTCTACGCTCATCAACATTCCCCCGACCACTGCGTCTACGCTCATCAACATTCCCCCCGACCACTGCGTCTACGCTCATCAACGTTCCCCCGACCACTGCGTCTGCGCCCATCAACGTTCCCCCGACCACTGCGTCTACGCTCATCAACGTTCCCCCGACCACTGCGTCTACGCCCATCAACGTTCCCCCGACCACTGCGTCTGCGTCCATCAACGTTCCCCCGACCACTGCGTCTGCCCCCATCAATGTTCCCCCGCCACTGCGTCTGCGCCCATCAACATTCCCCCGCCACTGCGTCTGCGCCCATCAACATTCCCCCGCCACTGCGTCCATCAACATTCCCCCGCCACTGCGTCCATCAACATTCCCCCGCCACTGCGTCTACGCCCATCAACGTTCCCCCGCCACTGCGTCTACGCCCATCAACGTTCCCCCGCCACTGCGTCTACGCCCATCAACGTTCCCCCGCCACTGCGTCTACGCCCATCAACGTTCCCCCGCCACTGCGTCTACGCCCATCAACATTCCCCCGCCACTGCATCTACGCTCATCAACATTCCCCCGCCACTGCGTCTACGCTCATCAACATTCCCCCCGCCACTGCGTCTACGCTCATCAACATTCCCCCCGCCACTGCGTCTACGCTCATCAACATTCCCCCCGCCACTGCGTCTACGCTCATCAACATTCCCCCCGCCACTGCGTCTACGCTCATCAACATTCCCCCGCCACTGCGTCTACGCTCATCAACATTCCCCCGCCACTGCGTCTACGCTCATCAACATTCCCCAACCACTGCGTCTACGCTCATCAACATTCCCCGACCACTGCGTTGAGCAGCGTAGACGCAGTGGTCGGGGAACGTTGAGCGTAGACGCAGTGGTCAGCCAAAGGAACATGATCCCCTCCCTTCAGAGACTGGGCCGCAGGGCAGTATTCCAACATGATAACAACCCCAAACACACCTCCAAGATAACCACTGCCTTACTAAAGAAGCTGAGGGTGAAGGTGATGGACTGGCCAATCATGTCTCCAAACCTAAACCCTATTGATCATCTGTGGGGCCAGCCTCAAATCAAAACTAATGGCGGCCACACAAAATATTGACACTTTGGGCCCAATTTGAACATTTTCACTTAGGGGTGTACTCACTTTTGTTGCCAGCAGTTTAGACATTAATGGCTTTATTTTGAGGGGACAGCAAATGTACACTGTTATACAAGCTGTACACTCACTACACAACATTGTAGATACAAAGTGTCATTTCTTCAGTGTTGTCACATGAAAAGTTAGAAGAAAATATTTACAAAGGTGTGAGGGGTGTACATACTTTTGTGAGATACTGTAGGCTATATAAATCCTGAATATAAATGCACCCGTCCATTATACTACATACAGTACAGACCCTCCACATTACACCTCCCCTACCGCGCTCTCGTGATCTTCATTCTCCCTCTCGTGTTAGTGATCTCTCTCTAATGCTTATGCGCTCATTCTCTCTTGCGCTCTTTCTTGTGCTTATGCTCTCTCGTGTTGGCGATCTCTCTCATGCAATCTTTCTCCCGCGCTCTCTCGTGCTTATGCACACTAGTGTTAGCGATCTCTTCCTCTCGTGCAAGCGATCTCTCTCATGTTCTCTTTCTTGTGCTCTCTCGTGTTAGCGATCTCTTTCTCTTGCTTATGCGCTCTCGTGTTAGCGATCTCTTTCTCTTGCTTATGCGCTCTCGTGTTAGCGATCTCTTTCTCTTGCTTATGCGCTCTCGTGTTGGTGATCTCTCGCGCGCGCTTATGCTCTCTCTCATACAATTTCTTGTGTTGACTATCTCTTATGCTCTCTGATGCAATCTCTTGCGTCAGTGATGTCACGCTCTCATTTTAGTGATCTGTCTCTTGTGTTAGTGATCTCTCTCCCTCGTGCTAGCCATCTCTTTCTCTTGCATTAGCGATCTCGCGCTCTCGTGTTGGTGATCTCTCTCATGTGCTTATGCCATCTCGCGTTAGCGATCTCTCTCGTGCTAGCGGTCTCTTTCTCACGTTCTTGTGCTGATGCTCTCTCTTGTTAGTGATCGGTCTCTCATGCAATCTCTCACGTTAGCGATCTCACGCTCTTGTGCTGATGCTCTCTCGTGTTAGTGATCGGTCTCTCATGCAATCTCTCACGTTAGCGATCTCACGCTCTTGTGCTGATGCTCTCTCGTGTTAGTGATCGCTCTCTCATGCATACTCCCACGTTAGCGATCTCTCTCGTGCTAGCGGTCTCTTTCTCTCACGTTAGCGATCTCACGCTCTTGTGCTGATGCTCTCTCGTGTTAGTGATCGCTCTCTCATGCATACTCCCGCGTTAGCGATATCGCGCTCTGGTGTTAGTGATCTCTGTCTCTCTCGCAATCTGTTATGCTCTCTCGTGTTAGCATTCTCTTTCTCTCGCAATCTTGTGTTAGCGACCTCTCTCTCATGCTTATGCTCTCTCGTACAATATCTCGTGTTGGCGATCTCTCTTGTGTTTATGCTCTCTCAAGCAAACTCTGTCTCGTGCTCATGCTCTCTCGTGTTAGCCATCTCTTTCATTAGTAATCTTTCTCGCGCTCTTGTGTTAGTGATCTCATTTGCGTGCTCTTTCTTGTGCTTATGCTCTCTTGTGTTGGTGATCTTTCACTTGCATCAGCGCTCTCGTGTTAGTGATCTCTCTCTCGTGCTGGCAAACTCTCTCATGCAATCTTTCTCTTGGGCCTATGCTATCTCGTGTTAGCGATCTCTCTCTCTTGCACTCTCCCTCGTGTTAGCGATCTCTCTCTCGTGCTCTCTCCCTCGTGTTAGCGATCTCTCTCTCGTGTTAGCGATCTCTCTCTCTTGCACTCTCCCTCGTGTTAGCGATCTCTCTCTCGTGCTCTCTCTCTCGTGTTAGCGATCTCTCTCTCTTGCACTCTCCCTCGTGTTAGCGATCTCTCTCTTGTGTTAGCGATCTCTCTCTCTTGCACTCTCCCTCGTGTTAGCGATCTCTCTCCCTCGTGTTAGCGATCTCTCTCCCTCGTGTTAGCGATCTCTCTCTCTTGCACTCTCCCTCGTGTTAGCGATCTCTCTCTTGCACTCTCCCTCGTGCTAGCGATCTCTCTCTCGTGCTAGCGATCTCTCTCTCGTGCTAGCTATCTCTCTCTCGTGCTAGCGATCTCTCTCTCGTGCTAGCGATCTCTCTCTCGTGCTAGCGATCTCTCTCTCGTGCTAGCGATCTCTCTCTCGTGCTAGCGATCCCTCTCTCGTGCTAGCGATCCCTCTCTCGTGCTAGCGATCCCTCTCTCGTGCACTTTCTCGTGTTAGCGATCTCTCTCTCGTGCTAGCGATCTCTCTCTTGCACTCTCCCTCGTGTTAGCGATCTCTCTCTCTTGCACTCTCCCTCGTGTTAGCGATCTCTCTCTCGTGCTAGCGATCTCTCTCTTGCACTCTCCCTCGTGTTAGCGATCTCTCTCTCTCTTGCACTCTCCCTCGTGTTAGCGATCTCTCTCTCTTGCACTCTCCCTCGTGTTAGCGATCTCTCTCTTGCACTCTCCCTCATGCTAGCGATCTCTCTCTCGTGCTAGCGATCTCTCTCTCGTGCTAGCGTTCTCTCTCTCGTGCACTCTCTCGTGTTAGCGATCCCTCTCTCGTGCACTCTCTCGTGTTAGCGATCTCTCTCTCGTGCAAACTCTCTTGCGCTCTCTCGTGTTTGTCATCTCTTTCTCTCGCGCTCTCATGTTAGTGATCTCTTTTGCTCGCTCTCTTATGTTGACACTCTCGTGTCAGTGATCTCTCTCTCTCGTGCAAGCGATCTCACGCTCTCCTGTGCTTACGCTCTCTGGTGTTAGCGATCTTTCTCTTGCTCTCTCATGTTGGCGGTCTCTCTCTCTTACGCTCTCTGGTGTTAGTGATCTCTCTCGCGTTGGCGCTCTCTCTATACACACACACTGTTGGCTATATAAACCCTGAATAATAATAATCCCCCCTCCCCCCATTACACACAGTATAGACCCCTCCACATACAGACACCTCCCCTCTCCCCATTGTCACACACCACTCTATGCCCCCCCCCCCGGTGTACATGGTACAGTCCCCCTCTCTCCCTCCCCCGTATTTGGTACCATCTCAGCGGCCTCGGCCCACGTGCGCTCCCTCCGCCTCTTCTGTTTGTCCCTCATGATCGGGGTGTGCGGTCGGTTCTCCCGGTTGGGGGGGAGGGGATAGGGGGTGTTTCTCCGGCAGTGGGGGGGTCAGGTGGAAAGGCGGGAAACGGGGTAACGCTGGGAGTTGTAGTCCTCTCCGGGGTCCCCGGGCAGCTCTTACGCACCGGAACCACACTCCCCACAATACACTTCCGCCCCACCTCGGAAGACACGTGACGGAGGACGGCGGCCGGTGATTGGCGGGACGCGGGATCGGGAGAGCGGGTTCTCGCGAGGAAAGGCGACGCCCACCAAAAGCTTGACGTCGACAGCGGAATGCGCATCGGAGGGCGGGGGGGAAAAAAAGCGAAGGCGCCAGCCACGCCCTCCTTCTCCTTGTATGGCTGGGGCTGGGGGGGAGAGCACGGATTGGAGAGGCTCTGCACTAGGGGGAGGGACTACAACTCCCAGCATGCTTTGCACGCAGCCAGGGCTGGTGACGTCACGTGATATTTACCAATTGCAGATTTATTTGGTGGAAACGTATTAAAAAAAACAAATAATGATTTTTTATGACATTAGAGGCCCTGGGAACGATATGGTGGCAGCTGCACGTTTTATGTTTCATAATGTTTGCCCAACTCTTATCAAACGTGTATTTTCATAAACAAAATATATTAGACTCAATTTTAGTTCACTTCCATTATATCTACAAGATGAGGCTATGGCGAGTCAATGGATACCAAACATGGCAAGACTTAACATTGCATGTGCTTGTTAGACCCCCAGCATGTGTGTTCACCTTTTACACCCATCCTCATTGGCATTACATGACCTGCGATACAGATAAGCCTTTTGTTGCGACAGGTTCTCTTTGATGAGACTTCAGAGGTCCAATAGACCCGTGGATCACGGCCACCGAGCCACGGCCACCCTCCTCATGGGATCTCCTAACCTCCCGTAGTACCCCTCAACCCCCCAAAGTGCCCTCAGCCCCCACGTGACCCCTTTAGCCCCCCAAAGTGCCCTAAGCCCCCACCGTGACCCCCCAAAATGCCCTCAACCCCCATGACCCCTCAACCCTCCAGAGTGCCCTCAGCCCCCACCGTGACCCCTTAACCCCCCAAAGTGCCCTCAGCCAGCACCGTGACCCCTCAACCCCCCCAAAGTGCCCTCAGCCAGCACCGTGACCCCCCAAAATGCCCTCAACCCCCATGACCCCTCAACCCTCCAGAGTGCCCTCATCCCCCACCGTGACCCCTCAACCCCCCAAAGTGCCCTAAGCCCCCACCGTGACCCCCCGACCCCCCGAAATGCCCTCAACCCCCATGACCCCTCAACCCTCCAGAGTGCCCTCAGCCCCCACCGTGACCCCCCAAAATGCCCTCAACCCCATGACCCCTCAACCCTCCAGAGTGCCCTAAGCCCCCACCGTGACCCCCGAAGTGCCCTCAACCCCCACCGTGACCCCCCAACCCCCCAAAATGCCCTCAACCCCCATGACCCCTCAACCCTCCAGAGTGCCCTCAGCCCCCACCGTGACCCCTTAACCCCCCAAAGTGCCCTCAGCCAGCACCGTGACCCCTCAACTCCCCCAAAGTGCCCTCAGCCAGCACCGTGACCCCCCAAAATGCCCTCAACCCCCATGACCCCTCAACCCTCCAGAGTGCCCTCATCCCCCACCGTGACCCCTCAACCCCCCAAAGTGCCCTAAGCCCCCACCGTGACCCCCCGACCCCCCGAAATGCCCTCAACCCCCATGACCCCTCAACCCTCCAGAGTGCCCTCAGCCCCCACCGTGACCCCCCAAAATGCCCTCAACCCCATGACCCCTCAACCCTCCAGAGTGCCCTAAGCCCCCACCGTGAACACCGAAGTGCCCTCAACCCCCACCGTGACCCCCCAACCCCCCAAAATGCCCTCAACCCCCATGACCCCTCAAACCTCCAGAGTGCCCTCAGCCCCCACCGTGACCCCTCAACCCCCCAAAGTGCCCTCAGCACCCACCGAGACCCCCCTAACCTCCCACAGTGTCCCCCAACTTGCTGCAGAGCCCCCAGACCTCCATAATGCCCCCTAGCTTGCTGCAGAGCCCCCAGACCTCCATAATGTCCCCTAAGCTCCCACAGTGCCCCCTAGCTTGCTGCAGAGCCCCAAGACCTCCATAATGTCCCCTAATTTCCCACAGTGCCCCCTAGCTTGCTGCAGAGCCCCCAGACCTCCATAATGTTTCCCAATTTCCCACAGTGCCCCCTAGCTTGCTGCAGAGCCCCCCAGACCTCCATAATGTCCACTAACCTCCCACAGTGCCCCCTAGCTTGCTTCAAAGCTTCCAGACCTCCATAAAGTCCCCTAACCTCCCACAGCGCCCCCTAGCTTGTTGCAGAGCTTCCAGACCTCCATAATGTCCCCTAACCTCCCACAGTGCCCCCTAGCTTGCTGCAGAGCCCCAGACCTTCATATAGCCCCCTAACCTCCCACAGTGCCCCCTAGCTTGCCGCAGAGCCCCCAGACCTCCATAATGCCCCTAACCACCCACAGTGCCCACTAGCTTGCTGCAGAGCCCCCAGACCTCAATAATGTCCCCTAACCTCCCACAGTGCCCCCTAGCTTGCTGCAGAGCCCCCTGACCTCCATAATGACCGCCAACCTCCCACAGTGCTCTCTAGCTTGCTGCAGAGCCCCCAGACCTCCATAATGCCCCCTAGCTTGCTGTAGAGACCACAGACCCCGACAATGTTCCCCAACCTCCCACAGTGCCCCCTAGCTTGCTGCAGAGCCCCCTAGCTTGCTGCAGAGCCACCAGACCTCCATAATGACCCCCAACCTCCCACAGTGCCCGCTAGCTTTCTGCACAGCCCCCAGACCTCCATAATGTCCCCTAACCTCCCACAGTGCCCCCTAGCTTGCTGCAGAGCCCCCAGACCTCCATAATACCCCCTAACCTTCCATGGTCTCCCCTAGCTTGCTGTAGAGCCCCCAGACCTCCATAATGTCCCCTAACCTCCCACAGTGCCCCCTAGCTTGCTGCAGAGCCCCCAAACCTCCATAATGTCCCCTAATTTCCCACAGTGCCCCCTAGCTTGCTGCAGAGCCCCCAGACCTCCATAATGTCCCATAATTTCTCACAGTGCCCCCTAGCTTGCTGCAGAGCCCCCAGACCTCCATAATGCCCCTAACCTCCCACAGTGCCCACTAGCTTGCTGCAGAGCCCCCAGACCTCAATAATATCCCCTAACCTCCCACAGTGCCCCCTAGCTTGCTGCAGAGCCCCCAGACCTCCATAATGACCGCCAACCTCCCACAGTGCCCTCTAGCTTGCTGCAGAGCCCCCAGACCTCCATAATACCCCCTAACCTTCCATGGTTCCCCCTAGCTTGCTGTAGAGCCCCCAGACCTCCATAATGTCCCCTAACCTCCCACAGTGCCTCCTAGCTTGCTGCAGACACCCAGACCTCCATAATGTCCCCTAACCTCCCACAATGCCCACTAGCTTGCTGTAGAGCCCCCAGACCTCCATAATGTTCCCCTAACCTCTTACAGTGCCCCTAGCTTTTTGCAGAGCCCCCAGACAGACCTTCATAATGTCCCCTAACCTCCCACAGTGCCCCTAGCTTGCTTCAGAGCTTTCAGACCTCCATAATATCCCCTAACCTCCCACAGTGCCTCCTAGCTTGCTGCAGACCCCCAGACCTCCATAATGTCCCCTAACCTCCCACAGTGCCCCATAGGTCAATTTAGAGCCCTCAGCCCCTACATGGCACCCCAACTTCACACAGTGCCATCCAGCCCACTGCAGTGTCCCCTCTCTTGCTGCAGAGCTTCCAACACCCCCAGCGCATCCATGGTTCCCTCAACCTCTCACATTGTCCCCTGGCTTTCATTCATAACATCCAGTGCCCATAGTGTCCCAACCTCCAACTGTCCCCCACTGTGCCAACCAGTCCCCTAACTTGTTACCGAGTCTCCAAACCCACCCCAAAGTGTCACCTAAGCACCTAAAGTAGCCTGAGCCTGTGCCTCTCAACCTCCAAAAGTGACCTCAGCCGCCACCGTGACCCCCAACCTCCGACAGTGCCACCAAGCCCCCTAGCTTGCTGCAGGCAGAGCCAGACCTCCATAATGCCCCCTAACCTCCCACAGTGACCCTAGTAATGATTGCTAGATTCGGGCCCCTTACATGTGTAATGCCTGTACCCCCCTAATAATTGTCCTGTGGACAGATTCTCTCACCTGAGCTGTGGATCTCTGCAGCTCCTCCAGAGTTACCATGGGCCTCTTGGCTGCTTCTCTGATGAATACTCTCTATGCCCGGCCTGTCAGTTTAGGTGGACGGCCATGCCTTGGTAGGTTTCAGTTGTGCCATACTCTTTCCATTTTCGGATGATGGATTTAACAGAGCTCCGTGAGATGGTCAAAGCTTAGGATATTTTTTTTTTTTTATAACCTAACCCTGCTTTATACTTCTCCACAACTCTTTCCCTGACCTGTGTGGTGTGTTCCTTGGCCTTAATGATGATGTTTGTTCACTAAAGTTCTCCAACAAACCCCAGAGGGCTTCACAGAACAGCTGTATTTATACCGAGATTGAATTACACACAGGTGGACTCAATTTACTACTTCGGCAATTGGTTCCACTAGATTTTAGTTAGAGGGATCGGAGTAAAGGGGGCACAATACAAATACATGCCACACTTTTCAAATTTTGAAAACCATTTATCATTTTCCTTCCACTTCAGAATTATGTGCCACTTTGTGTCGCTCTATGACATAAAATCCATTTATGTTTTTGATTGTAACATGACAAAATGGCGAAAGGGGTATGAATACTTTCTCAGGGCACTGTATATCCAATATACCATTTGGAAAATCGGAGAGATCCTAAAGATCTGATGTAATCACCTGGGTCTTGGCATCGAACACCAAGAAATTGTTTGCAGGCCAATCTGACTCCATAATAGAGTCCAAAGATTCTGGTAAAGGTCCACCCAACTACTGGTGATGGCTCACGTGGTCACCATAGAAGCTTTCCGATACCATGCACCATAAGAATGATCATAGCGGCAGTTCTGCCGCTTGATCGTTCTTATAGGTGACGGGAGGGGACATCCCCCCCTCCCGCCGCTTCCCCTGAGAAACGATCGGCTGGCCCTGGATGAGAACCATAGAGATTTCTGGTGACCAGATGGTCATGAGTTATCTTTATGACCATCAGAGGCGCGGGTGCGACGTTATGACGTCACGCCTGGGTTCCCGGATCAGCATGAGATCGGTGATTTTTTTTTTTGATCTCTTGCTTTCCAGCCTGGAGGAGAGATGTGGGGTCTTATTGACACTGCATCTCTCCATTAGGAGGACCTGTCACAATAGATTCCTATTACAAGGGATGTTTACATTCCATGTAATAGGAATAAAAGTGATAGATTTTTTTTTTATGTAAAAGAAAGTGTGTAAAAAAAATAAAAAAAATAATAATAATAAAAATAATAATAATTAAAACATTTTTAAAAACGCCCCTGTCCCGGTAGCTTGCGCTCAGAAGCGAACACACACGCAAGTCCCGCCCACATATGTAAACGCTGTTCAAACCACACATGTGAAGCATTGCAGAGTGCGTTAGAGCGCGAGCAACAATTCTAGCACTAGACCTCCTCTGTAACTCTAAACTGGCAAACTGTCCAAAAAATGTAAGGGTCGCCTATGGAGATTTTTAAGTTCCCGAAGTTTGGCGCCATTCCATGAGTGTGCGCAAATTTAAACATCTTTCAGATTATACAATAAACAATTGGGCTAACTTTACCGTTGTGTTATTAGTTCATGAAACTGTTTTTTCCCCCCTTGTAATAGGAATAAAAAAGTGATCAAAAAAATGTAAAAAAAAAAAAAATTCTTTCTAAAAACGCCCCTGTCCCCGGTAGCTCGCACTCAGAAGCGAACACACACGCAAGTCCCGCCCACCTATGTAAACCCCATTCAAACCACATCTCCACGTGCGTTAGAGCGTGTGCAACAATTCTAGCACTAGACCTCCTCCCTAACTCTAAACTGGTAACCTGTAAAAAAAAAAATGGAGATTTTTAAGTACCGAAGTTTGGCGCCATTCCATGAGTGTGTGCAATTTTAAAGCGTGACATGTTGAGTATCCATTTACTCGGCCTAACGTCATCTTTCACATTATACAAAAAATTGGGCTAACTTTACTGTGTTGTTATTTAATTCATAAAACCATTTTTTTTTTTTTTAAAAAGGCGTTTGAAAAATGATTGCGCAAATACCGTGCTAGATAAAAAGTTGCAATAACCGCCATTTTATTCCCTAGGGTCTCTGCTAAAACATACAATATTTGGGTGATCGGAGTAATTTTCCAGCAAAAAAAATATAATTTTTACATGTAGGAGAGGAGTGCCAGAATAGGCCCGGTATGGAAGTGGTTAATATTGGGGTTGGCGATCCCCTGAAAAATCCAAACCATAGGTCACCGCGTCCTGAAATAAAGAAAAACGCAGGGCTTGCAGTAAAGAGATTTTATTTAGATTTACATTCACCAATAGACAAAAGTACAAATAAATACATCTCCCTCCTGCTTCTTATTCCTGGATGGGAAGTAGCCAGCACACTGCAGCGTAGCGGCGTAGAAAATTCACAGCGTATATATGGCTTCTTCGTGTAAGGCCGAGGAGGAGGGCCACCTTCCTGTAACTTCTCACCTCCAGGCTTCAAAGTACGCAAGAGCAAACCATGCACGGGGGGGGGGGGGGGGGGGGGGGGGGATGGGGGACGGAGAGCGGATTGAGGAGCAAGCAAGTGCCGTGTGACAATGGAGACATTCAACAACAATGTGCATTCACAGTACAAAGCAGCAAAATGGCCGACTACATGAAGGGTGCAATGGTTTACTACGCAGCATCTGTCTGAGGGACCCGGATCACCACCATTGGCTGACAGCCGTCTGCATGGTGCCAGTGTGGGGCATTTATGTCTTAAAGGGCCTCAAGACAACAGTTGTCCAATCTTACCATTATGGGGGCACTAGCAAACAATCAGGTTTGTGGGCTTTAAAGTCTTATGTTAGCCCATTTTTTGGGGGGGGATTGGGGAGATATTTCTCTTACTTTCGGTCTTTGTGACACCAGTCTAAAAAAAAATGGGGTAAGCAGATTTCACCAAGGCTTTGGAAACCACAGTGGTCTCCAAACTGAACCACGGGACATTCCTCTGACACTATTGATGGGACACTATTCCTCCCACTGATACCAATGATGGGACACTATTCCTCCCACTGACACCAATGATGGGGCACTATTCCTCCCACTGACACCAATGATGGGGACACTATTCCTCCCACTGACACCAATTACGGGACTCTATTTCTCCCACTGACCAATAACGGGGCACTATTCCTCCCAGTGACACCAAATGACGGGACGCTATTTCTCCCAATGACAGGACACTATTCCTCCCATTAATATTAATCATGGGGACACTATTCCTCCCACTGACCAATAACGGGGCACTATTCCTCCCACTGACACCAATGATGGGGGCACTATTCCTCCCACTGGCACCAATGATGGGGGCACTATTCCTCCCACCGACCAATAACGAGGCACTATTCCTCCCACTGGCACCAATGATGGGGGCACTATTCCTCCCACTGACACAAATTACGGGACTCTATTTCTCACACTGACCAATTACGGGACTCTATTCCTCCCACTGACACCAATGATGGGACTCTTTTTCCCCCCCCCACTGATACCAATGATGGGGCACTATTCCTCCCACTGCTAGGGCACTATTCCTTCAATTATTACTAATGATGTGGCACTATTCCTCTCAATGATGGGGCACTATTCCTCCCACTAACGCCAATGATGGGGGCACTGTTCCTCCCACCGATGCCAATGATGGGGGCACTGTTCCTCTCACTGACGCCAAAGATGGGGGGCACTGTTCCTCCCACTGACACCAAAGATGGGGGGCACTGTTCCTCCCACTGACGCCAATGATGGGTGGCACTGTTCCTCCCACTGACGCCAATGATGGGGGGCACTGTTCCTCCCACTGATGCCAATGATGGGGGGACCCATTTTTCCTCCTAACCACAGGGGTACTGTGTAATTAGTTTTTTCCCCCACTGACCACCAAGCCTGGTGCATGATCTACTCCCATTGGCTTCAGTCCAGCCACGCTAAAGTCTGAAGGACAGTAAACTGGCCCCTTGTTTGGAGACCCCTGATATAAACCTTCCTCATTTTTGGAGAGATTTCCCATCACTTCCTGTACTAACAGAAAGTGAGGGAAAATCACCCCAATTATTTGCAATAAAAACCCAACAGTGGCTCCAACCCTTCCCTGCTCTATGCAAAACCTGGAGGAGCGAGCTCTTCAGACACTCCCCAGCTCTCTGCTCTTGGGGGGAAGAAGTGATCATAAGAAATGGAAATTTCCATCTGATTACCATTGTTCCCCCCGAGGTGCTAGCATGGGGTGTCTACTCAACGCAAAAGCATTCACAATAAGCCGAATAGGAACGACCACATGGCAGCCGAATCTTCTATCCGAGGGCGGCCTACCTTCTATCTCCTCCAGGACACTTCTACTGATCAGACATACACGAGAAAGATCGGAGAAGGATCTGCGCGTGTATGGGTAAGGACAACTGCAAACAACCAACTCACTAAAATAAAATAAAAACTGGATAATTTCGAAAAAAACGTCTGCGACTTGCGGGATCCAAGCGAAGGGAAGGATGTTTGTTATATGCAGATCTCTCGGTTTTCGATAAAAAAAAAAAAAAACATTCAAGGTGCAAATTTATTTAAAAAAAAAAAAAAAATCTATAAAAAAGTTGACATTATTAGTTCATTACCTCTTTCTAATGCAAATGTTGATTTCCACCTTTCCTCTGCTTATAACTGTAGCGTAGTGTCGGAAGACCGGAGCATTGCATGCTGGGAGAAGGTCATGTGATCCTACATACCCCGGAAGTACCGGGTATCTGGCAGCTGGAAGGCCAGTGGGTCAAGGAGGGCGGAGCTTTAAAGGGGACTCCCCTCCCATAAAATAGACTTTTTTTCTCATCTGCGCCCCCCTGCTTATGTGCGGCAGCAAGAATGGTGGTCTTTAACATCCAGCCGCCACATTATTATTATTCAGAATTTAGATGGCGCCAACAGTTTGCGCGGCGCTTTACAACGTGACATGTATGGCGGAATGAGGTTGTGTGTTCCGAGCACGCTGACTGAGCTGTCACCGACAGCTCTCGGTGAAGGCTTCTGATTGGGAGCTGCGAGAGCCAATCACAGTGGTCACATGATCTAAAAGCCCCGCTGCCTCTCTGGCATTAAAGTGTTACTACACCCAGAACCTGCATTCACTGTATCTGGTCTCCCACAGCCCACAGAACATGGAAATGCAATGATTTTAGTAAATAGAAACTGCTAAATACCTTTTCTCAGCAGCAGTCTTGTGACTTCTATCAGCGTCATTCTCCTCTGACTGTCCTAGGAGGCTGCATGACCCTTGACCCTCTCTCTGGACAGTGCCTATTGGCCCTGTGCTGATCACATGCATCCAAAAAAAAAGAAAAGTCTCTAGAAATACACAAACTGAGCGTGTGCAGAGTGCCCTCAAGGCTACGTTCTATCAGCAGAGGGAATGAGGGCTGTGGAAGAAGGGGAGGATCAGAGAAGACAGGATCAAACAGCCTTTTTTTTTTACACAATGCGGAGGATTAACCCCTTAAGGTTCCACAGCGAGTATAACAAGCATGCTTTACACTGTTGTGGGTTTACTTATACTTTAAAGTGATTCTAAAGCAGGGGCCTCAAACCCACAGCCCTCCAGCTGTTGCAAAACTACAAGTCCCATGAGGCATTGCAAGGCTGACCGTTACAGGCATGACTCCCAAAGGCAGAGGCATGATGGGACTTGTAGTTTCGCAACAGCTGAAGGGCCACCAGTTCGAGACCCCCTGCTCTAAAGGTAGAAGGCCGAGCCCTGGTTAAAGCTTGTAGAAGGAGTTTTCTTTCTCCTCTAACTGTCCTATCAGGTTGCAGGACCCCTGACCCTCTGTCTGAACAGTGCTGATTGGCCCTGTGCTGATCACATGCACTCTCCCAGGAAAAACAAAACAAAAAACTCTCTAGCAATACACACCGAACTGGGCATGTGCAGAGTGCTTCCAAGGCTCTGTTCTACCAGGAAATGGATTGGGAATAGTGGAAGAAGGGGAGGATCAGAGAAGACAGGACCAAACAGCCTTTTTACTCAATGCGGAGGATGAAACCCTTATAAAAAGCATGCTTTACTGCATAGACACTGATTTTAGTGTTTAGTGACATTTTAACACCCACTTTCCCACCCCACCCCCATCAAAAATCCCCAATCATATGACCACTGTAAGAGCCAACCACAGCGCTCACATTATACATACGCCGCATCTAAAGGGTTGCCGGGAAGTGGCGTTTGGGGTCATGTTATGTATTTGGTGTTGGACGTTACTTCCCAGATGTAAAGATCAGCCAGCCCCCCACCCTGCTGCCTTCTGGGGCGTCGCATCACACGTGCCAAAGACGCGTTTCACCCCATGATGAAGTATGAAGTGATCTGGCAGATCTGCGGTATTTTGAGCATGCGCAGACCTGCAGTGCGTCTTTGAGTGTGTGGACAGGAATTTCACGATGGCGGTGCACGAGAAGTGGGGCGCATGGAGGACTTCACCAGCAAGTAGACAACGCTGAACTTCAAGGACTAGTAAGTGTCAGACAAGGTCAGTCGTTACCGGGCTAAATATTAGTTCCTCTTTAAAGGGACCCCGAGTGTGCAAAGTCTCAGAGTCCCATTAAACTACTATGCTGAATACCCATGATACCCCCCCTGATATACCCCGTTATATGAGAGCCCTAACCCTGGAAAAAGACCATTATTTTTACCCAAGGACAGGAGGCAAGGGGTCTTCTGCCAGCAGAAACCACATTCCAGCAGGATGTCAATCCAATTCCATGCTATAGGACAGATGTGGCCCTTGGTGCACCATTTCATCCACTGACACAAGCAATGTAGCACATCTGACACCAACAAAGGTGCACAATTATTCCCAATGACACCAATGATGGGGCACAGTTCCTCCCAATGAGACCACCAATGGGGCTAATTACACCAATAATAGGGCACATTTCCTCCAAATGACACCAATGATGCGGCACAATTCCTCCCAATGAGGCCAACAATGGGGCCCAGTGACACCAATAATGGGGCACAATTCCTCCCAGTGACACCAACAATGGGGCCCAATGACACCAATGATGGGGCACAGTTCCTCCCAATGAGACCAACAATGGGGTTAATAACACCAATGATAGTGCACATTTCCTCCAAATGACCCAGTGGGGTACAATTCCTCCCAATATCACCAACAATGGGGCAGTATTCCTCCCAATGATGGGGCCCAATTCCTCTCAATGATGGGTCCCAATTCCTCCCAATGATGGGTCCCAATTCCTCCCAATGATGGGTCCCAATTCCTCCCAATGATGGGTCCCAATTCCTCCCAATGATGGGTGCCAATTCCTCCCAATGATGGGGCCCAATTCCTCCCAATGATGGGGCCCAATTCCTCCCAATGATGGGGCCCATTTCCTCCCAATGATGGGGCCCAATTCCTCCCAATGATGGGGCCCAATTCCTCCCAATGATGGGGCCCAATTCCTCCCAATGATGGGTGCCAATTCCTCCCAATGATGGGTGCCAATTCCTCACAATGATGGGTTCCAATTCCTCCCAATCATGGGTGCCAATTCCTCACAATGATGGGTTCCAATTCCTCCCAATCATGGGTGCCAATTCCTCCCAATGATGGGTCCCAATTACTCCCAATGACGGGGCCCAATTCCTCCCAATGACGGGTTCCAATTCCTCCCAATGATGGGTGCCAATTCCTCCCAATGATGGGTCCCAATTACTCCCAATGACGGGGCCCAATTCCTCCCAATGACGGGTCCCAATTCCTCCCAATGATGGGTGCCAATTCCTCCCAATGACGGGTCCCAATTCCTCCCAATGATGGGTGCCAATTCCTCACAATGATGGGTGCCAATTCCTCACAATGATGGGTGCCAATTCCTCCCAATGATGGGTGCCAATTCCTCACAATGATGGGTGCCAATTCCTCCCAATGATGGGTGCCAATTCCTCCCAATGATGGGTGCCAATTCCTCCCAATGATGGGTCCCAATTACTCCCAATGATGGGTCCCAATTACGGGGCCCAATTCCTCCCAATATCACCAACAATGAGGCAGTATTCCTCCGAATGATGGGGCACAATTCCGCCCAATGATGGTTCCCAATTCCTCCCAATGACGGGGTCCAATTACTCCCAATGACCCCAACAACAGGGCTTAATGACACCAATTATGGGGCCCAATTCCTGCAAAAGACACCAACAATGGGGCTCAATGACCCCCAATGATTCAGCCCAATTCCTCCCAATGACACCAACAATGGGGCCCAGTGACAACAATGATGGGGCACAATTCCATCTTTATCCATTGGTCTTCTGTCTGGTCATATGACATGAAAAATTATCTCTCTTCTTCCTTTGGTGTTGCCGTCCCTAAATGCTGCATGGAACGGTGCCACATAATGACGTCAGTGCCACCCCTTCCATAATTCTTCTGTTAGTGTGATGATGTACCCCCCCGGAAGGCGCCCTGGATGCACAGTGGGTAAATGTTGCCGAGTGTCATTCAACCCAAAGCAGCACTGAACCATGGAGCGGAGGCCGCCATTTTGGTACACCCCACACTCCACAGTAAGGATACAATGAGAAGTGAGAAGGCGGTAAGCGGACATCTTGTTACACCCACCTGAGTTTTGCATTTCAGACTTATTTTTAACAGTAAACTCAGTTTATATAGTAAAATACAGGATTTAAAAATCCGTAACACTGTTTTGATGTTGATTTTTAAAAGCAGCGGTAAACCTGGAGATGTCACAGGTTTGCTATTCTGACAGAACATCGCTTTGAAAAAATCAACATCAAAACAGTGTTACGGATTTCAAAATAATACATTTCACTATATAAGCCGAGTTTACAGTTAATAAGTGTGAAATGCAAAACTCAGGTGGGTGTAGGAAGATGTCCGCTTGCCACCTTCTCACTCCTATGGAGTGTGGGGTGTAGCAAGATGGTGGCGATTGGAACGTCACTTCCGTTACAAAATCTGACGGGTCGCCTAATATGACGAAACACCGGCTGTGAAGCCGCAAAGCTTTACTGCCGAGTTCCCTTTCAAGGAATAGTGGCGGCAAAACCCGAAAGCGGATTGAAAAATTGGCAGAGGTGCTGATATTGCGGGATCACTTGACAAGTAGGTGTCCTAATATTAAAAGTAAGCAGCTACAGTATGTGTAGCAGCTGACTTTAAATTTTTTGGTGGGGCGGAGCTCCTCTTTAAGCTGGACTTGGGTTTTAGGAACGTTTCCCCATTCAACCCAAAGCAGCCCTGGGCGTCGCTAAACCCAAAGCAGCCCTGGGTGTCGCTAAACCCAAAGCAGCCCCGGGCGTCGCTCAACCCAAAGCAGCCCCGGGCGTCGCTAAACCCAAAGCAGCCCCAGGCGTCGCTAAACCCAAAGCAGCCCCGGGCGCCACTCAACCCAAAGCAGCCCTGGGTGTCGCTAAACCCAAAGCAGCCCTGGGCGTCTCTAAACCCAAAGCAGCACCGGGCATCGCTAAACCCAAAGCAGCCCCGGGCGCCACTCAACCCAAAGCAGCCCCGGGCGTCACTCAACCCAAAGCAGCCCTGGGCGTCACTCAACCCAAAGCAGCCCTGGGCGTCACTCAACCCAAAGCAGCCCCAGGCGTCGCTAAACCCAAAGCAGCCCCGGGCGCCACTCAACCCAAAGCAGCCCTGGGTGTCGCTAAACCCAAAGCAGCCCTGGGCGTCTCTAAACCCAAAGCAGCCCTGAGCGCCACTCAACCCAAAGCAGCACTGAAAGCAGCACTAGGCATCACTCAACCCAAAGCAGCACTGGACCATGGTGCGGGGGGGGGGGGCTGTGGCATTTTTTTAATTTAAGCTGAACTTGGGTTTTTAGGATGTCTCCCCAAAAATAAACCTCACGTATTTTAACCATGCCCTGTCCAAAACATAAAAAAAAATCCAAAAGAGATCTGGCCTAATGAGATCCAGTCAACGGGACTAAGTTTGGAACCGTCACAGCCAGTAGCAGCTCAGCATGACGTGTTACCGGGGTAATGACGCGGGGATAAAAGTCACCATCAGACGGCACGAAGCAGCCTTCCAACAAAACAAAAACCACTAAATTTACATTATAAAAGAAGACTAAATATACATCTAAGTCATAAAAAATGATATAAATACCGATAAACACAGGTTAGGGTACAGAGATCAGTGCAGAGAGTGGAGTTTGTATGTAAACACATCAGGCGTGTACACGCGACACTCCCGAGTTGTATCTAGCGGTAAACTCTTCTTCCGTTTTGTCGATAAAGTTTTAAAGTGTACAGGCCGTACTACACAAGATGGAGGTGGCCACGTTATGGGCGGAGCTGACGTACGGCCTATCAGCAGGCTAAGACGTAGTGACATCAGAGGCGTAGGACTCGGCATTCTTTATAGCTGAGGTTACCGAATGGAACACAACATGGCCGACTCCATTGTGCGCACTTTAAGCGGACGTCCCGCACACTATCCTCGCCGTTTTAGGCCGGAGAACGCCCGATCTTGTGCCTTGAGAAGGTGCTACCACATCTACTAGCGTTAGGTACTAGACGTATTACTGCCACTTACGTTTGGTACTCTGACCCTCCAAAAAAAAAAAACTCTACTGTCGGCCTGAGAAAGCGCAAGTGATTCCAGCATTGAGAAATGTATTTCTAGAGTTGGGTTGGTCTCCTCCTTCGGTGCCGAGTCAGGTCTTCTTCATGTTACGTATGGCCGTCCTAATACTTCATCAGGGGGTCCACGGACCTGGTCCTGGGCTTCCGTTTACTTTGGAACCAGGCCCCTTGTCTGGGGGAAGTGCGAGGATCCGGAGGGGCTGGGGGAAGGGCCGGTCCGCCGTCCAGTCTTGGGCCTGGAATTACCAGAGAAAGAAGAAATGTAGAAGGTCAGGATACTGTTCAGAAAACAACAGTGAGATTTTATTTGTAGATAGAGCCTTGTGGGCCGAGTCAGCCTCTGGTTCTTTTAGGGCTCATTCGCACTTGTTTTGGTCTCTGAAGAGCGATTCTCTGTTCGGATCACCCTTTAGAAAGCATTTGACAGGCAGTTAGGAGGCATTATTGATATATACAGTGGAACCTGTAGCATAATCCGTTGCAGGAGAATGCTTGTAATCCAAAGCACTCCTCCAGATACTCCAACATTCACACCCCCCTCCGGATACTCCAACATTCACACCCCCTCGAGATACTCCAACATTCACACCCCCTCGAGATACTCCAACATTCACACCCCCTCCAGATACTCCAACATTCACACCCCCTCGAGATACTCCAACATTCACACCCCCTCGAGATACTCCAACATTCACACCCCCTCCAGATACTCCAACATTCACACCCCCCTCCGGATACTCCAACATTCACACCCCCTCCGGATACTCCAACATTCACACCCCCCTCCGGATACTCCAACATTCACACCCCCTCCGGATACTCCAACATTCACACCCCCCTCCGGATACTCCAACATTCACACACCCCTCCGGATACTCCAACATTCACACACCCCTCCGGATACTCCAACATTCACACCCCCTCCGGATACTCCAACATTCACCCCCCCCTCCGGATACTCCAACATTCACCCCCCCCTCCGGATACTCCAACATTCACACCCCCCTCCGGATACTCCAACATTCACACCCCCCTCCGGATACTCCAACATTCACACCCCCTCCGGATACTCCAACATTCACACCCCCCTCCGGATACTCAAACATTCACACACCCCTCCAGATACTCCAACATTCACACCCCCTCCAGATACTCCAACATTCACACCCCCTCCAGATACTCCAACATTCACACCCCCTCCAGATACTCCAACATTCACACCCCCTCCAGATACTCCAACATTCACACCCCCTCGACATACTCCTCCATTCACACCCCTCGGGATACTCCAACATTCACACCCCCTCGACATACTCCTCCATTCACACCCCTCGAGAGAACATTTTCCAGCAGACCTGTACTCACCTGGCTTTGGACTTTTTACTGGCCATGCTTTCAAATGTCGAGGCATCAACTTGGATGTCATCTTCGTCCTGAAGGGCGGCTTCCAGTGCAGCCTGGACCTTGGGAGCCACTGCCGGACCTTCGTATTCCCGAGTCGTACGGCTTGGCATATCCAGCTCCAGCAGAACAATGTTCTCGGCCTGAAAGATTATTTTTTATTGAAAACCGAGCAAACAGCTACATACACAGATGAAAGGCAGAGATGAGACGTTTTACTTGCCAGAGCATTCACTGTTGTAGGCACTGACTGGCGTTTATTATGGGGCACAGGTTGGCAGGTGATGGGCACTTATTGGCAACTGATGGGTACATCTGATGGGGGCTGCACTGATAATCAATGTGCCGATTATCAGCGCAGACCCCCCAGACAGGGAGAGCAGCACGTTGTCCCTGTCAGCATGAACCAAGGAAAGCCGTTTACCGGCTGTGACGGTATCGGTATGATATCCCCGTCAACGTTCCCTTCTTCCCATAACGAAAATCACCCCAATATTCCAAGAGGAGGGATATCCCTGGAGTCGCCCAGAAAGCCACACATGAGACAAGCTTACTGCTTGAACAAGACAGACTTTAATGGTTTTTCTTCTCAGCTTTTTATACAGTCCAAGACATTGAAGCAACAATGAAATCTCCACCCAACCCAATCACACACTAAGGCTAATTACTAAAACATTCCAGACAGGTCGGCACCGACCGACAATTATCATGTCTAATCACTGCACATTCCTTACACAACAAACCACCTTCACACACTTGAGTTTCCTAAGCAGACGTTTCGTCTGCTTCCAGTTTGACACCTATTAACACCTCTGAGAATCACTAGGTTGTAGACAGGGTTATCACACAATTAAAGGCCTTTCAAAAGCTAGCCTTATTTAACATATGAACAGTCCTTACAGAGAGAGATGAATCACACATAAACACCTGTTACCTGTAACCAACAGCATTAAGTTAGCAGGGAGAGCATTAGACTGAAGCATATAGGCAATTGCATCACAATGGCCCCCCCTTTTCTCCCTGCTCCGGCAAACCCGGTTGGACCTTCCCTGGTCCAGTAGGGTTGACGGGTTCAGAGCTTTTAGTCCGAGGTTAACTCCGTTTGGCGTGACTGACCTCCCTTGGCAACTGCTTCAGACTCAGGTATGCCACCGGGTCTTCAGATCACACGTCGGTCAGTCCCCAAGTCTTTGTGCGATCTGCAAAGTCACCAGAAGTCAGTGTGAAGATGGCGAATGGGTCTGTGCGCCGCCATCTAGGTGTCCCGCTATGGGAGGGGCAGGTTATGGCTCTGAAGTGACAATCACAGGAGATTCATAAAAAGAAAAAGTTATATTTGTTGAAGTGCTGTAGCACTGGTGCTCAGAGTCCGGGGGGGGGGGGGGGGAGAGAGGGGACTCAGAGCCCCATAAGGTCAGCCACCGCCTGCTCCCTCCGCAGCCGCCGGTTCTCCTCTTTGAGCTTTTCCAGCTCCATCTCCAGTTCATGGAGCCTGGGGGGGTCAGCCCGCTGTGACCTCAGGTGGTTGTTCTCCTCCTCCATGCGGCTTATGCACTCCTCCAGCTCTATGTACTCACGGATCAGATCCTGCTTGCTCATGTCCTGCAGGCTTTCAACGTGGTCCTTCATCATCAGGAACTGGGTGGTGGTGTAAGGGGCCACCGGTGGGCCCTTGGCGAACATCTCGGCCCGCATCTGGGGCGCCCGCTGCGATTCCATCTCCTCCAGTCGCTTCTTCTCCTCCCAGGTCCGCTGGTTATATGACTTCCAGGACCTCTTCTTCTTGGAGGGTAGCTGGCGGTGCCTCTTTCTGCCCAGCTCCCTCCAAGGCCCCTCCGGCTCATGGCTGTCGCCCATGACCAGCTGACAATGGTGTTCCCTGTTGTCCGTAATAACAGATTGTACCATGAGGGCTTCGTAAGGGGTGCCCAATGGTTCTTCCTGACCCAGCTCCTGGGGATCCCAAGCCGAGTCTACACAATGGGCTGCTGCTGGTGGGCGGTACCCAGGTTGAGACCAATTTGACCTGGTGTTGTCATTCATGGGGCAATTCTGCTTGAAGTGACCCAACTGTTTGCACCGGAAGCAGCGTTGTTCGTTGTCCTCCTGGCGTGGGTAGCGAGGGCTATATGTCATCGGTCTGTTAGGCGGTTGGTATCTAGCGGCTGGTGGGTGTGAGGGCGCCATTGGTTGTGGGGGTTGTACCCGTGGTGTGACCTGGTTTGTCTTGCGAGTATCCGCATATTCATCCGCCAACTTCGCGGCCTCTGGTAGAGTCATGGGCCTGCGATCTCTCACCCAATCCTTGACGTCTGTCTGGATGTGATTGTAAAATTGCTCCAGGAGCATTAGTTGCAAAATGTCCTCTGCGGTGGTGGCCTGGCTGCTGTTAGCCCAGTTAGAGGCCGACCGGGACAATTGGCATGCCCATTCCGCATAAGAGTCTTTCGTGGTTTTGCGTGAGTCCCTGAACTTCTGTCGGTGGGACTCTGGGGTTACTGCATAACGAGCCAGGAGCACTTCTTTAACCCGGGCGTAGCTATGGATATCCTGATCTGGCACGGTCCGGAAAGCATCAGAAGCTTTGCCTGACAGTTTGCCTGACAATATTGCAACCCACTCTCTTCTAGCTATTCGGTGCAGGTTACATTGTCGCTCAAAATCCGCCAGGAAGTTATCAATCTCACAGTCCTTTTCATCAAAAGCTTTAAAAGCGCTAAACGGAATCTTCCTTGCGTCTGCTGTGCTGTACTCACTGTTCGTAGAAGGTGCGGCTGCTTGTTGGACTGCTGCCAGTTTTAACTGTAGCTCTGCATCTCTTATTTGTTTAGCCTTCTGTAGTTCTGCGTCCCTTATTTGTTTATCCTTCTGTAGTTCTGCGTCCCTTATTTGTTTATCCTTCTGTAGCTCTGCGTCTCTTATTTCTTTAGCCTCCTGTAGCTCCGCGTCTCTTATTTCTTTAGCCTTCTGTAGCTCTGCGTTTACTAACATGTCCATCACTTTCAGTACCACATCTGGCGTTGGGTTCGGGCCGAACCACGCTAGCTTCTCTCTCATTAGCTTGTTGGCTGGCGATTCCTCCTCCTGAATCACTGGTGTCTCCATCTCTTGTACTGCTGGCGTTGCTGCAATCCCGTCCTCCTGGTCTAGCTCCATTGATTCTGCTATGATGACCCGCTTGGTTTTGTTGCTAGCAATCCTTCCACGAACTTCCAGTAGTTCTTCCAGTGTCTGCTTGGAATCCGGGTGTGAAGGGGAATAGAAGGGAAAAATCCCACTGCTACCAACCAATTGTGACGGTATCGGTATGATATCCCCGTCAACGTTCCCTTCTTCCCATAACGAAAATCACCCCAATATTCCAAGAGGAGGGATATCCCTGGAGTCGCCCAGAAAGCCACACATGAGACAAGCTTACTGCTTGAACAAGACAGACTTTAATGGTTTTTCTTCTCAGCTTTTTATACAGTCCAAGACATTGAAGCAACAATGAAATCTCCACCCAACCCAATCACACACTAAGGCTAATTACTAAAACATTCCAGACAGGTCGGCACCGACCGACAATTATCATGTCTAATCACTGCACATTCCTTACACAACAAACCACCTTCACACACTTGAGTTTCCTAAGCAGACGTTTCGTCTGCTTCCAGTTTGACACCTATTAACACCTCTGAGAATCACTAGGTTGTAGACAGGGTTATCACACAATTAAAGGCCTTTCAAAAGCTAGCCTTATTTAACATATGAACAGTCCTTACAGAGAGAGATGAATCACACATAAACACCTGTTACCTGTAACCAACAGCATTAAGTTAGCAGGGAGAGCATTAGACTGAAGCATATAGGCAATTGCATCACACCGGCACTTTCTGGTTCACGGGATGATCAGTTGTGATTGGTCACAGCTGATCACATGGTAAGAAGCCTCTGTCAGAGGGTCCATAAACCGATCGGAGTTGCGGTGTGTCAAAATGACACACAGCACCCCCGATCACCGCGCTGCATGCCAGCTTGTTATCGTGATTACGTCATATGATGTCCGATCAGGATAACTAAACCACTTTGCCACTATCATATTGCCATATGGCAGGCGGCAAGTGGTGGCGGCAAGTCTATGGGCACAAGTCGGATAGAAGTCGCCTTGAAAAAAACATATTCTAAAGTCGGAGCGACCTCAGCAGTGCAAATTACGACAGCTCTCATTGACCAACGTGGGATTTCACATGTCATGCGACTTGGGGACTCACAAGTCACGGCAAAGTGTCAGTTAGCATCACACTGTCCCCCGTAATATCGCAGTCCTGCTATAAGTCGCCGATTGCCGCCAATCATAGTATATAAAAAAAATAAAAAAAAAATTCAGTGTATATCCTGTAGTTTATAACCTTTGCGCAAACCAATCAATATACGCTTATTGGGATTTTTTTTTTTTTTTTTTACCAAAAACATGTAGCAGAATACATATTGGCCTAAACTGAAGAGGAAATTGAATTTTTTTTATGTGTGTTTTTTAGCGGAAAGTAAGAATTATTGTTGTTGCTCTTTTTTGGTTTATAGCACAAAAAAAAAAAAAAAAAAAAACGCAGAGGTGACCAAATACCACCAAAAGAAAGCTCTATTTGTGGTAAAAAAAAATACATACATTTTATTTGGGTACAACGTTGCACGACCGCGCAATTGTCAGTTAAAGGAACACAAAAAATGTCCTGGTCATGAAGGAGGGTAAATCTTCCCGAAGTCAAGTGGTTAAAGTGAACCTGAACGCAAAAAGAAAAGACTTGTGAGGTCGCATAGAATATCTAGACGTGTTATTTGTGCCTAAGCAATACCCTGATATTTTGCCTGGAGTTCCTCCTGAAAAGAAGCAGTGCTCTTCCTGGTATGTGAGGGTGCCTAGGCACTCCTGTGTCTACATCCTCATAGCTGGATATCTGCAGTGTGAGACGTAAGGCACTGCTGCCTCTTCCTGGTATGTGAGGGTGCCTAGGCACTCCTGTGTCTACATCCTCATAGCTGGATATCTGCAGTGTGAGACGTAAGGCACTGCTGCCTCTTCCTGGTATGTGAGGGTGCCTAGGCACTCCTGTGTCTACATCCTCATAGCTGGATATCTGCAGTGTGAGACGTAAGGCACTGCTGCCTCTTCCTGGTATGTGAGGGTGCCTAGGCACTCCTGTGTCTACATCCTCATAGCTGGATATCTGCAGTGTGAGACGTAAGGCACTGCTGCCTCTGATTGCTAGTCACTTTAGGTGATGTCACTCCTGTATTGCTCACTGTTGTCCTTGCTGGAGGTTTTAAAGTGAGGAAGCAAAGCCCTGCCTCTACCAAGATGGCCGTCCCACACAGAAACACAAAGAAGAACAAGACATGGTAAGTCAGTAATGGGGGGGGGTCAGCGGCAGAGAGACCATAGGCAATACTAATGACTTTGCCCTCTGCTTGCCTTTCAGAGTTCAGTTCCTCTTTGTTAATCCTGAAGAGGCAAACGTCTGATTTACAACTGAAATGAATAGACGCGGGTCTTTTTGGAAGCCAACACCGATCCCGCCTTACCCTGTATCGAGGATCGGGCCTGACCATCATCGCCATTCTTGCGTGACGACTCAGTGGTCTCTTGTAGCCAATGGCGGACACGGACCGTCTCATCATCTGCTGATTTCTAGACAGAGAAAAGATAAGGAGTGCCAGAAGTGCACAGCACAGGTCAGTATGTGAAAGCAAAAGGTTTTTATCCATCCCAAAAAGAACAAAACATTTCTTAGGATGGAAATTTTTACTATTTTTTTTTTATGTTTGCGTTTTTACTTTACTAAAAGACTAAATAAAAACACAAAACCAGTTTGTCAACTTTGACTTTTTTTTTTCTGAACGAGTAGGGTTACTATGTAACCCATACTCATTCACATGGGTGGTGGGAGGGGATAAGATCTGGGGGCCTCCTTTGTTTTCCAGATAAGATTTATTCGCTGACAATTCTGGGGTAGATTCACAGAGAATTTACGCCGGCGTATCCATAGATACGCCGCGTAAATTCAAATCTGCGCCGGCGTATCTACTTTCTGTATTCAGAAAGCTAGATATGCCGACTTTAGCCTAAGATACGACTGGCATACGTCTCTTACGCCGTCGTATCTTAGGGTGCATTCTGACGCTGGCCGCTAGGGGGGGCGCTTCCGTTGTTGTCGGCGTAGAATATGCTAATTTCCTAGATACGCCGATTCACAAAAGTACGTGCGCCCGGTGTTCGTTTTTTACGCCGTTTGCGTTAAGGCTTTTTCGGCGTAACGTTGTTCCTGCTATTAGGAGGCGCAGCCAATGTTAAGTATGGACGTCGTTGCCGCTTCGAAATTTGAATTTACGTTGTTTGCGTAAGTCGTTCGCAAATAGGGCTGGACGTAATTTACGTTCACGTCGAAACCAATACGTCGTTGCGCCGTACTTGGAAGCAATGCACACTGGGATATGTACACGGACGGCGCATGCGCCGTCCGTAAAAAACTTCAATCACGTCAGGTCATCATACATTTACATAAAACACCCCCCCCCCATTCCACATTTGAATTATGCGCGCTTACGCCGGCCCCATTTACGCTACGCCGCCGCGACTTACGGAGCAAGTGCTTTGTGAATACAGCACTTGCTCCTGAAAGTTACGGCGGCGTAGCGTAAATATAATACGCTGCGCCGCCGTATCATTGCGCGCCTCTACGAGAATCTACCCCTCTGTTTACATTTAGCTGTCAGTGGGGAAGACCGCTGACAGCTGATGAGTCATCGGTTGTTAAGGATGTGGCGGCTGGCTTCAGGGCCTGCTTCTTAACCCCTTTCCACCGACTGCCTGCTGGTATTTTAAGGGTTCTAAAAGCCGGGAGGCAAAAGGCAGTTATTTGGGTCATGTGACCGCTGTGATTGGCTGTCAAATCGGTCACATGATCCGAAAGCTCCCGATCGTTCGTATGCATCTCTGTGCAAAAACCATTACATAAAGCAGGTAAGTATATCGTGTTTTTTATTTCTAGAGAAAAAATAAACAAAAACTTTAATATCACTTCTGTCTGCACATCGGAAGGCAGAATGCCCATCCCCAGTAAGTGTAGGTATGCAATACTTACTCCAGTCTGCTGATTGGATGAAGCTTCCACTGATCCTCCTCCTCCTCCATATAGCAGCGGTTCATCATCTTATTTTTCTCTTCCATAGGAATGAAGTTCTCAATGATGAGGTGCCTGCGACGTAAGAAACCGTTATACCGGGACTAGGACCAAGCAATGATCGGAGAGCGTTGGTACTCTCTACAATAAATCCTTACTTTAACTTCAGCTCTCGAGTCAGCTCGTTCTGCGTCTGCTCCAGCTCTTGGCGCTCTTTTATGTGTTCTTCCTGCAGGTCGTGGATCTCCGCCTTAACCGCTTGCAGCTTGGAAAACAGCTGGAAGAGAAAGGGGGGGTACAGATCATAAGCACAGATCATAAGCATAGGTCATACATGGCGTACATGAAATCCAGAATCACAAATCTGAATCTCCTATGCTGCTTTCCTGATACATAGATTGGAAAATCAGTTTATGACCAAGATTAGACTGCCACACCTTATTCCTAACCATTTAAGACCCGGACCTTTAGGCAGCTAAAGGACCTGGCCAGTTTTTGCGATTCGGCACTGCGTCGCTTTAACGGACAATTGCGTGGTCGTGCGACGTGGCTCCCAAACAAAATTGGCGTCCTTTTTTCCCCACAAATAGAGCTTTCTTTTGGTGGTATTTGATCACCTCTGCGTTTTTTATTTTTTGCGTTATAAACAAAAATAGAGCGACAATTTTGAAAAAAAAATCAATATTTTTTACTTTTTGCTATAATAAATATCCCCCAAAAACATATATAAAAAAAATGTTTTCCACAGTTTAGGCCGATACGTATTCTTCTACCTATTTCTGGTAAAAAAAAAATCGCAATAAGCGTTTATCGTTTGGTTTGCGCAAAATTTATAGCGTTTACAAAATAGGGGATAGTTTTATTGCATTTTTATTAATATTTTTTTTTTTTTTTTTTACTACTAATGGCGGCGATCAGCGTTTTTTTTCGTGACTGCGACATTATGGCGGACACTTCGGACAATTTTGACACGTTTTTGGGACAATTGTCATTTTCACAGAAAAAAAATGCATTAAAAATGCATTGTTTACTGCGAAAATGACAATTGCAGTTTGGGAGCTAACCACAAGGGGGCGCTGAAGGGGTTATGTGTGACCTCATTTGTGTTTCTAACTGTAGGGGGGGTGTGACTGTAGGTGTGACGTCATTGATTGCGTTTCCCTATATCAGGGAACACACGATCGATGACGGCGCCACAGTGAAGAACGGGGGAAGCTGTGTTTACACACAGCTCTCCCCGTTCTTCAGCTCCGGGGACCGATCGCGGGACTCCGGCGGCGATCGGGTCCGCGGGTTCCGTGGTCATGGAGCTTCGGACCGGGTCGCGGGCACGCGCCAGCGACCCACGGCTGGGCACTTAAAGAGGACGTACCTTTACGTGCTTGTGCCCAGCCGTGCCATTCTGCCGACGTATATGTGCAGGAGGCGGTCCTTAAGCGGTTAAAGTGGGTTTCCGGGCATATTTTTAATCACATTAAATAAATAGTCCCTAAAACATATTAATAGCTCCCCAATCGTTCCAGAAATCATGCCTTATATTCTCCAGCTCATGTTGTGGCCGTATCTATCATATGTGTGGGGGGGCATGTGAAGCCCAGTTCCTTTTTCTTCCTGGTTTTCAGGGAGAGGTGCATGCTGGGCGATTTTTGGGCACAGTAATGCCCAGAGACTCCTGGGAAATGAGTGTCATAATTTCCCAGGAGGCAATGGGGTCTTAGGACAGGAAGTTGAACCACCTAGGACCAGGGACTAGGCAGATTACGAAATCTGCCTAGTAACAGGAAGATAGAAGTGAGTAAAAATGATTTTTTTTTTTTACATTAAAGACAAGCGGTTGATAGAAAGTTCATTTTTAGGGTGGAACTCCGCTTTAACCACTTGACCACCGGGCCTATTCTGGCACTTCTCTCCTTCATGTGAAAATCACAATATTTTTGCTAGAAAATTAATCAGAACCCCCAAACATTATATATTTTTTTTTAGCAGACATCCTAGGGAATAAAATGGCAGTCATTGCAATACTTTTTGTCACACCGTATTTGCGCAGCGGTCTTACAAGCGCACTTTTTTTGGGAAAAAATCACTTTTTTGAATTAAAAAATAAGACAACAATAATTTTTGCCCAATTTTTTTATATATTGTGAAAGATAATGTTACGCCGAGTAAAATGATACCCAACATGACACGCTTAAAAATTGCACCCGCTCGTGGCATGGCGTCAAACTTTTACCCTTAAAAATCTCAATAGGCGACGTTTAAAAAATTCTACAGGTTGCATTTTTTGAGCTACAGAGTAGGTCTAGGGCTAGAATTATTGCTCTCGCTCTAACGATCGCGGCGATACCTCACTTGTGTGGTTTGAACACCGTTTTCATATGCGGGCGCTACTCGCGTATGCGTTCGCTTTTGCGCGCGAGCTCGTCGGGACGGGGCGTTTTTAAAATTTTTTTTTTGTTTTCTTATTTATTTTTATAATTTTTTACACTGAAATAAAAAAAAAAAAAAAAAAAAAATCACTTTTATTCCTATTACAAGGAATGTAAACATCCCTTGTAATAGAAACAAGCATGACAGGTCCTCTTAAATATGAGATCTGGGGTCAAAAAGACGTCACATCTCATATTTAGGCTTAAATGCAAAAAAAAAAAAAATTAAACTGTCATTTTTTTAAATGACAGAAAAAAAAAATGTTGCTTTAAGACGCTGGGCGGGACTGACGTTTTGACGTCACTTCCGCCCAGCAGAGCTATGGGGACGGGTGAAGGAGATTTTTCCTTCAGTCTCGTCCCCAGTCACTTGCCGAACGGACATGATCGCCTCCGCCGCTACCGACGGCTCCGGTAAGCGGCGGAAGGCGCGGGAGAGCGGCGGGAGGGGGGGCCCCTCTCCCGCCGCGGATAACGGCGATCTCGCGGCGAATCCGCCGCGGAGACCGCCGTTATCGTTTACAGGACCGTCGGCACTAAAGATGCATACCTCGGTTGTGGCAGCAGCTGCTGCCGTTACCGAGATATACATCTTTAAAAATAGGACGTCTTTTAGACATGAGGCGGTGGGCAAGTGGTTAAGGTGGACCCATCATCATGTTAGGTGCAACAAGCTAACAAACAATGTGTAATCTAACACTTCTAGGTGTGCATTACCTCTCACATCAGGTATCTGGAGGATACAGTGGATAGAGAAAGTCTAAAATGTTGGGTTTCTGTGATGTAAAATAATAATAATAATAATAATAAAAAAAAGATAATACGATGTTAATTACCAAAGAAAATGCACCTGTGGGATTTACCTTTTTCAGTTTCTTGGTCTTTATATCGACCTCCTGCTGTAAAGAACTGTACGTCTCCTTCAGCTCCAAAGTCTCCTCATCACGGCTCTCCATCTGTTGCTGCATTTCGCGCTCTCGCCGTTTCTAAATGACCGACATACACATTAGACCTGGAGCTACAATGTCTGTTTCATACAAAAGTAGAACCGTATCGGCACGTTTTACAGTAGATCTAAACATTTTCTTTCTTGTTAAGAAAAGTAGTAAAAAAAAAAAAATATGACCCCTGTCCTTCAATTGTTCCAGTTCTGCTTCATGGCAATTGCTACATTTCTTGCAAAGGAAAAGATCAGCGTCTTTGTAGATCCATTCTGCCTCAACAACAGTCCACTAAGCTACATTGGCATAGACCATGTGACCAATGCCTTGGCCCTAGACCCCTGGTGCTCATCCTGTGGCCCTTTGGCACTTTCTGTGCAGCCCCTGGGGGGCTTCTGCTAATCTGTTTCCCCATTGCCCTGCTATAGTATTGATTTCTAGCAGTCTCGTGTAATATGTTTTAAGATGGCGTTCTCCAGAAGCATGTCCTCAGTTACCAACAACTCCTATAGTACGTTCACAGTCTCCTGCAGCATGTCCGCAGTCTCTGACCGCCTCTTGTAGCACGCGCACAACCACTGACCGCCTCTTGTAGCACGCGCACAACCACTGACCGCCTCTTGTAGCACGCGCACAATCACTGACCGCCTCTTGTAGCACGCGCACAATCACTGACCGCCTCTTGGAGCACGCGCACAATCACTGACCGCCTCTTGGAGCACGCGCACAACCACTGACCGCCTCTTGTAGCACGCGCACAATCACTGACCACCTCTTGTAGCACGCGCACAATCACTGACCGCCTCTTGTAGCACGCGCACAACCACTGACCGCCTCTTGTAGCACGCGCACAACCACTGACCGCCTCTTGTAGCACGCGCACAACCACTGACCGCCTCTTGGAGCACGCGCACAATCACTGACCGCCTCTTGTAGCACGCGCACAATCACTGACCGCCTCTTGGAGCACGCGCACAATCGCTGACCGCCTCTTGTAGCACGCGCACAACCACTGACCGCCTCTTGTAGCACGCGCACAATCACTGACCGCCTCTTGTAGCACACGCACAATCACTGACCGCCTCTTGGAGCACGCGCACAATCACTGACCGCCTCTTGGAGCACGCGCACAACCACTGACCGCCTCTTGTAGCACGCGCACAATCACTGACCGCCTCTTGTAGCACACGCACAATCACTGACCGCCTCTTGGAGCACGCGCACAACCACTGACCGCCTCTTGGAGCACGCGCACAATCACTGACCGCCTCTTGGAGCATGCGCACAATCACTGACCGCCTCTTGGAGCATGCGCGCAGCCTCTGGCCAGCTCCTGCATCATGTCCGCAGCCTCTGGCCAGCTCCTGCATCATGTCTACGGACATCTCTTTTATCATGCCCACAGTCTACGGCCATCTCTTATCATGCCCACAGTCTACGGCCATCTCTTTTATCATGCCCACAGTCTACGGCCATCTCTTTTATCATGCCCACAGTCTACGGCCATCTCTTTTATCATGCCCACAGTCTACGGCCATCTCTTTTATCATGCCCACAGTCTACGGCCATCTCTTTTATCATGCCCACAGTCTACGGTCATCTCTTATCATGCCCACAGTCTACGGTCATCTCTTATCATGCCCACAGTCTACGGTCATCTCTTTTATCATGCCCACAGTCTACGGCCATCTCTTTCATCATGCCCACAGTCTACGGCCATCTCTTTCATCATGCCCACAGTCTACGGTCATCTCTTTCATCATGCCCACAGTCTACGGCCATCTCTTTCATCATGCCCACAGTCTACGGCCATCTCTTTTATCATGCCCACAGTCTACGGTCATCTCTTTTATCATGCCCACAGTCTACGGTCATCTCTTTTATCATGCCCACAGTCTACGGCCATCTCTTTCATCATGCCCACAGTCTACGGCCATCTCTTTCATCATGCCCACAGTCTACGGCCATCTCTTTCATCATGCCCACAGTCTACGGCCATCTCTTTCATCATGCCCACAGTCTACGGACATCTCTTATCATGCCCACAGTCTACGGACATCTCTTATCATGCCCACAGTCTACGGACATCTCTTTTATTATGCCCACAGTCTACGGCCATGTCAGTGAGGAGATGGATGGACACGTGCTTTCCTACATAGATCCGCTTTTAAAATCTTGGATCCATTGCCAATGCACTGAAGCTTTAACAAATGTTAATAAAAAATATGACTTATCTCTTTAAAACCCCTGCCACTTACCTGTTCAGCAATTTCTTTCCTCTTCAGCTCGAGGATTTTCTGCTGCTCGTTGGTATGGTCAACAATGTTTTTACCCCCAACAAGAAGCTTACTTTCCATGGCCTGCAAAAGGTAAAGTCATCAGTGACAAATACTGTGCAATATGTACATCATAGCCAAAGTAGATAAGCAATTTTGGATCTTATTTTTGAAAATGATGGACACTCAGGTCATGGAGGTTTATTGCTGAATTGAACCTAACCAAAAGGAAGCTGTACAGAGGATCTGTGCTTTATAATTTTGAAATGCTTTAATAAGCTGCCTTTATTGATACACTTGACCTACTTCTAAGTATCTAACCTTAGGCATCCCACCCTAGGATAGCCATCTCCTCCCTGCTACAAACGTGAGGGCTACTGGACAACCTCTCCACTGCTCTCCAGCCTGACATCCAATACTTTATTCAGTGCATGAGATAGAAGGGCTCTCCCATAATACACACTATTGGCCAAACTCTAAAGCCCCATACACACCATCAGATTATCTGCAGATTTTTGTCTTCAGATTTACCAAAACCATCTAATATGAGGTCAAACCTTAAGAGTTTCAATTTGTATGCAATCAGGCAGGTCCTTGTACTACATGGTTTTGGTAAATCTGAAGACAAAAATCTGCAGATAATCTGATGGTGTGTATGGGGCTTTAGCCAGGGGTCTCCAAACTGCACTCCAGGGAGCCAGGTGCAGCCCATTGCTTGATTTTTTATTCAGCCTTTGGGGGACCGTTTTGATACACCGATACCAACAATGGGGCATAATTCCCCCTCACTGACACCAATGAATGGGCAGAATTCCTCCCAATAACACCAAAGATAAGGCAATTCCTCCCATTTATACCAATAATGGGAGACTATACCTTCTACTGAAACCAATGATGGAGCACTATTCTTCCTGCTGATACCAATGATGGGGGCACTATTCCTCCCACCGATACAAATGATAGGGCACTATACCTCCTACCGATACCAATGATGGGGGCACTATACCTCCCACCGATACCAATGATGGGGGCACTATACCTCCCACCTATACCAATAATGGGGGCACTATACCTCCCACCGATACCAATGATGGGGGCACTGCACCTCCCACCGATACCAATGATGGGGGCACTGCACCTCCCACCGATACCAATGATGGGGGCACTGCACCTCCCACCGATACCAATGATGGGGCACTATACCTCCCACAGATACCAATGATAGGGCACTATACCTCCCACCGATACCAATGATGGGGCACTATACCTCCCACCGATACCAATGATGGGGGCACTATACCTCCCACCAATACCAATGATGGGGGCACTATACCTCCCACCGATACCAATGATGGAGCACTATACCTCCCACCGATACCAATGATGGAGCGTATACCTCCCACCGATACCAAATGATGGAGAGTATACCTCCCACCGATACCAATGATGGGGGCACTGTACCTCCCACCAAAACCAATGATGGAGCACTATACCTCCCGCCGATACCAATGATGGGGGCACTATACCTCCCACCGATACCAATGATGGGGGCACTATACCTCCCACCGATACCAATAATGGGGGCACTATACCTCCCACCGATACCAATAATGGGGGCACTATACCTCCCACCGATATCAATAATGGGGGCACTATACCTCCCACCGATACCAATGATGGGGGCACTGCACCTCCCACCGATACCAATGATGGGGCACTATACCTCCCACCGATACCAATGATAGGGCACTATACCTCCCACCGATACCAATGATGGGGCACTATACCTCCCATCGATACCAATGATGGGGGCACTGCACCTCCCACCGATACCAATGATAGGGCACTATACATCCCACCGAAACCAATGATAGGGCACTATACCTCCCACCGATACCAATGATGGGGCACTATCCCTCTCACTGATAGAAATGATAGGGCACTATCCCTCCCACTGATACCCATAATGGGGAAATATTCCTCTCACCGAAACCAATGATGGGGCACCTTCTCACTGATAGCAATATTCCTCCCACTAACACCAATGATGGGGTACTATTCCTCCCACTGATACCAATTATGGGGCACAGTGCCTTCCAATGACACTAAAGGAGGTGGTACAATTACTCCCACTGATGCCAAAGATAGGGCATTATTTATGCCCACTGAAGCCAGGGCCTTTTATACTCCTGATGCCCACAGTCCAGCCCCCCTTAAGTCTGAAGGACAGTAAACTGGCCCTTCGTTTAGAACGTCTGGAGACCCCTGTTCTAAGCTAATACAACTATTCCTATAGGAAGAGGAAGTTCCTTCTGTGGAGAACAAAGCATAGATGTTTAAACCATCCAATCAGCAACGTGTTCTTTATTCAAGAACACTCATTAAGATTTCTAATTATCCGGTCTTATCCTACATAAAAACTGAGAATTTGGGAACCTATGGGTAGAAGATGAATTGCTTCCCATTGCCCTATATTTAATAACAACCAATGGGATAAATAGCTGAAAAATCATAGATAAGATGGTATCTAGATCATTATAGATACCAACCAGAACCATTATGTATGGTTTATTGAAAACCAATAAGACTAGACAGCAAATGGTAAATTTAGCTAAGGCCATATGCCTTAGATAATGTTCTGACCCAGCCATAGTTGTTGTATTTAATGACAATCTAATGTCAATCCTTCGAGGGAAGAATTCATTGACCAGTTGGATCTTCACAGTTAAGGGTCATAAGTTGGCACCAGAGGTGTCTTTTTCCCTCCTAATCCATAAACATGCACAGTTAGTTGGCCTAAGAATGTAAGTTCATGGAAAGATCTTTTGTCAGAATAAACTTTTCGCAGATATGGAATGCCTGCATATCTAATCACAGTTGGATGCTACTGGTTAGGTTTACCTTGACTTTAGACGTCAGCATTTCCATTGCCTCTTTTTCTCTTCGTAAATCGTCCATTTTTCTCTCTTTCTCCTTCAAAAGCTTCTGTTTCTCCTCTGCCACCAAACTGTGATCTTCCACAATGGCCTTCTTCTCAGTCTCGAGTTTCTCCTGCTGTTCCCGCCAGTAGTCTTTGTCATCACCTTCTTCTTCTTCTTCTTCATAAGAGTCCCCGTCTTCCTCATCATCTTCTGCTTCATCTACCCCAGGCCTTCTCCGACCTCTCCTTCGCCTTTTCCCCACCACCCTCTTCTCCAACTGCGCTTTCAGCCTTGCGATCTCCTCCTGGAACTCCCGTAGTAATGCGTCCTTGGGGTCTTCATTCACTCTAGGCTTGTTCTTGATATTTTTGGCACGGTTGGCATAGCGTAGAGTTGTCAGGGACTCCTCCACGTTATAGGAGGCAGGTCCAATATTGGCCACCATAACGGTCTTAGCATTGCCACCCAATGAGTCCTGCAGCAACCTTGTAAGCTTGGAATCTCGGTAGGGAATGTGTGTGCTTCTGCCATCCACAAGGGCAGATATGACATTTCCTAGTGCCGAGAGAGACAAATTTATTTTTGTAGCCTCTTTTAGCCGTTCGCCTTGGGCTCCAGTTTTTGCTTGACGTTCACTGCCAGCCAAGTCCACCAGATTGAGTTTCCCTACTCGGATGTGATTCTCGCCATCCAAACCGATCTCGCTGCACTCAATGGTGATCATAAAGATGGCATGGGAGCGGGAGCTGTGTTCATTCATGTTGGTGGAACCTACGGAGCGGTTCTGGTTGCCAACATTCATGACATGTTCTATTTCCTTCACACTTTTGGTGACAAAAGAGGACAGGTCCTTGACGTAGACACCGGTGTCCGGTCTTTCTTTAAGTTCTAGACGTTTCGACTGATCTTTGGAAAGAAGGTCTCTGATCTCTTCTTGGTAGATTTCTAAATATGAAGCCCTTACCAAATACTGTTGATTCTGGGAACGGGATATGTGGGTGAAGACGTGTTCAAAAGAATTTGGTATTACACCTCTCTTTTCAGGATCGCCTCGTAGTCCTTCCATCGTGAAAGTCTTCCCAGTTCCTGTCTGGCCGTAGGCAAAGATGGTTCCATTAAAGCCTAGCAAAACAGAATCTACCAACGGCCTGAAAGTTTCGTCATAAAGCTCCACTTGCTTAGAGTTAGAGTCGTAAACCGCGTCAAACGTGAATGTTTTTGGCAACTCATTACCGGACCCTTTCTGAATCTTGACCGATACTTGCCCAAGCTTCACGTCCACGTTAATCACTTTGTCAAAACCGGCCGCAGTTTCCTTGCTGTTCATAGGCCGGCACCGCACCACCACCCTCACAGTCTCCGAGCTCTTGGGCTTCGACATCTTTGGTGCGGCCAATTTGGCACCCTCTTGGACTCGTCTCTGGTTATCCATTTACCACCCTACACGAAAAACAAGCAAAATTAAGTTTAGGTTGAAAATCTCAAAAGCTATCTGTTCTACCAACATTCCCCAAATAGCGACTGCGAATTCAGCTTTAGAAATAAATTATTTTTCTTCTCAACAAGTCATGCACTTAAATTTTTAAAAAATTTTCAGCATGCCTAAAAATTAAGGTTACGTACTTTTAAATTATGGAATGCTTGTTACTTCTCAACCAGTAGTAACCACATTATTTTAAGCAACATTTATACTTTCACATTGCAAATAATAAAATTCTCAGTATGGAGACGTCTCCCTGTATTAGATTCTTATTTACGAAAACTGATATTTGTGGGATGTCCGGATTCCCGCAGCACATCTGTCACTGGAGCAGCTCTTCCGGCCATGCTTCATGCGTAAAGGTCAGTGTGTTAGCAAAGTGGGTCAAAGCAGATGATGCAGGAGGGGGGGGCATAGATAGAGGAATCCTCAGTGCACTCAGATATAATAGTAATAAAAGTGATCAGCTCCAATATACAAAAACATGCAACGTTATGCATTCCATACGAAGGTTTGTCATATGTATACTTGCATTACATACGAAGGTTTGTCATATGTATACTTGCATTACATACGAAGGTTTGTCATATGTATACTTGCATTACATACGAAGGTTTGTCATATGTATACTTGCATTACATATGAAGGTTTGTCATATGTATACTTGCATTACATACGAAGGTTTGTCATATGTATACTTGCATTACATATGAAGGTTTGTCATATGTATACTTGCATTCCATACGAAGGTTTGTCATATGTATACTTGCATTACATATGAAGGTTTGTCATATGTATACTTGCATTACATACGAAGGTTTGTCATATGTATACTTGCATTACATACGAAGGTTTGTCATATGTATACTTGCATTACATACGAAGGTTTGTCATATGTTTACTTGCATTACATACGAAGGTTTGTCATATGTTTACTTGCATTACATACGAAGGTTTGTCATATGTATACTTGCATTACATACAAAGGTTTGTCATATGTATACTTGCATTACATACAAAGGTTTGTCATATGTATACTTGCATTGGGGTAAATTAATTTAAGATTCCAGATCCTATTAGTCCAAATGAAAAGTCGGCAGATCAATTTAAAGCGTTGCCCATCCATGACACCCGGAAGGGCGTTGCCCGCCCGTGACAGACCCAGGTGGTGTTTCTAGCCCGTGACAGAACCAGACGGGTGCTTCCCGCCCGTGACAGAACCAGACGGGCGTTTCCCGCCCGTGACAGAACCAGACGGGCGTTTCCCGCCCGTGACAGAACCAGACGGGCGTTTCCCGCCCGTGACAGAACCAGACGGGCGTTTCCCGCCCGTGACAGAACCAGACGGGCGTTTCCCACCCGTGACAGAACCAGACGGGCGTTTCCCGCCCGTGACAGAACCAGACGGGCGTTTCCCGCCCGTGACAGAACCAGACGGGCGTTTCCCGCCCGTGACAGAACCAGACGGGCGTTTCCCGCCCGTGACAGAACCAGACGGGCGTTTCCCACCCGTGACAGAACCAGGCGGGCGTTTCCCACCCGTGACAGAACCAGGCGGGCGTTTCCCACCCGTGACAGAACCAGACGGGCGTTTCCCACCCGTGACAGACCCAGGCGGGCGTTCCCCACCCGTGATGGACCCTGACCAACGATCCCTGCCCGTATCAGACCCTGATGGGCATTCCTCACCTGTGACAGTCCTTGATGGGCACAGATGCCACTGGCGCTAGATTGCCTACCTGCCAGAAGCAGGTGGCAGTTGTGCATGAAAATCTGGCGGACGAGTATTGCTGGTCTCTTGCAGCTCACAAATGACTGAAAGAAACCAACAGCGCATCTGCACATGCGCCATTTATTTTTAACGGTGGCGCAGAAGGGGCAGGGGGATTGGCGTTTCTAAGTGATTTAGTTCTGCTTTAATTTGTGTCTTTTATATCTGTTCTGTTGTATATGTGTTTGCTCTTGCATTGCCATGTTACAGCACTCACGCAGCGTCTCACCGTTCACCTAAATACATATAGGGCCTGCCGGATTCTGTACTCTGATCGGTGACCCCGACCCTGCCAAGGCAAACACAGCTGTCTGAACTTTTCACACTCAGGAGAGCCGCGGAATCGTTCGCACCTTCGCACATTCCGTGATCGTGACCATTTCCCACACACACACGCCTGAACGTAGAAGAGTCCTTGTGTATTTATAGCGGGTCCATGTCGTTACCAGCTTGTCTAGTTCCTGTGCAGTTTGTCCCATCTTAGAGAAAATAGGATTTTTATCTGAATCAAGTCAGGGGTGTGCGGCCACTTTCTCTTTTCTCTGGTATACACCGGCTATAACCACACCTATGAACCGGCTACACCACAGCTATACCCCGGCTATAACCACAGCTATGCACCGGCTATAACCCACAGCTATACACCGGCTATAACCACAGCTATGCACCGGCTATAACCCACAGCTATACACCGGGTACAACCCACAGCTATACACCGGCTATAACCCACAGCTATACACCGGCTATAACCACACCTATGAACCGGCTACACCACAGCTATACCCCGGTTATAACCACAGCTATGCACCGGCTATAACCCACAGCTATACCCCGGCTATAACCACAGCTATACACCGGCTATAACCACAGCTATACACCGGCTATAACCACAGCTATACACCGGCTATAACCACAGCTATACACCGGCTATAACCACAGCTATACACCGGCTATAACCACAGCTATACACCGGCTATAACCACAGCTATGCACCGGCTATAACCCACAGCTATACACCGGCTATAACCACAGCTATGCACCGGCTATAACCACAGCTATACACCGGCTATAACCACAGCTATACACCGGCTATAACCACAGCTATACACCGGCTATAACCACAGCTATACACCGGCTATAACCCACAGCTATACACCGGCTATAACCACAGCTATGCACCGGCTATAACCACAGCTATGCACCGGCTATAACCCACAGCTATACCCCGGCTATAACCACAGCTATGCACCGGCTATAACCACAGCTATACACCGGCTATAACCACACCTATGAACCGGCTACACCACAGCTATACCCCGGCTATAACCACAGCTATGCACCGGCTATAACCCACAGCTATACACCGGCTACAACCCACAGCTATACACCGGCTATAACCCACAGCTATACACCGGCTATAACCCACAGCTATACACCGGCTATAACCCACAGCTATACACCGGCTATAACCCACAGCTATACACCGGCTATAACCACAGCTATGCACCGGCTATAACCACAGCTATACACCGGCTATAACCACAGCTATACACCGGCTATAACCACAGCTATACACCGGCTATAACCACAGCTATGCACCGGCTATAACCACAGCTATGCACCGGCTATAACCACAGCTATGCACCGGCTACAACCCACAGCTATGCACCGGCTACAACCCACAGCTATACACCGGCTACAACCCACAGCTATACACCGGCTATAACCACAGCTATAACCACAGCTATGACCACAGCTATACACCGGCTATAACCACAGCTATACACCGGCTATAACCCACAGCTATGCACCGGCTATAACCCACAGCTATGCACCGGCTATAACCCACAGCTATGCACCGGCTATAACCACAGCTATACACCGGCTATAACCCACAGCTATGCACCGGCTATAACCACAGCTATACACCGGCTATAACCACAGCTATACACCGGCTATAACCCACAGCTATGCACCGGCTATAACCACAGCTATACACCGGCTATAACCCACAGCTATCCCCCGGCTACAACCCACAGCTATACACCGGCTATAACCCACAGCTATACACCGGCTATAACCCACAGCTATACACCGGCTATACCCACAGCTATACACCGGCTATAACCACAGCTATACACCGGCTATAACCACAGCTATACACCGGCTATAACCACAGCTATGCACCGGCTATAACCCACAGCTATACACCGGCTATAACCACAGCTATACACCGGCTATAACCACAGCTATACACCGGCTATAACCACAGCTATACACCGGCTATAACCACAGCTATACACCGGCTATAACCACAGCTATACACCGGCTATAACCACAGCTATACACCGGCTATAACCACAGCTATGCACCGGCTATAACCCACAGCTATCCCCCGGCTATAACCACAGCTATGCACCGGCTATAACCACAGCTATGCACCGGCTATAACCACAGCTATACACCGGCTATAACCCACAGCTATACACCGGCTATAACCCACAGCTATACACCGGCTATAACCCACAGCTATACACCGGCTATAACCCACAGCTATGCACCGGCTATAACCCACAGCTATACACCGGCTATAACCCACAGCTATGCACCGGCTATAACCCACAGCTATGCACCGGCTATAACCCACAGCTATGCACCGGCTATAACCACAGCTATACACCGGCTATAACCACAGCTATACACCGGCTATAACCACAGCTATGCACCGGCTATAACCACAGCTATACACCGGCTATAACCCACAGCTATACACCGGCTATAACCCACAGCTATACACCGGCTATAACCCACAGCTATACACCGGCTATAACCACAGCTATACACCGGCTATAACCACAGCTATACACCGGCTATAACCACAGCTATACACCGGCTACACCACAGTGTATTTCAAATGATAGAGACAGAAATACAAACACACCTTTTCCCCCTCCTATCATTCTCAACTACCATCTACCGGCCCGAACAAGCAAAGCATACCGCCACTTATTTACGAAGAAAAAAATCAAAAACCTGCAGCCAGATATGACTTCTATTCTGTCATGATGAGGAATCATAAGTGTCGCCTGGCTAACCGGAAAATCCACGGGATACACAAATCCATAATTTCTGATATTGTGATGTGACACATCGTATTGATTTAATGCACAATGAGAAGGATATAGTCTGGGATTGGTGTATAGGATTTCCTTATGGGCTAGATAACAATCAAAGCAAATAAAGCAAAACGCCAGCCAGAATATACCGTATTTATCGGCGTATACCGCGCACTTTTTTGCCCTGAAAATCAAGGCAAAATCGTGGGTGCGCGATATACGCCGATACCCGCGCCGAGTTTGAACTACTGCGCCGGCATATACCGAGCGCAGTACACTCGTGTATAGTCGGGCAGGCTTGGGTTCTCTCGCAGTCACGTCCTGGACGTACAGGACGTGACCGCGAGAGGAGCCGAGCCTGCCCGACTATACACGAGTGTACTGTGCTCGGTATATGGCGGCACAGTAGTTCAAACTCAGCGCGGGAAGCGGGGATCGAGCGGGGAGGACACCGCAGAAGGACGCCGGACCCGACAAGGAGGACACCACCAAAGCCGCAGACGGACGCCGGACCCGACGAGGCCGCCGCGCAAGACACCAAAACTGTAAGTACTAAAATCTTTTTTTTTTTACAGGAATGCGGGTCCACTTTAGGGGTGCGCGCTATACGCCAGAGCGCGCAATACCCCGATAAATACGGTATATATTTTTTCCAGGTCTGGATGGGGAGCGTTGCTAGGTCTATAAAAGATCGGGGGCTAGAGCCCATAGCAGCGAGTCCCCAGAGAGCCTCCCCCTTACATCAGGGTCCCCAGAGAGCCTCCCCCTTACATCAGGGTCCCCAAAAAGCCCCCCCTTACATCAGGGTCCCCAGAGAGCCTCCCCCTTACATCAGGGTCCCCAGAGAGCCTCCCCCTTACATCAGGGTCCCCAGAGAGCCTCCCCCTTACATCAGGGTCCCCAGAGAGCCTCCCCCTTACATCAGGGCCCCCAGAGAGCCTCCCCCTTACATCAGGGCCCCCAGAGAACCCCCCCCTTACATCAGGGCCCCCAGAGAACCTCCCTACTTACATCAGGGCCCCCAGAGAACCTCCCTATTTACATCAGGGTCCCCAGAGAGCCTCCCCCTTACATCAGGGTCCCCAGAGAGCATCCCCCTTACATCAGGGTCCCCAGAGATGATGAGTGTTTTATACACAGTATACAGTACATCTGTATGATAGCCCCAATGGCTGGTGATTGTACTCAGTGTGGGATGGAGGATATACACTCCATATATCTCTATGATGTCCGGATATATGACCTGACCACCCACCATATAATGTATTGCTGTCGGTGTTTGATATGGGACTTCTATACAGTGTGTGTGTGTGTATATATATATATATATATAATGTGTGTGTGTGTGTGTGTGTGATGACCCAATCACCTCTCCCCACACAGTACAGATACATTGTACTCAGTGTCTGAAGTAGACCTTTCATACATCCTGACAGGTGATACATTGTACTCAGTGTCTGGGATAGATCCTATACACATCTCTATGATTCCCTTAAGTCTCCCCCCCCCCATCATATAGTAAACTGTACTCTGTGTCTGAAGAGGAGCATGTATACAATGCACACATCTGTATGAAATTCCAACACAATTCTCATATGTATACAACACCTCGATCACCCGTCACCACACTGTACAGGTGACACAATATAGACAGTGTGTGAGATGGATCTTCTATACAATCTATACATCTCTACGGTGGATCTTTCTATATAATGTATACATCTCTATGGTGGATCTTTCTATATAAATGTATACATCTCTATGATGGATCTTCTATACAATGTATACATCTCTATGATGGATCTTTCTATACAATGTATACATCTCTATGATGGATCTTTCTATACAATGTATACATCTCTATGATGGATCTTTCTATACAATGTATACATCTCTATGATGGATCTTCTATACAATGTATACATCTCTATGGTGGATCTTCTATACAATGTATACATCTCTATGATGGATCTTCTATACAATGTATACATCTCTATGGTGGATCTTCTATACAATGTATACATCTCTATGATGGATCTTCTATAGTACAATGTATACATTTCTATGATGGATCTTCTATAGTACAATGTATACATCTCTATGGTGGATCTTCTATACAATGTATACATCTCTATGATGGATCTTCTATACAATGTATAAATCTCTATAGTGGATCTTCTATACAATGTATAAATCTCTATGATGGATCTTCTATACAATGTATACATCTCTATGATGGATCTTCTATACAATGTATACATCTCTATGATGGATCTTCTATACAATGTATACATCTCTATGCTGGATCTTCTATACAATGTATACATCTCTATGATGAATCTTCTATACAATGTATACATCTCTATGATGAATCTTCTATACAATGTATACATCTCTATGATGAATCTTCTATACAATGTATACATCTCTATGATGAATCTTCTATACAATGTATACATCTCTATGCATACATCTCTATGCTGGATCTTCTATACAATGTATACATCTCTATGATAAATCTTCTATACAATGTATACATCTCTATGCTGGATCTTCTATACAATGTATACATCTCTATGATAAATCTTCTATACAATGTATACATCTCTATGATGAATCTTCTATACAATGTATACATCTCTATGATGGATCTTTCTATACAATGTATACATCTCTATGATGAATCTTCTATACAATGTATACATCTCTATGGTGGATCTTCTATACAATATATACATCTCTATGGTGGATCTTGTATACAATGTATACATCTCTATGATGGATCTTCTATACAATGTATACATCTCTATGATGGATCTTCTATAGTACAATGTATACATCTCTATGGTGGATCTTGTATACAATGTATACATCTCTATGGTGGATCTTCTATACAATGTATACATCTCTATGATGGATCTTCTATACAATGTATAAATCTCTATAGTGGATCTTCTATACAATGTATAAATCTCTATGATGGATCTTCTATACAATGTATACATCTCTATGATGGATCTTCTATACAATGTATACATCTCTATGATGGATCTTCTATACAATGTATACATCTCTATGCTGGATCTTCTATACAATGTATACATCTCTATGATGAATCTTCTATACAATGTATACATCTCTATGCATACATCTCTATGCTGGATCTTCTATACAATGTATACATCTCTATGATAAATCTTCTATACAATGTATACATCTCTATGCTGGATCTTCTATACAATGTATACATCTCTATGATAAATCTTCTATACAATGTATACATCTCTATGATGAATCTTCTATACAATGTATACATCTCTATGATGGATCTTTCTATACAATGTATACATCTCTATGATGAATCTTCTATACAATGTATACATCTCTATGGTGGATCTTCTATACAATATATACATCTCTATGGTGGATCTTGTATACAATGTATACATCTCTATGATGGATCTTCTATACAATGTATACATCTCTATGATGGATCTTCTATAGTACAATGCATACATCTCTATGGTGGATCTTCTATAGTACAATGTATACATCTCTATGGTGGATCTTGTATACAATGTATACATCTCTATGGTGGATCTTCTATACAATGTATACATCTCTATGATGGATCTTCTATAGTACAATGCATACATCTCTATGGTGGATCTTCTATAGTACAATGCATACATCTCTATGGTGGATCTTGTATACAATGTATACATCTCTATGATGGATCTTCTATAGTACAATGCATACATCTCTATGGTGGATCTTGTATACAATGTATACATCTCTATGATGGATCTTCTATAGTACAATGCATACATCTCTATGGTGGATCTTGTATACAATGTATACATCTCTATGATGGATCTTCTATAGTACAATGCATACATCTCTATGGTGGATCTTGTATACAATGTATACATCTCTATGGTGGATCTTCTATAGTACAATGCATACATCTCTATGGTGGATCTTCTATACAATGTATACATCTCTATGATGGATCTTCTATACAATGTATAAATCTCTATGGTGGATCTTCTATACAATGTATACATCTCTATGATGGATCTTCTATAGTACAATGCATACATCTCTATAGTGGATCTTCTATACAATGTATACATCTCTATGATGGATCTTCTATAGTACAATGCATACATCTCTATGATGGATCTTCTATACAATGTATACATCTCTATGATGGATCTTCTATACAATGTATACATCTCTATGGCTGTCATCTATAATCCTGACCTGTGATCAGCCCTCTGCCCCTGTGATGGGCGATCTCTCCCCTCCCCCCCCGGTGGTGATTAGTGTCCGGGGTCTCCCCTCCCCCGTACCGGTGTGTATGAGGCCCGGATGTGTGTACACCGGCCGGTGATGGGATGAGATCAGCGGATTCCATGCCGGTGTGGCTCTCCAGACACACAGCAGGGTGGGGCCCCCTCCACGTCCCGCTCCCCCTCACCTGCCATCCCCCGTCCCTCTGTCCCAGCACCGCCGGATGCCGACCGACCGCCGGACCACCACTTCCCTAGCAACGGTCAACAGGCCGCACAATCCACTTCCCTGGCAACAGGCACCGCCCCCCCCGCACTGCAGAGCCACAGGGTGGGGCTAGAGAAGGTGGCACAGCTCGGAGGGGGCGGGATAACAGAAGGTCAACTTTGAATTGCAACTTTGAGGGGAGGGGCTACAGAGGGTAGCTCGGCGCCAAGGGGCGGGGTTACATGGGAAGGCTCAGCCCTGAGGGGCGAGGCTACACAGCGAGGATGGGCGGGTGCTACATAGGACGAATCGGCTATGATGGGCGGGGCTACACAGGGCGGCTCGGCTCTGATGGGCGGGGCTACACAGGGCGGTTCGGCTGTTGGGCGGGGCTACATAGGGTGGATAGCCTATTATGGGTGGGGCTACACAGGGCGGATAGCCTATTATGGGTGGGGCTACACAGGGCGGCTTACTTAGCGCTGAGGGGCGGGCTACAAAGGGCATCTCGTCTGAGGGGCGGGGCCTATAGTTTTTCAATGTGCTAGGATTAAAATCTGCTGATAGTGACCAATGAACTATTAGCCCTGCTATTACGACGCTTCGCATGCAGTAGAAGATCAGAAACTCTATCATGTGTCCCCCTAAGGAGTATTATCCCCACTTCCGGTTTGGGTGACAACTGCTCCCCTTTTCTTCTATGGGGGGGGCTTCAGAGAAATCCTCCCTAATGGAGTCACAGACAGAACTTTTATCTCTATCCAGACACTAAAGAAAAAGCTGATCTTCTGTTGTGGGAATCCACAGGCAGCCATGACTGAGATCTCCTATGGGAAAAGCCGGTAGCCTGTCTGTTATTTCACAAATGCCTGGCTGCCTGTGACCCCTAACATTGGTGTCACTAACCCAGAAGATGTATGAAGGAGTTCTGCCTTCACTAGCTGCATGCTTGTCAGGGGGAAGAGGTAAAGCATCCGCAACAAATAAAATTGTCAGATTTCAATAAAGTTCTTGTTTTCATCCATCCTTTGTTACATGTCAGTGATGCGGATCTCCTGCAGCCACTTCCTGTCTTCATACACAGCATGGTATCGGCATGGTATCTCCGGATGGTGGCAAGAGTGGCCCATGCCCATGTAATGTGTGTTGTAGTCTCCATTGGAAGCCTGTGTGATAGTAGGGTGACAACAAGAACACAATTGGAAGACCAGGATAGTGTTGTCACCCTATAACAGGAAGGGCTTGAACACCGACCTACAAGGCAGGATCAACAGGGAATGGAAGCTGCAGATTTAACCAAAATTAAAATTACTTTTCAAATTTCAATAACCCCTTCCTGCTGCTCTCTCTACCACCAGGCCATGCCCACCTTCTTCCCTGGCCTCCAGCCAACTGCAGATCCCCCCCAGTGCCACAAAGTGCCCCTCAACCCTTCATAGTAGTCTGCAGTGGCCCCAGACCCCATGAGAGCTCTCAGCACTCCCAGCCATTCACAGTAGGCCCAGAACCCCTAAGAGCCAACAACACCCCCGACTGGATAGGCCACCACCCCACCAAATCACCCACAGAGTGCCCAAACACCATGAGAGCTTTTCCAACCCTCCCCCAACCTCCCACAGTTCCCCAAGAGCCCTCAGCGCCAACACCTGCCACAGTGCTCCCAGACCCCTTAAGGACCCTCAAGCACCCCCCAACCCCAACCTCCCACAGAGCCCCAAGAGCCCTCAGTGCCAACACCTGCCACAGTGCTCCCAGACCCCTTAAGGACCCTCAGCACCCCCAACCCCAACCTCCCACAGAGCCCTCAGCGCCAACACCTGCCACAGTGCTCCCAGACCCCTTAAGGATCCTCAGCACCCCCAAACCCCCCACCAACCCCAACCTCCCACAGAGCCCCAAGAGCTCTTAGCACCCCCAAAACCTCCCATCGTGCACCGATAGCCACAGACCCCTTGAGGACCATCAGCACCCCCCAAACCTCCCACAGAGCCCCCAACCTTCCGCAGTGACCCCTTGCGAGCCTCAGAACCCCCAAACCTCCCACAGAGCCCCCATCACAGCGACCCCAGGCACAACCCCCCACCAACCCCAACCTCCCACAGACCCCCTGAGAGCCCTCAGCACCGCCAAAACCTCCCAACGTGCCCTAGTAGCTCCAGACCCCTTGAGGATCATCAGCACCCCCCAAACCTCCCACAGTGCCCTAGTAGCCCCCAACCACCCACAGTGACCCCAGACCCCCTGAGAGCCCTCAGCACCCCCCCCCCCCCCAATCCCGACACAGAGCCTCCAACACCCCAACCTCCCACAATGCCTTGATAGCCCCCAGAGCCCTTGAGGACTCTCAGCAACCCCCCCCCCCCCCACCTACAGAGGTCCTAGACCTCCCAACCGCCCACAGACCCCTTGAGGATCCTCAACGTCCCACAGTTCCCCCAGACCTCCAAGAGGCTTCAGCAATCCCCACCACCTCCCACAGTGCCCTGATAGCCCCCAGACCCCTTGAGGACCCTCAGCACCCAACCATCCACAAAGCCCCCAGACCCCTTGAGAACCCTCAGCACCCCCCCCCCCCCCAACCACCCACAAAGCCCCCAGCACCCCCCAACCACCCACAAAGCCCTCGAGGACCCTCAGCACCCCCCCAACCACCCACAAAGCCCCCAGACCCCTTAAGGACCCTCAGCACCCCCCACAGTTTCCTGAGAGCGCTCTGCACCCCCTCCCCCAGCCCTTCCAAAGTGTCCCCAGACCTCCTGAGAGCTCTCAGCAGCCCACGGCAAGGGTAGTATGAACAGAAAAAAAAGCCACACAGTAAACTTTGAGATATTTTATTATACAAATCGATACAAAATAACTGGTAGAAAATCTTCATGGTAAACATTCGGATTGGTTATGTGCCTTAGACTGAAGGAAGTGTAACTCCACCCGACAAACGCGTCATCCTGGCGCCAACATGTGGCACATGTGGCAGTACGATGCCACGGATCAGTGCCAGGAAAGGAAAAGAACGGTAATTACTGGATACAATTTTCCAATATCCGATGGCTGGGAAATCAGTAGATGTGTTATCTATAATGTTCCGTACTCTTGTACAGACTCTTGAAGTATCCCTGGTCCTGGAGGGAAGAGGAGTGACTAGCGCTCAGTGCTGGGTGTACACATCGGATCCCATGCAGACGGCTTCCCTGGTAGGATGATGGATACTTCAAAAGCCTGTACAAGCATCCCGAACCCCAGCCAGTCATTATTCCTATTTGTTACAGTTGTCAGCTGGAATTATACTTCAATGATGTGTCCTGCTCAGTAAATGCCCCACAGAGCCCATGGGGGCCCTCAAAAGTCACAGGTATTTTTTAGAGAACCTGTCACTTTGCTGATTCAAGATGACGTGACAGGTTCTCTTGATACATCACTATGTTACTCTGTTAATCAGTTAGAGAAAAAAAAAACACATACTCCTGAGTATGGGGGGGGAGGGGGCGCTCATGTGACCTTATCCTCCTATTCCAGGCTCAGGCATTGCTGGCCAATGTCCAAGCTTACACACTGTCACATGGGGGAGGGACTTTTTCCTCCATATAAGGTATTCCTAAAATGTTAGCCAGGTATACAAAGCCACGGACACCGCAAGCAACCCAGATGCGACCAGCCAATGGGAGGTTGCGACCATGCCAATGGGAGGTTGCGTCCAGCCAATGGGAGGATGCGTCCAGCCAATGGGAGGATGCGACCATGCCAATGGGAAGTTTGCGTCCAGCCAATGGGAGGATGCGTCCAGCCAATGAGAGGATGCGTCCAACCAATGGGAGGATGCGTCCAGCCAATGGGAGGATGCGTCCAGCCAATGGGAGGATGCGTCCAGCCAATGGGAGGATGCATCCATGCCAATGGGAAGTTTGCATCCAGCCAATGGGAGGATGTGTCCATGCCAATGGGAGGATGCGTCCATGCCAATGGGAAGTTTGCGTCCAGCCAATGGGAAGTTTGCGTCCAGCCAATGGGAAGTTTGCGTCCAGCCAATGGGAGGATGTGTCCATGCCAATGGGAGGATGCGTCCATGCCAATGGGAAGTTTGCGTCCAGCCAATGGGAAGTTTGCGTCCAGCCAATGGGAGGTTGCGTCCAGCCAATGGGAACTTTGCGTCCAGCCAATGGGAGGATGCGTCCAGCCAATGGGAGGTTGCGTCCAGCCAATGAGAGGATGCGTCCAGCCAATGGGAAGTTTGCGTCCAGCCAATGGGAAGTTTGCATCCAGCCAATGGGAGGTTGCGTCCAGCCAATGGGAGGTTGCGTCCAGCCAATCGGAGGTTGCGTCCAGCCAATGGGAGGATGCGTCCAGCCAATGGGAGGATGCGTCCAGCCAATGGGAGGTTGCGTCCAGCCAATGAGAGGATGCGTCCAGCCAATGGAGGGATGCGTCCAGCCAATGGGAGGTTGTGTCCTGTTGCGTTCAGCCAATGGGAGGTTGCGTCCAGCCAATGGGAGGTTGCGTCCAGCCAATGGGAGGTTGTGTCCTGTTGCGTAATGGGAGGTTGCTTCCAGCCAATGGGAGGTTGCGTCCAGCCAATGGGAGGTTGGCGGCTGCACAGAGCCATGCATATCGGGTGTACACGCTGTGATCAGCGTGAGCATCTATGAAGAGCACCGATGCCTCCCGGGAGGGTAAACACTGCCCTCTGCATAGGGGTACAGATCAGTGAATGAGCCCTAAGGCAGCAGCATTATGTCATCACAAGGCAAAGCGGACACTGAAAGGCAACTCAAGACACTGTAATGAGAAAAACAATCTGATCATATAGTCCAGCCATTAATCACAATGACTTACAGGAGTGTGGGGGCTTCAAAGTGCTCATTTAAACTGCTCCCTCATCAATATTCAAGCCGATAAAACCAAAATAGAACCTGTGTTCATCACTTATTTTCAACCCAGTGATGTCATCACTAGGTCTCTGTGATTCTTTATACAATGCGGGCAGATTAGGGCTGGTGGGAGGGGCTGGCAGGGTGCTGTACAGTGTAGGGACAAGGTCATTAAGTCGCCAAACTGTGCCACCCATCTCATTCATGATGTGCAAGCTTAGGGGGTGGCTCTTTCCTCACCGCTCCCAGTGCTGGGCTTACAAGAGTAGTCACTACTCCTGTAAGAAGGCGCCCCCCATCCCTGCAATAAACTATTGCGCCCAGGGCAGCTTCCCCTCCTGCCCCGGCCCTGGTGCTGTACACAGCTCCTTGAGCACTCAGCCTTGATGCAGGCAGTGGGAGGAGTTATTCAAATACAAAAATGTCTTGATGGGCGGGTGACAGTCTGGAGGAGTGGGCGTTCCTGGGCAGGCTGCCCCCTAGGTAACGCCCACATGTAAGTGTGATCCTTCATGATTGAAAACTGAAATCCAATGAATGAAAGGGGCGGGACCAGGAGCAGTCAGGTTGGGGAGGAAGTGTGAAGTGTGAAGGGAAGGCAGGAGGTCAGATCTGCAATGGTGTTAGCCCCCCCCCCCCCGTCAGATTTTTATTGCTATATACGTCCCCCCTTCGGGAGATCAAGCCTCTCCGTTTGTCCTGGTGACTACTGGACAGTGATGAGTGCATAGGAGAATCGGGCAAACTTTCTAAAAAGGGAGAACCTGTCTAATAGGGGGATGTCCCTTCTTGTTGGGTCACCACGACAGGAAGTGAGGGTAAATCTCCCCAAGGGGGACAAGGTATGTGCTTTATCTCTGGGGAAGAAGACACCAGGTTCTGAGACAAGGACACTTGATTCAGTAGAAATGAGATGTACAAAATGCAGTTTACAATTCACAAGCGGAGGGAGGGAGGGGAATTTACAAAAGGTGGGCCATCGATCCGCGGGGGCGGGGTCACCCGCCTTCTTTTAGGTTTTTCTGATTTGCCAGCAATTCCACTTTAACTCTAAATGGCGGAGGCCTTAGTCCTGGGTACAGGGCTATTCGTGACCACCGCTGGGCAACTCTATCCCGTCTTTGTAAATCTCCCCTCCCCCACCCCCCAAGGTTTCTCCGCGGGTGAAAGTCTCTTGAAAAAGTCATTAGTTAAGGAATGTGTCACATCTCCCCCTCCGCTTCACAACTCATCCTGCATCTTGACAGGCGAGTCCATCCCGAAGAAGGAGGACGGCTTCTCCTGTAGGTCCCGCTCCCGCTTCACGAAGGCGGTGAAGGACGAGACGCAGTTGCCGATGAAGTGGTCGCTCTGGCCCATGATGTAGAGGTCGATCTGGGCTACTTCCGGCTGGAGGCTGACCACCTTCACCTGGAGGGGAACAAGGAAAAACGTCAGTATTTGGGAAAGTCGTGCACACTCAGGAGCTAGAAGACAACATGTGATCAGCGTTGGACCTCAAGGGGACCCATTGGCTCTCTGAAGGGGGATCTCATACCTCCTTCCCCAAGGCTCTCTGTATCTCGGCGGTGTGGGAGGAGGAGTCGGTGGCCACATAGACAGATCTGGATTTAGTCTTCTTCACCCAGAGGGTCACGGCGCGTTTGATCTCTCGGAGGTCCGGCAGACACATGTTCATGGTTAGGGGCGTGGCCTTGTGGCGGTCGTAGCCGACGCACTGCGGAGAGGCCATGAAATGAGGACCGGCTGTGCCGTCATTCACCATCTTACAAGCATTTACCTGCCGAGGGAAACAGGAAATCTTTACTGACCGGCAAACATGAATTACTTACTCCAAATATTATTATACAGGACTTCTAGAGCGCCAACAGTTTGTGCAGCGCTTTACAACTGGTTTCAGGGAAATCAGTTTTATAAATGAAGGAATAAGATTTACCGGGAGCTTCTCTGTATTCAGGAATAGGATTCAGAACTATGTTCAGTATAACAAAGCAAAGGAATTCCAAATAAACATGAACTCATCAGAGACCCCCCCTTACATTGGGGTACCCATCAGTCCCTATAAAAGTTTGCCCTTAAATCAGACCCCCCTTACATTAGAGGCCCCCCTTTAATTTAGACCCCCCCCTTACATTAGAGGCCCCCCTTAAATCAGACCCATTTTACATTAGAGGTCCCCCTTAAATCAGACCCCCCTTACATTAGAGGCCGCCCTTAAATCAGACCCCCCCTTACATTAGAGGCCCCACTTAAATCAGACCCCCCCCTTACATTAGAGGCCCCACTTAAATCAGACCCCCCCCCTTACATTAGAGGCCCCCCTCAAATCAGACCCCCCTTACATTAGAGGTCCCCCTTAAATCAGACTCCCTTAAATCAGACCCCCTTACATTAAAGGCCCCCCTTAAATCAGACCCCCTTACATTAGAGGCCCCCTTAAATTTAGACCCCCCTTACATTAGAGGACCCCCTTAAATCAGACCCCCTTACATTAGAGGCCCCCTTAAATTTAGACCCCCCTTACATTAGAGGACCCCCTTAAATCAGACCCCCCTTACATTAGAGGCCCCCTTACATTTAGACCCCCCCCCCTTACATTAGAGACCCCCCTTACATTAGAGGCCCCCTTTAATTTAGACCCCCCTTACATTAGAGGCCCCACTTAAATCAGATCCCCCCTTTCATTAGAGGCCCCCCTTAAATCAGACCCCCCCTTACATTAGAGGCCCCCCTTAAATCAGACCCCCCTTACATTAGAGACCCCCCTTTAATTTAGACCCCCCCTAAATCAGATCCCCCTTACATTAGAGGCCCCCCTTAAATCAGACCCCCCTTAAATCAGAACCCCCTTAAATCAGAACCCCCTTACATTAAAGCCCCTATCAGATTCCCCCTTTACATGAGAATCCCTATTAGGCCCCGTACACACGGCCGAGGAACTCGACGTGCCAAACACGTCGAGTTCCTCGTCGAGTTCTGGGATGAAGCCGCCGAGGAGCTCGGCGGGCCGCCTTCTCCCATAGAACAACGAGAAAATAGAGAACATGTTGTCTATTTTCTCGACGAGTTCCTCGGCGGCTCCATCGAGCCAAAAGTGTACAGACGACAGAGTTTCTCGGCAGAATCCGGGTTTTGACCGAGTTTCTCTGTGAATTCTGCCGAGAAACTCTGTCGTGTGTACGAGGCCTTAGAGTCCTCCCTTACATAAGGGTCCCCAACTGAGTCCGGCTTGTACCTTCAGCAGAGAAACCGCCCCAAAGCTTAATGTTTCCACCTCCATGCTTCACAGTAGGGATGGTGTTCTTAGGGTCATAGTCAGCATTTTTCTTCTTCCAAACACAGCGAGTCGAGTTAATGCCAAAGAGCTCAATTTTGGTCTCATCTGACCACAGTACTTTCTCCCAATCCTTCTCTGAATCATTTAGATGTTCATTGGCATGACTGCACATGAGCCTTCTTGAGGAGGGGGACTCGCTGTGTTTGGAGGAAGAAAAATGCTGACTATGACCCTGAGAACACCATCCCTACACTCCCCCTTACATGCTACATTTGGCATGTCATTTTTTTTTGGGGGTGGGGAGCTTCTGTAGGAGTGGGACTTCCTGCCCCACTTCCTCTTTCCGCCCAGGGAGCGCCTCGGCGACTCCTCCCTCTATGCGATCTCTTGGGACATGTGACAGGTCCCAGGAGATCGCCTGTCCACTCAGGGAGCGCAGCGCCGCTTGCGCATGCGCAGTGCATGCCCGGCCGTGAAGCCGAAAGCCGTCATGCCCACAGAGTGAATGGAGGCGCCGGCGGAGAGGAGAGACGCTCCGGGCGTCCGCATCGCTGGACCGCGGAGCAGGTGAGTGTCTGTTTATTAAAAGTCAGCAGCTACACTTTTTGTAGCTGCTGACTTTTAATTAACCTAAAAAAATAAAAGTCTGGAACTCCCCTTTAATGTGGAGGAGTGCCGGGTGTAGCAAGATGGCAGTGACATCACTTCCGTTACACCTTCTGACGGGTCACCAGATCTGACCAAACACCTGCTCTCTCCTCAGCAAGCTCCCAGTGTGAACGGTTCACAGGGGTGTCCCACCTTCTCCCAGTCTGTGTAAAGGATAGCAGGAAGATAATGACTGCTTCTGCTACTGATACTAACCAGAAATGAAAAAGAAACAACAATATTACTTTTGAATAAACTTTATAGAGCCCCCCGTCCTTTCACATCCAATAATATTCTGTGATGGAGGAACTTGCTGTACATGGCTCAGAGCTTAGAAACCCTGAATACTTACCCAGTCCGATCCAATCCTCAGATGAACCCCCACAAAGGGTCTAATGAGCAAGTTCTGGATGTGCTTGTCCCCCTCTTCAACAATCTTTTTGGACCATACCATGTATTTCTGCAACCCTCGGTGCTCTTCCAGGACAGGAAACTGTGCAGGGGCTCCGGGGAGAGCGAGAACCGGGTGTACAGAAGAAGGAAACCTGATAAAACAGCAGAAAGAGCGCCACCTGTAGACCGTACTATGAATATACATAAACAGCAAACAAAGTGTTACTAAACCCAGAACCTGCATTCACTATATCTGGTCTCCCCAGGACTCTGCATTCACTATATCTGCTCTCCCCAGGACCCTGCATTCACTATATCTGGTCTTCCCAGGACCCTGCATTCACTATATCTGCTCTCCCCAGGACTCTGCATTCACTATATCTGCTCTCCCCCAGGACTCTGCATTCACTATATCTGCTCTCCCCAGGACCCTGCATTCACTATATCTGGTCTTCCCAGGACCCTGCATTCACTATATCTGCTCTCCCCAGGACTCTGCATTCAATATATCTGCTCTCCCCCAGGACTCTGCATTCAATATATCTGCTCTCCCCAGGACCCTGCATTCACTATATCTGGTCTTCCCAGGACTCTGCATTCACTATATCTGATCTCCCCAGGACTCTGCAGTCACTATATCTGGTCTCCCCAGGACCCTGCATTCACTATATCTGGTCTTCCCAGGACTCTGCATTCACTATATCTGATCTCCCCAGGACTCTGCATTCACTATATCTGCTCTCCCCAGGACCCTGCATTCACTATATCTGGTCTCCCCCAGGACTCTGCATTCACTATATCTGGTCTCCCCAGGACCCTGCATTCACTATATCTGCTCTCCCCAGGACTCTGCATTCACTATATCTGGTCTCCCCAGGACTCTGCATTCACTATATCTGCTCTCCCCAGGACCCTGCATTCACTATATCTGGTCTTCCCAGGACCCTGCATTCACTATATCTGCTCTCCCCAGGACTCTGCATTCACTATATCTGCTCTCCCCAGGACTCTGCATTCACTATATCTGCTCTCCCCCAGGACTCTGCATTCACTATATCTGGTCTCCCCAGGACTCTGCATTCACTATATCTGCTCTCCCCAGGACCCTGCATTCACTATATCTGCTCTCCCCAGGACCCTGCATTCACTATATCTGGTCTCCCCAGGACCCTGCATTCACTATATCTGGTCTTCCCAGGACTCTGCATTCACTATATCTGGTCTTCCCAGGACTCTGCATTCACTATATCTGCTCTCCCCAGGACTCTGCATTCACTATATCTGCTCTCCCCAGGACTCTGCATTCACTATATCTGCTCTCCCCAGGACTCTGCATTCACTATATCTGCTCTCCCCAGGAGCCTGCATTCACTATATCTGCTCTCCCCAGGACTCTGCATTCACTACATCTGCTCTCCCCAGGAGCCTGCATTCACTATATCTGCTCTCCCCAGGAGCCTGCATTCACTATATCTGCTCTCCCCAGGACCCTGCATTCACTATATCTGCTCTCCCCAGGACCCTGCATTCACTATATCTGGTCTCCCCAGGACTCTGCATTCACTATATCTGCTCTCCCCAGGACTCTGCATTCACTATATCTGCTCTCCCCAGGACTCTGCATTCACTATATCTGCTCTCCCCAGGACTCTGCATTCACTATATCTGCTCTCCCCAGGACCCTGCATTCACTATATCTGGTCTCCCCAGGACTCTGCATTCACTATATCTGCTCTCCCCAGGAGCCTGCATTCACTATATCTGATCTCCCCAGGACCCTGCATTCACTATATCTGCTCTTCCCAGGATCCTGCATTCACTATATCTGATCTCCCCAGGACTCTGCATTCACTATATCTGCTCTTCCCAGGATCCTGCAGTCACTATATCTGGTCTCCCCGGGAGCCTGCATTCACTATATCTGATCTCCCCAGGAGCCTGCATTCACTATATCTGATCTCCCCAGGACCCTGCATTCACTATATCTGGTCTTCCCAGGACTCTGCATTCACTATATCTGCTCTCCCCAGGATCCTGCATTCACTATATCTGGTCTCCCCGGGAGCCTGCATTCACTATATCTGGTCTCCCCAGGACTCTGCATTCACTATATCTGGTCTCCCCAGGATTCTGCATTCACTATATCTGGTCTCCCCAGGATTCTGCATTCACTATATCTGGTCTTCCCAGGACTCTGCATTCACTATATCTGCTCTCCCCAGGAGCCTGCATTCACTATATCTGCTCTCCCCAGGAGCCTGCATTCACTATATCTGCTCTCCCCAGGACTCTGCATTCACTATATCTGCTCTCCCCAGGACTCTGCATTCACTATATCTGCTCTCCCCAGGACTCTGCATTCACTATATCTGCTCTCCCCAGGACTCTGCATTCACTATATCTGCTCTCCCCAGGACTCTGCATTCACTATATCTGCTCTCCCACAGTACACAGAACATGGAAATGCAATTATTTTAGTAAATATAAACTGCTAAATACCCCTCTCTCTTCAGCAGTATATAGCAGTCTTGTGACTTCTATCAGTGTCGGGTTAAAGCTTGTAGGAGGAGTTTTCATTCTGCTCTCACTGTCTTATAAGGCTGCAGGACCCCTGACCCTCTGTCTGGACAGTGCTTATTGGCCCTGTGCTAATCAAAAGCACCCTACCAAGAAACAAAAAAAAAACTCTCTTGCAGTTCACACCAATCTGAGCATGTGCAGAATGCCTCCAAGGCTCTGTACTGTCAGGAGATGGACTGGGGACTGTGGAAGAAGGAGAGGATCAAACAGCCTTTTTACACAATGCAGAAGATTAACCTCTTCGGTCCCACAGAGAGTATAATAAGCGTGCTATGCTGCATATACAGACGACATGGAGGGGGAGAAGACATCATGGGGGGAGAGCGGCACGGACGGGGGAGACGGGGAGAAGACATCATGGGGGAGAGCGGCACGGAGGGGGAGCGGCATGGAGGGGGAGAAGACATCACGGGGGAACAAGACGGCATGGACGGGGAGAAGACATCACGGGGGAACAAGACGGCATGGACGGGGAGAAGACATCACGGGGGGAGAGCGGCACGGATGGGGAGAAGACATCACGGGGGAACAAGACGGCACGAACGGGGAGAAGACATCACGGGGGAACAAGACGGCATGGACGGGGAGAAGACATCACGGGGGGAGAGTGGCACGGACGGGGAGAAGACATCACGGGGGAACAAGACGGCACGGACGGGGAGAAGACATCACGGGGGAACAAGACGGCATGGACGGGGAGAAGACATCACGGGGGAACAAGACGGCACGAACGGGGAGAAGACATCACGGGGGAACAAGACGGCACGAACGGGGAGAAGACATCACGGGGGAACAAGACGGCATGGACGGGGAGAAGACATCACGGGGGGAGAGTGGCACGGACGGGGAGAAGACATCACGGGGGAACAAGACGGCACGGACGGGGAGAAGACATCACAGGGGAACAAGACGGCACGGATGGGGAGAAGACATCACAGGGGAACAAGACGGCACGGATGGGGAGAAGACATCACGGGGGAACAAGACGGCACGGATGGGGAGAAGACATCACGGGGGAACAAGACGGCACGTACGGGGAGAAGACATCACAGGGGAACAAGACGGCACGGACGGGGAGAAGACATCACGGGGGGAGAGCGGCACGGACGGGGAGAAGACATCACGGGGGAACAAGACGGCATGGATGGGGAGAAGACATCACGGGGGGAGAGCGGCACGGACGGGGAGAAGACATCACGGGGGAACAAGACGGCATGGACGGGGAGAAGACATCACAGGGGAACAAGACGGCATGGATGGGGAGAAGACATCACGGGGGAACAAGACGGCACGGACGAGGAGAAGACATCACGGGGGAACAAGACGGCACGGACGGGGAGAAGACATCACGGGGGAACAAGACGGCATGGACGGGGAGAAGACATCACAGGGGAACAAGACGGCATGGATGGGGAGAAGACATCACGGGGGAACAAGACGGCACGGACGAGGAGAAGACATCACGGGGGAACAAGACGGCATGGACGGGGAGAAGACATCACGGGGGAACAAGACGGCATGGATGGGGAGAAGACATCACGGGGGAACAAGACGGCACGGACGAGGAGAAGACATCAGGGGGGGGGGGGGGGGGAGAAGACAACACAGAGAAGACTTGTAACTCCCCCCCTACCTGACTGTACAGGTATCGGGTGAAACACCGGAGCATTTCCCCCCGAGTACAAGTACTCAGGAAATGCTTGGTATCGGTCCCGATACCGATACTAGTCCCTACCAGAAAGCATTGCTATCCTCCATTCATAGAATAATAAGTAAAAGCACACATCACCAGATCTTTGTCTGGTCCTCCTCCAGACCCTGCACTTTTAGCCTCCCAGCAACCCGTCGACAGCAGCACACGATAAGGTGGTGCACTGTGATGTAAGTGAGGGTGGGGGGACTCTTGATGGTGGGGGACTAAAGGTAGAACTGGCCCTTTAAAAGCCCCCATAATGCTCCTGTGGCCTGAGATGAAGTTGGACAAAGCATTCAGCTTACCTGCTCATCCAAGTGTCTTTGTAATAAGCGCTGAAGTTAATCCCATCAAATAGCTCAGAGCGGATGAAATCAACGTGAAAGTGATCCCAAAATGGGCCAAATGGGTTGCCGTCCTTAAAAAAATAAAAAGTGAAATAATCATCAAAACATTGGCATAGCCTGTGAGGAGCGGCCTGTGTCCTAACTCAGGGGAGTCACCCGATTTATGTCATAGGGGACAGGATATGATGAGAAATCCATACGTTTACAGGTGTCCCCAGAACAGATGAGGGGGGAAATGTCAATGGGGACACCCAGTGGCGTCACTAGGGTTGGTGTCACCCGGTGCGGTAAAACATGGTGTCACCCCCCCCCCTCTGTCTAGTCTGCCCAGCACCAAGCAGGCAGCGCACGGGGCACACCCCAAACCAGCCCCTGTAAATGATAGTATAGGGCAGTATAGTGGCAGGTTGATGTAGTGGGGTGGTATAGGACAGGTTAAGGTGGTATAGGGCAAGTTAGGGTGGCATAGGGCAAGTTGGGGTGGCATGGGAAAGTTTGGGGTGGTACAGGGCAGGCTGGGGTGGTACAGGGCTGTTTGGGGGGGGGGGTACAGGGCAGGCTGGGGTGGTATAGGGCTGTTTGGGGTGGTACAGGGCAGGCTGGGGTGATACAGGGCAGGCTGGGATGATACAGGGCAGGCTGGGATGATACAGGGCAGGCTGGGGTGGCACAGAGCAAGCTGGGGTGGTACAGGGCAGGCTGGGCATGTCAGCAAAAAAAAAAAAAAAATGATAAAAAAAACAAAACAAAACGGGATGGTGTCACCCCTCTAGCGGGTGTCACCCGGTGCGGACCGCACCCCCCTAGCAACGCCTCTGGGGACACCTGCTGTACCAATGACACTAAGGGGATCTTGATTGGAGAGATTTCCTCACTTCCTGTTGTCTACTGGGCAGGAAATTAGGAGAAATCTCTCCTGCAGAACACACAACAATGCAAAACTGATAGGGGTTTAAAGTGGATGTAAACCCCTCTCATCCTTTCTAAACTCTTGCCATAGTGCTGATCTATAAGGATATAGACGCCTCCTGTATGTATCCTTACCTGTCAAATGTCTCCCCTCTGTCTGTTATAAGAACTGAAAAACTGCAGATTCTGTGGGTGGGTCTGTTGTCTGGAGCTCGGTGGGTGGAGTCGTGATGTCAGTAGACTCCCCGCCCACCTCTACACTCCCCTTGTCAACATGCATTTTCTCCTGTGTATTCCTTACACTAAATTCTGCTATGATCACTAACAAAATCAAAGTCAAATCAAAAGATCAAAATCCAGAAAAGTAACCACATGACTTCAGAAAAGGAATTAAAAAATAAAGATAGTGTGTGAGATATGTAAATAACCTGTCACTCACAGCAAGGGGGCGGAACTGACTAAGGTTTTTCTCTGTAAGTCCGTTTTATTTCACTGAACAATAAAAGAGGATTGCTCAGAGCTGGATTAACTCTGTGTGACAAGACTGGGCACAGATGATAGAAAATCTTATACTCTACATTGTGACATCAAAAAATAAATAAAAAAATGTGGGTTAACATCCACTTTAAATTAATACTAAAGGTTCGAATTTAAAAAAAAACAAAAAATAATAACAAACATGTCATACTTCCCTCCACTGTGCAGTTCGTTTTGCACAGAGTGGCCCCGATCTCCGTCTTCTGAGGTCCCCCGGCAGCTCTCGCGGCTCCTCCCCGCATCAGATAACCCCCCTAGGAGGAGAAGTGCTCTCCCGGGGGGGGGGGGGGGTTACCTTGCGGGTGCGCTCCCGTGTCCAGCATTTGGCATCCGTAGCCGCCGAATGCAGGACTTGGCCCCGCCCCCGGTTTATTGGATTTGATTGACAGCAGTGGGAGCTTTTAAAATTCAACATCTAACCAGTAAGACGGAGTTCTAAGTCCTGTATTTCAAACTCACTTTACTGTTAAAAATATACGTGTAAAATGCGAAATTCGGGTGGGTGCAACAAGATGTCCGCTTTCCCCCATCTCAGTGAATCCTTAGTATGGAGAAGTGCGGGGTGTAGCAAGATGGCGGTGACGAAACGTCACTTCCGTTACCAATTATGACGGGTCGCCTAATCTGACGAAACACAAGCAGCCTGTAGTGGGTGGAGCATGCTGGGTCCCTCCCACAGTTTTGCTCTCTCTCCTTGTGCAGGGAGACTGGTCTTGTCTCCGCCCCCTTCTGTCATTTTCTGCAGGAAGCCTGTAGTGGGTGGAGCATGCTGGGTCCCTCCCACAGTTTTGCTCTCTCTCCTTGTGCAGGGTGACTGGTCTCATCTCCGCCCCCTTCTGTCGTTTTCTGCAGGAAGCCTGTAGTGGGTGGAGCATGCTGGGTCCCTCCCACAGTTTTGCTCTCTCTCCTTGTGCATGGTGACTGGTCTTGTCTCCGCCCCCTGATGGGTCCCTCCCACAGCTCTGCTCTCTGCACAGGTTATCTAAAGCAGTGATAATGGGCCGGATTCAGAAAGAGATACAACGGCGTATCTCCTGATACGCCGTCGTATCTCGGAGTTCCGTCGGTCGTATCTATGCGACTGATTCATAGAATCAGTTACGCATAGATATCCCTAAGATCCGACAGGTGTAAGTGTCTTACGCCGTCGGATCTTAGGCTGCAATTCCCCGCTGGCCGCTAGGTGGCGCTTCTGTTTGTTTATGCGAGAAATATGCAAATTAGTATTTACGTCGATTCAGAAACGAACGACCGCCCGGCGCTTTTTTTTTTACGTCGTTTGCGTTCGGCTTTTTCCGGCGTATAGTTACCCCTGCTATATGAGGCGTAGCTAATGTTAAGTATGGCCGTCGTTCCCGCGCCGAGTTTTGATTTTTTTACGTCGTTTGCGTAAGTCGTTCGCGAATGCGGCTGGACGTAATTTACGTTCACGTCGAAACCAATGACGTTTTGCGGCGGATTTTCGAGCATGCGCACTGGGATGTTTTCACGAACGGCGCATGCGCCTTTCAAAACAAACGTCAAATACGCGGGGTCATTCAAAATTTAAATAAAACACGCCCCCTACATCCCCATTTGAATTACGCGGCCTTACGCCGCAACACATACGTTACGCCGCCGTAACTAAGGGCGCAAGTTCTTTCTGAATAAAGAACTCGCGCCCAAAGTTAGAGCGGCGTAACGTATCTCAGATACGCTACGCCGGGCGGACAGATACGCCGATGTATCTGAATCCAGCCCACGGTCTCTGCTACTTTGATAACATTTAGACTTTCTGGATAACATGAGGTCACTGACTGACATTACTGTCTGCCTGACAGGTACTCTTTATTCACCTTCATTGGACAGGACTGTTTGTCGGCGCTCCTCTGGGCAGCCGTGGTGAAGCAATAGGCCACGCGCTTGTCCGCCGGCCAAAGTCTGGGGGCCAACTTCTCCATGAACTCCTCCATGCTGACCACTCGGTGATACTTCCGCAGAGGAGACAACTGGAAGAACTCCTCGTAGGGAACGTGAATCTGGAAAAAAGGAAGATCGTGAGCCACATATGTACAGTATGGAAAATAATTATTTGATCCCCTGCAGATTTTGTAGGTCCGCCCACTTACACAGAAATGAGGGGTCCATCATTTTTATCATAGGTGGATTTTATATGATAGAGACAGAAGATCCACCAAAAATCTTGGTGAGGAGAAGATAACTGTCGGAGGAATTATTCGCAAATGCAACAAATACTAAAATAACCATCAATGGCCCTCAGGTCTGGAGCTCCATGCAAGGTTTTGCCTCATGGGGTGAGGATGGTCATGAGAGAGGGATGCTAAAGGTACAGGCCGACTTTGCCACATTGAGGGGCCAATGGACGGGGCCGTGTATTGTAAAATCTTGGATGAGAACCTTCTCCCCTCAGCCAGAACACTGAAGATGGGTCGTGGATGGGTATTCCAGCATGACAATGACCCAAAACATACCGCCAAGGCAACAAAAGAGTGGCTCAAGAAGAAGCACATTAAGGTCATGGATTGGCCTAGCCAGTCTCCAGACCTTAATCCTATAGAACATGTATGGAGGGAGGTAAAAATTCGAGTTGCCAAGAGACAGCCAAGAAACCTTAAGGATTTAGAGAAGATCTGGAGAGAGGAGCAAAATCCCTCCTGAGATGTGTGGAGACCTGATCACCAACTACAAGAAACATCTGACCTCTGTGCTTCCCAACAAGGGTTTCTCCACCACCTACAAGAAACGTCTGACCTCTGTGCTTCCCAACAAGGATGTCTCCACCAACTACAAGAAACGTCTGGCCTCTGTGCTTCCCAACAAGGGTTTCTCCACCAACTACAAGAAACGTCTGACCTCTGTGCTTCCCAACAAGGGTTTCTCCACCGACTACAAGAAACGTCTGGCCTCTGTGCTTCCCAACAAGGGTTTCTCCAACAACTACAAGAAACGTCTGACCTCTGGGCTTCCCAACAAGGGTTTCTCCACCAACTACAAGAAACGTCTGACCTCTGTGCTTCCCAACAAGGGTTTCTCCACCAACTACAAGAAACGTCTGACCTCTGTGCTTCCCAACAAGGGTTTCTCCACCAACTACAAGAAACGTCTGACCTCTGGGCTTCCCAACAAGGGTTTCTCCAACAACTACAAGAAACGTCTGACCTCTGGGCTTCCCAACAAGGGTTTCTCCACCAACTACAAGAAACGTCTGACCTCTGGGCTTCCCAACAAGGGTTTCTCCACCAACTACAAGAAACGTCTGACCTCTGGGCTTCCCAACAAAAGTTTCTCCACCAACTACAAGAAACGTCTGACCTCTGTGCTTCCCAACAAGGGTTTCTCCACCAACTACAAGAAACGTCTGACCTCTGGGCTTCCCAACAAGGGTTTCTCCACCAACTACAGGAAACGTCTGACCTCTGGGCTTCCCAACAAGGGTTTCTCCACCAACTACAGGAAACGTCTGACCTCTGGGCTTCCCAACAAGGGTTTCTCCACCAACTACAAGAAACGTCTGACCTCTGTGCTTCCCAACAAGGGTTTCTCCACCAACTACAAGAAACGTCTGACCTCTGTGCCTCCCAACAAGGGTTTCTCCACCAACTACAAGAAATGTCTGGCCTCTGTGCTTCCCAACAAGGGTTTCTCCACCAACTACAAGAAACGTCTGACCTCTGTGCTTCCCAACAAGGGTTTCTCCACCGACTACTAAGTCCAGTGGCGGTGCGTCCATAAAGGGCGCAGGAGTGCCGCCCCCTCTCTCCTGCACCTGTCAATCACCAATAGACAGATTCCTGCATTGCATGGATCTATGGTCGCCACTGCCGCCCCCTATTCAGGTGTCCGGCCCCTTGTCGGGCATCTGAATTACAGGGGCGTTTTTTTTTTACGGAAGCGCCTGATTAAAGCCATGAGCTCTAATAGGCGTCCAAATTGGTAAACAGCGAGCGCAATGCTGTGCATTCTCTGTCTACACAGTGTTGTGTTATGGAAGCGAAAAAATCACTTTCCTAACACTGACCCGCCTCTCAGCCAATCAGGTGCTCGGGTTTGGTTACCCGGTCACCCGATTGGCTGAAGCGACAGGCGCTGTGATTGGATGCCTATCGGCATCCAATCATAGCAGAAGACGGGAGAGGACATGAGGACTCGGAGCGTGGAGTACAGCGCCGTGACAGGTAAGTGCCGGGGAGGGGGGGCACACTGGCAGCAATTGATGGGGCACACTGGTGGCAATTGATGGGCACAGTGGCGGCAATTGATGGGGCACAGTGGCGGCAATTGATGGGGCACAGTGGCGGCAATTGATGGGCACAGTGGCGGCAATTGATGGGGCACAGTGGCGGCAATTGATGGGGCACAGTGGCGGCAATTGATGGGGCACAGTGGCGGCAATTGATGGGGCACAGTGGCGGCAACTGATGGGACACAGTGGCGGCAATTGATGCGAGACAGTGGCGGCAATTGATGGGACACACTGGCGGCAATTTATGGACACAGTGGCGGCAATTTATGGGACACAGTGGCGGCAAATGATGGGCACAGTGGCGGCAAATGATGGGGCACAGTGGCGGCAAATGATGGGACACAGTGGCGGCAACTGATGGCACACAGTGGCGGCAACTGATGGGACACAGTGGCGGCAACTGATGGGCACAGTGGCGGCAACTGATGGGCACAGTGGCGGCAACTGATGGGCACAGTGGCGGCAACTGATGGGACACAGTGGCGGCAAATGATGGGGCACAGTGGCGGCAATTGATGGGACACAGTGGCGGCAAGTGATGGCACACAGTGGCGGCAACTGATGGGACACAGTGGCGGCAACTGATGGGCACAGTGGCGGCAACTGATGGGCACAGTGGCGGCAACTGATGGGCACAGTGGCGGCAATTGATGGGACACAGTGGCGGCAAATGATGGGACACAGTGGCGGCAATTGATGGGACACAGTGGCGGTAATTGATGGGACACAGTGGCGGCAATTGATGGGACACAGTGGCGGCAATTGATGGGGCACAGTGGCGGCAATTGATGGGCACAGTGGCGGCAATTGATGGGGCACAGTGGCGGCAATTGATGGGGCACAGTGGCGGCAATTGATGGGGCACAGTGGCGGCAATTGATGGGCACAGTGGCGGCAACTGATGGGACACAGTGGCGGCAATTGATGCGAGACAGTGGCGGCAATTGATGGGACACACTGGCGGCAATTTATGGACACAGTGGCGGCAATTTATGGGACACAGTGGCGGCAAATGATGGGCACAGTGGCGGCAAATGATGGGGCACAGTGGCGGCAATTGATGGGACACAGTGGCGGCAACTGATGGCACACAGTGGCGGCAACTGATGGGACACAGTGGCGGCAACTGATGGGCACAGTGGCGGCAACTGATGGGCACAGTGGCGGCAACTGATGGGCACAGTGGCGGCAACTGATGGGACACAGTGGCGGCAAATGATGGGGCACAGTGGCGGCAATTGATGGGACACAGTGGCGGCAAGTGATGGCACACAGTGGCGGCAACTGATGGGACACAGTGGCGGCAACTGATGGGCACAGTGGCGGCAACTGATGGGCACAGTGGCGGCAACTGATGGGCACAGTGGCGGCAATTGATGGGACACAGTGGCGGCAAATGATGGGACACAGTGGCGGCAATTGATGGGACACAGTGGCGGTAATTGATGGGACACAGTGGCGGCAATTGATGGGACACAGTGGCGGCAATTGATGGGGCACAGTGGCGGCAATTGATGGGGCACAGTGGCGGCAATTGATGGGACACAGTGGCGGCAATTGATGGGACACAGTGGCGGCAATTGATGGCACTAAGTAATGTTTTTCTTGGGGATCAAATACTTATTTTACTCACTAAACTGCAACTCGGTTTATAACATTTGTGTTTTCTCTGGATCTTTGGTCGATCTTCTGTCTCTATCATATAAAATCCGCCTCTGATAAGAACCACAGACCCCTCATTTCTATGTAAGGGGCGGGACTTACACAATCCCCCGGCACTCACATTGCTGTAGGGAGGGCGGTGATGATTGTACACAACCCAGGGAGGCACCACCAGAGTCCGGTTCACCATCTTCGCAAACGCCAAAGTCCCGAGGAAATGATCCGCCTGATTGCCAAAACGTCCTGCGCAAAAACAACAACAGATCCCATGCTAGAAGATCGTTTACATGGCCACCTACCTGAACCCTCATCATACAGACTCTCCTCTCCTGAAATACTCTGCTGGAGGACTCTGCTCCTTCCTCTATAACTCTCCTCTCCTGAAATACTCTGCACTGCTGGAGGACTCTGCTCCTTCCTCTATAACTCTCCTCTCCTGAAATACTCTGCACTGCTGGAGGACTCTGCTCCTTCCTCTATAACTCTCCTCTCCTGAAATACTCGGCTCTGCTGGAGGACTCTGCTCCTTCCTCCAGAACTCTCCTCTCCTGAAATACTCTGCTGGAGGACTCTGCTCCTTCCTCTATAACTCTCCTCTCCTGAAATACTCTGCTCCTCCCTCTATAACTCTCCTGAAATACTCTGCACTGCTGGAGGACTCTGCTCCTTCCTCCAGAACTCTCCTCTCCTCAAATACTCTGCACTATATAGAGTCTCTCTATAGTGTCATAGGTCAGTGTCTCTCTCTACAGTGTCCGAGGTCAGTGTCTCGCGCTCTCTCTCTGGGGTCAGTGTCTCTCGCTATAGGGTCAGAGGTCAGTGTCTCTCTCTCTATAGGGTCAGAGGTCAGTGTCTCTCTCTCTATAGGGTCAGAGGTCAGTGTCTCGCGCTCTCTCTCTGGGGTCAGTGTCTCTCGCTATAGGGTCAGAGGTCAGTGTCTCTCTCTCTATAGGGTCAGAGGTCAGTGTCTCTCTCTCTATAGGGTCAGAGGTCAGTGTCTCGCGCTCTCTCTCTGGGGTCAGTGTCTCTCTCTATAGGGTCAGAGGTCAGTGTCTTGCGCTCTCTCTCTGGGGTCAGTGTCTCTCGCTATAGGGTCAGAGGTCAGTGTCTCGCGCTCTCTCTCTGGGGTCAGTGTCTCTCGCTATAGGGTCAGAGGTCAGTGTCTCTCTCTATAGGGTCAGAGGTCAGTGTCTCGCGCTCTCTCTCTGGGGTCAGTGTCTCTCTCTCTATAGGGTCAGAGGTCAGTGTCTCTCTCTATAGGGTCAGAGGTCAGTGTCTCTCTCTATAGGGTCAGAGGTCAGTGTCTCGCGCTCTCTCTCTGGGGTCAGTGTCTCTCTCTCTATAGGGTCAGAGGTCAGTGTCTCTCTCTATAGGGTCAGAGGTCAGTGTCTCTATAGGGTCAGAGGTCAGTGTCTCTCTCTATAGGGTCAGAGGTCAGTCTCTCTCTCTATAGGGTCAGAGGTCAGTGTCTCTCTCTATAGGGTCAGAGGTCAGTGTCTCTCTCTATAGGGTCAGAGGTCAGTGTCTCGCGCTCTCTCTCTGGGGTCAGTGTCTCTCGCTATAGGGTCAGAGGTCAGTGTCTCTCGCTATAGGGTCAGAGGTCAGTGTCTCTCGCTATAGGGTCAGAGGTCAGTGTCTCTCTCTATAGGGTCAGAGGTCAGTGTCTCTCTCTATAGGGTCAGAGGTCAGTGTCTCTCTCGCTATAGGGTCAGAGGTCAGTGTCTCTCTCTCGCTATAGGGTCAGAGTCTCTCTCTACAGGGTCAGAGGTCAGTGTATCTCTCTACAGGGTCAGAGGCCAGTGTCTCTCTCTCTAAAGGGTCAGAGGTCAGTGTCCCCCTTTCTCTATACTATAGAGAAAGGGGGACACTGACCTCTGACCCTATAGAGAGAGACTGACCTCTGACCCTATAGAGAGAGAGACACTGACCTCTGACCCTATAGAGAAAGAGACTGACCTCTGACCCTATAGGGTCAGTCTCTCTATAGGGTCAGAGGTCAGTGTCCCCCTTTCTCTATAGGGTCAGAGGTCAGTGTCCCCCTTTCTCTATAGGGTCAGAGGTCAATGTCCCCCTTTCTCTATAGGGTCAGAGTCTCTCTCTAGGATCACAATCTCCCTTCCCCCTCTCTCACCCATACACGGACAGTACAGAAGGTACCCGGACGATTCCCCGGCTCCCCCCTTCACATTCAGCCCCATCAGGAGCAGTACGAGGATCCCGGGGCCCGCCGCTCTCCCCATCCCGGCCGGAAATCCTCCCCCGGGCGCCGCCATGTTGGTTGTGGCAGAGAGGAGGAGGCCGCCATATTGGAGGTGGCAGGGAGGGGGGAGACCAGTGACAGAACGAGGCCCCCGGGCCGGGAATTGGACAGCCGACACAGTGCACGGTGTCCCGCTACACCCCTCAGTGACCCGAGAATCCCCGAACGTCGACCCCCGGAACCGGGTCACTGCGCCCGACACGTCACTCCCACAATCCTCCGCGACTGCGGCCTCCGGGGATAACGGGAGAGAGAGAGGTGAGTGCGGCCTTCCCCTCCCCCACCTCACTAATAATATATATACCCTTCCCCTCCCCCCTCACTAATAATATCTATACCTTCCCCTCCCCCACCTCACTAATAATATAAATATATACCTTCCCCTCCCCCTCAATAATATATACACCCCACACTTATATACCTTCCCCTCCCCCCCTCACTTATAATATATACATACATTCCTCTCCCCCTTGTGTCTGATCACACCCCTCCACCCATATATGCTTGTACCCCCAATGTTGTATATATACTCCCCCCCCCCCCAATGTTATATATATATATATATATATATATATATATATATATTCCCCCACACAGATATATATATATATATATATACCCCCCAATGTGACTGACCTGTGCCCCCCATCTCCATACCCCTCCTATATATATATATATATACATACACACACACAGGAGCCCCCAACAAGACAATGACATCACACCTCAGTGTATTACATCATCTGTCAGATATACAAAGAAACAACCGCACATTCCACCATCCAGTGTACAAAATACAGGATATAGAATACTGTACACTGGGACCTGTATATTGCATTCTGTATATAGTGTATACTGTACTCTTATACTGCATTCCGTACTCTCTACACTGCATTCCGTATACTGTACTCTCTACACTGCATTCTGTACTCTCTACACTGCATTCTGTACTCTCTACACTGCATTCTGTACTCTCTACACTGCATTCCGTATACTGTGCTCTCTACACTGCATTCTGTACTCTCTACACTGCATTCTGTACTCTCTACACTGCATTCCGTATACTGTACTCTCTACACTGCATTCTGTACTCTCTACACTGCATTCTGTACTCTCTACACTGCATTCCGTATACTGTGCTCTCTACACTGCATTCTGTACTCTCTACACTGCATTCTGTACTCTCTACACTGCATTCTGTACTCTCTACACTGCATTCCGTATACTGTGCTCTCTACACTGCATTCTGTACTCTCTACACTGCATTCTGTACTCTCTACACTGCATTCCGTATACTGTACTCTCTACACTGCATTCTGTACTCTCTACACTGCATTCTGTACTCTCTACACTGCATTCCGTATACTGTGCTCTCTACACTGCATTCTGTACTCTCTACACTGCATTCTGTACTCTCTACACTGCATTCCGTATACTGTACTCTCTACACTGCATTCTGTACTCTCTACACTGCATTCCGTATACTGTACTCTCTACACTGCATTCTGTACTCCCTACACTGCATTCTGTATACTGTACTCTCTACACTGCATTCTGTATACTGTACTCTCTACACTGCATTCTGTATACTGTACTATCTACACTGCATTCTGTATACTGTACTCTTTATACTTTATACTGTACACTGCATTCTGTATACTGTACTCTGCATTCTGTATACTGTACTCTGTACACTGCATTTTGTATACTGTACTCTCTACACTGTACACTGCATTCCGTATACTGTACACTGCATTCTGTATACTGCACTCTGTACACTGCATTCCGTATACTGTACTCTCTACTCTGTACACTGCATTTTGTATACTGTACTCTCTACTCTGTACACTGCATTCTGTATACTGTACTCTCTACACTGCATTCTGTATACTGTACTCTCTACTCTGTACACTGCATTCCGTATATTGTACTCTCTACTCTGTACACTGCATTCTGTATACTGTACTCTGTACACTGCATTCTGTATACTGTACACTGCATTCTGTATACTGTACACTGCATTCTGTATACTGTACTCTCTACTCTGTACACTGCATTCTGTACTCTCTACACTGCATTCCATATACTGTACACTCTACTCTATACTCTCTACTCTATACACTGTATACTGTACACTCTACTCTGTACACTGCATTCTGTATACTGTACTCTATACATGCATTCCGTATACTGCACTCTGTACACTGCATTCTGTATACTGTACACTGCATTGCGTATACGGTACTCTCTACTCTGTACACTGCATTCCATATACTGTACACTGCATTCTGTATACTGTACACTGCATACTGTACTCTCTACTCTGTACACTGCATTCTTTATACTGTACTCTATACCCTGCATTCCATATACTGTATTCTGTACACTGCATTCCGTATACTGTACTCTCTACTCTATACACTGCATTCTGTATACTGTATTCTGTACACTGCATTCCGTATACTGTACTCTCTACTCTATACACTGCATTCTGTACTCTGTAGTGTAGTCTGTACACTGCATTCCGTATACTGGACCTTGTATAGTGAACGCTGTATACTGTACACTGGACTCTACACTGCACTCTATATTCTGTACACTGCATTTTGTATGGTGGGATGTGTACACTGCATGCTGTATACTGTATGGTGGGATGTGTACACTGCACTCTGTATACTGTATGGTGGGATGTGTACACTGGACGCTGTATACTGTATGGTGGGATGTGTACACTGCACTCTGTATACTGTATGGTGGGATGTGTACACTGGACTCTGTATACTTTATGGTGGGATGTGTACACTGCACTCTGTATACTGGGATGCGTACACTGGACGCTCTATACTGTATGGTGGGATGTGTACACTGGACGTTGTATACTGTATGGTGGGATGTGTACACTGGACTCTGTATACTGTATAGTGGGATGTGTACACTGCACTCTGTATACTGTATGGTGGGATGTGTACACTGGACGCTGTATACTGTATGGTGGGATGTGTACACTGGACTCTGTATACTGTATGGTGGGATGTGTACACTGGACTCTGTATACTGTGATGTGTACACTGGACGCTCTATACTGTATGGTGGGATGTGTACACTGCACTCTGTATACTGTATGGTGGGATGTGTACACTGCACTCTGTATACTGTATGGTGGGATGCGTACACTGCACTCTGTATACTGTATGGTGGGATGTGTACACTGCACTCTGTATACTGTATAGTGGGATGTGTACACTGGACGCTCTATACTGTATGGTGGGATGTGTACACTGCACTCTGTATACTGTATGGTGGGATGTGTACACTGCACTCTGTATACTGTATGGTGGGATGTGTACACTGCACTCTGTATACTGTATGGTGGGATGTGTACACTGCACTCTGTATACTGTATAGTGGGATGTGTACACTGCACTCTGTATACTGTATACTGGGATGTGTACACTGCACTCTGTATACTGTATGGTGGGATGTGTACACTGCACTCTGTATACTGTATGGTGGGATGTGTACACTGCACTCTGTATACTGTATAGTGGGATGTGTACACTGCACTCTGTATACTGTATACTGGGATGTGTACACTGCACTCTGTATACTGTATGGTGGGATGTGTACACTGCACTCTGTATACTGTATGGTGGGATGTGTACACTGCACTCTGTATACTGTATAGTGGGATGTGTACACTGGACTCTGTATACTGTATGGTGGGATGTGTACACTGCACTCTGTATACTGTATGGTGGGATGTGTACACTGCACTCCCTGCACCACACAGGGGGGCCGACCCTCCACCCTCCCCACACAGGGGGGCCGTCCCACCACCCATAGAATCCCCTGTGATGACTCCCTTCCTCTCTGTCCTCCATACATCATTGTGTCCCCTCTGTCCCTCTGCAGGTATGAAGATGGTGAGGGGGTCACTGTATTGTCTCCCCGCAGGGTGACCAGGAACACAGACTCAGGTAAGTGATATTTCTGTGACTCTGGAGACAATCCTAACCTTTGCTTTTTATATCTTATAATAAGGCTGCACTGCAGGTAAGTAGACTATGAAAAGCTTGTATAAGGGCTGTGTGCCAGATAAAAGTGGTCTCCGCAGCGCATTCTCCGCAAGATCACTTTTATCAGCGGTGGGAGAGGTGAACACCCCCTCTCCCGCCGCGTTCCAGTCGCCCACCCCCCCTCCCGCCGCGTTCCAGTCGCCTCAGCCGCTTACCGGCGTATCTTTTTTCCTTATTCAGAAAGCAAGATACGCCGGAATTTTGCTAAGATACGACCGACGTAAGTCTCTGGGTGCATATTTACGATGGCCGCTAGGTGGCGCTTCCGTTGATTTTGGCGTAGAATATGCAAATTTTTCTGGCGTAAGGTTACCCCTGCTATATGAGGAGTATCCAATGTTAAGTATGGACGTCGGGACAGCGTCCAATTTTGCGTCGTTTGCGTAAGTCGTTCGCGAATAGGGCTTTTTGCTTAAAAATAACGTTCACGTCGAAAGCATTGACTACTTGAAACAGGATTAGGAGCACGCGCACTGGGATACGTTCACGGACGGCGCATGCGCCGTTCGTTAGAGACGTCATTTACGTGGGGTCATGTTTTATTTACATAAAACACGCCCACCTCTTCACAATTTGAATTCAGCGCGCTTACGCCGGCAAATTTACGCTACGCCGCCGTAACTTAGGGCGCAGGTTCTTTGTGAATCCAGCCCCAGCCTCACTAAGTTACGGCGGCGTAGCGTATCTGAGATACGCTACGCCCGCACAAAGTTACGGCGGGCTATCTAAATCTAGCCCTATATATATATATTTATTTTTTTAAAGCGCCCCGTCCCTCCGTGCTCACGCGCAGAAGCATACGCAAGTCGCGCCCGCAAATGTAAACTGTATTCAAACCACACATGTGAGGTATCGTCGCCATCGTTGGATACAGTGAGCGGCTATATCATGGAAGCGCGCCCGCAAGAACTTACCAGGTAGAAAGTTCTTGTGGGGAGGACCAGAGACAGCCGCCGAGGGACCCCAGAAGAGGAGGATCGGGGCCACTCTGTGCAAAACCAGCTACACAGTGGAGGTAAGTATAACATGTTTGTTATTTAAAAATAAATTCTCTTTACAACCCCTTTAAGTGGATAAGGGAGCGTTGTCATAGACTTCTATGGAGACTCTTTGAAGCACCAAGAAAGCAACATGGGGGATCATTTTTTAAACAAAGCGGGGTAGATTCAGATACAATGGGCGGGCGTAACGTATCTGAGATACGTTCCGCCGCCGTAAATTAGGGCGCAAGTTCCGTATTCAGAAAGAACCTGCGCCCTAAGTTACGGCGGCGTAACGTATGTGGTCCGGCGTAAGCCCGCCTAATTCAAATGTGGATGATGTGGGCGTGTTTTATTTAAATTTAGTGCGACCCCACGTTTTTGACGTTTTTTTACGAATGACGCATGCGCCGTTCTTGAAAGAATCCCAGTGCGCATGCTCGAAATTACGCCGCAAATCGTCAATGCTTTAGACGTGAACGTAACTTACATACAGCCCTATTCGCGAACGACGTAAAATTTAAAAAATTCGACACGGGAACGACGTCCAAACTTAACATAGGATACGCCTCATATAGCAGGGGTAACTTTACGCTGGAAAAAGCCTAACGTAAACAACGTAAAAAAAAGCGCCGGGCGGACGTACGTACGTTTCTGAATCGGCGTATCTACCTAATTTGCATATTCCTCAGGTAAATATACGGAAGCGCCCCCTAGCGGCCAGCGTAAATATGCAACTAAGATACGTCGGTGTAAGAGACTTGCGCCGGTCGGGTAATCTAGGGAAATCTATGCGTAACTGATTCTATGAATCAGGCGCATAGATACGACAACGCAACTCAGAGTTACGACGGCGTATCCGGAGATACGCCGTCGTATCTCCTTTCTGAATCTGGGCCAGCAAGCGCAGTGTGTGAACAGGACTGTAAGGTGACCAATTGAGTGAGAGGAGATTTGGCAGTGATAAAAAAAAAAAAAGCACGCCAAATCTGTAAACGGGCCGTAACCGAGTCAGGGCGATTCTAATGGCGAGGACATTTGTCAACCACAAGGATATAAAAACACAAGACACAATGTGAAAGTTGAGCAGATCCATTGTAATACCAGTGCAAAAAAAGCAAGTTATTTCTTCTGCTAGTAATACCGTTTTATTCACCTAGGAAGCGCCCGCCCGCTTGGCACCAATGGGGAAACGACATCAGACGTAGCGTTGGTGCAAGCAGTTCGGACATGAAGACGCTCTTCTTTAATGCCACAGTTAACGAAGGTTGCGGTGAGTGGAAGCCAGAGGGCAACCCCCAGCGGAGAGAGGAACGGGCACAGGGCAGGTTTCTACAGGGCGCCACTGGACAGGATGTGCCGCGTACAAGCGAGCAGGAGAGTCCGCCACAGCCAGACCAGAAACGCTTCACCTGCCCCCAGCTACTCTGCGACAAAACCTTCGCCTCCAAGTACAAGCTCTGCAGGTAGCGGTCGCATTGCGGCATATTATTTGTATTTTGTGAAGCCACATGACCATTCCCACATGTATGTTTTATAGGAACTCTTTGGGCTTCCGATGCCAGAAGTCTGTTTTTCTCCCTGGGTCGGAATTAGGAATACAAAGCTGATGCATATTTGAAAGGCAGCAATGGAGAGCGTATTTGGTGCCGGCAGATTTGAGCTTGTGCCTCCCAAAGCCCAACTGAACATTCAGGCCCAGATTCTCGTTGGGAGCGCGTATTTGTGAGCGGGCGTAACGTATCCTATTTACTCTACGCCTCCGCAACTTTGACAGGCAAGTGCAGTATTCACAAAGCAAAGTTGCGGCGGCGTAGCGTAAATAGGCCGGCGCAAGCCCGCCTAATTCAAATGTGGAACATGTGGGCGTGTTTTATGTTAATTTATTGTGACCCCCACGTAAATGGCGCTTTTTACGAACTGTGAAAGTATCCCAGTGCGCATGCTCCAAATTAACCCGCAAAAAGCCAATGCTTTAGACGTGAATGTAAATGGCGCACAGCCCTATTCGCAAACGATGTAATCGACGGAAAAATTAGACGCTGGCCCGACGTCCATACTTAACATTGGCTGCGCCTCATATAGCAGGGGTAACTTTACGCCGGAAAAAGCCTTACGTAAACGACGTATCTGTGACGGCGACGGCCCGGGCGTACGTTCGTGAATAGGCGTATCTAGCTGATTTACATATTTCTAGGCGTAAATCAGCGTACACGCCCCGAGCGGTCAGCGTAAATATGCAGTTAAGATACGACGGCGTAGGAGACTTACGCTGGTCGTATCTTAAACAAATTCTGGCGTATCTGATTCTTTGAATCAGGCGTCAAGATAGGACGCCTCACACTCTAAGGGCCAAGTCACACTAGATGGGGTGACCGACGTTTTACCGTCACCGCAGGGACACGCAGTTGCTTCCTATGTGCCCCATTGGGGCTGCGATACTATGCAGACATGCTGCAATTTATCTCAGCACACCGGCCCAAATCGCACTGCAGTGCCCGGCAGCGCCACCCGACATTGCAGTGAAGAAGGTGTATGTTTTGTACACTTCAAATAAAGCTTGTACAAAAAAAGAAAAAAAGAGGGACGGTGTGGTGCGCTGAATCATGCACCATACTGAATCATGCACCATACTGCCCCCCCCCTAACCAGCCGGCACCGCATCGTGTTGCTCGTGAAATCGACTCACACTATCAGAGCGAATGCTTCCTGGGGCGGGTCCTTTCTGGTAAATCAGGGCAGTGACAATGTCTTCACTATATTTGAGGTAGGTGATGGGTCGGAGCACCGAATCGCTCCAGCTGCTCTGCGATTTGACTGAGGGCACGTGTGAATTCGCCCTAAGCCCCGGTTCACACCAAATACGGTTTTTAAATTGTGTTACTTCAGCGCAACTTCCGAAATCGGTGCTACTGCATGCACAGATGTCAATGGAAGTCGCAGGTGAAATCGGCAAAAATAGTGCAGGAACCTTTTCAAAGTCGGCGCAAGTCGAAGTCGCATCGATTTGACCGGTTCCATAGCCAGAAATTGGGTGCTGCTTGTCCTGCGACTTTGATCTGTCATACCGCACGGCATGTCGCACCGGTGTGAACGGGGGCTAAATCAGTGTAAACGTCATTGCATCACAGCAAAGGACGTGGAGCAGTTTACAGTGGGCTGGATTCAATAAGCAATTGCGCCTGTGTAACCATAGTTACACAACTTGCCCCGGCGTAACGAATGCTCCTGATTCAGGAACCTCGTTACGCCGACTGCAGCCTAAGATATGCGCGGCATAAGGCTCTTATGCCCGCATATCTTAGGCTGCATTCTTGCGATGGCCGCTAGGTGGCGTTCCCGTTGTGCTAAGCGTATAGTATGCAAATTGCATACCAACGCCGATTCACAACGTTACGCGAGCCCTGCGTACGCAGTTTACGTTGTTTCCGTACGGCGGTTTTCGCGTAAGGGTGCCCCTGCTATTAGCAGGGGCAGCCAATGTTGCGTATACCCGTCGTTCCCACGTCGCGAAATTTCAAATTTACGTAGTTTGCGTAAGTGATCCGTGAATGGCGCTGGACGCCATTCACGTTCACTTTGAAGCAAATGACGTCCTTGCGACGTCATTTGCCGCAATGCACGTCGGGAAAGTTTCCCGACGGAGCATGCGCTCTACGATCGGCGCGGGAACGCGCCTAATTTAAATGATTCCCGCCCCCTACGGGATAATTTAAATTGCGCGCGCTTACGCCGGGCATTTTGACGGCGAGCCCACGCAATTTACGGAGCTACTGCTCCGTGAATCAAGGGCAGCGCAGTAAATTTGCGGGGGCGCAGGGCAAAAACGTTGCCCTGCGCCTACGTAAAAAAAACGCAAATCTACCTGAATCCAGCCCAGTGTTTTCTATAAAAGAAGCAGCCACATCCTGAGTAGGAAAGTCTGTTCTCTGCCAGTATGCTGCAGAGAAGAACGCTTGTGCTCTGTGTGGAAGCAGTGGTTTCTCTGCAGAGGTCTGACATGCCCTCAGATAGAGCTTTCCAATCAGTAGGCAGCATGAGCTTTTGCTAATTGATGCAGGAGGCATGTTGGACCTCTGCAGAGAGAACGCTGCTTCCACACAGAGAGAACGCTGCTTCCACTCTGCAGCATGCTGGCAGGGGACAGGCTTTTCTATTGAAGTGGTGGCTGCTTGGTAAAGAAGGGGAAATGTAGGACTTTGCACATATTTTGCCTTGATGCGCCTGCAAAGTATTTAACCGGCTTTACCGGAAAGTGCCATGTAGGCGGATTATTTAATTTATTTTCTGTCATTTTTTCCTAGGCACATGGCTACCCACTCTATGCAGAAATCTCACCAGTGCTTTCACTGCGGCAAAATGTTCCACCGCAAGGACCATCTGAAGAACCACATGCAGACCCACAACCCAAACCGCGTGGCTCTCCAGTGCCCAGAATGCAGCAAGAACTACAGCACCAAATACGGACACCGCCGCCACCTCGCCTTACACGCCATCGCCCGGGGAGACCTGAGCTGCACCATTTGCCTTCAGGTCTTCAGAGACCGCCAGACGGTGTTGGAGCACCTGAAGAGTCACAACCACCGTCCGCCGGCGGGCAACCGGGAGAAGAAGTACCCGTGCGAGCACTGCGACCGCTGTTTCTACACCCGCAAAGACGTGCGGCGGCATCTGGTGGTGCACACCGGGCGGAAGGATTTCCAGTGCCACTGCTGCGCGCAGATGTTCGGCCGCAAAGACCACCTGACGCGCCACATGAAGAAGAGCCATTGCGAGGAGGTGCAGATCAAGCTGGAACCCCCCGATGATTTCGGCCACATGAGCTGCCGACCAGCCATCGTGAAGGAAGAGCACGGGCCGGTCACGTGCATGCAGCCTCGGGATAACCTAGCAGCCGGAGCGTACACTACATCCTTTCAGCCAATGCCAAGCTCCGCCCTTCCCCCATCTCTGATGCCAAATTCCTTGCCCTTAGGGCTCAACTACCCCACCGAAAGTGCACCTACCTTTTCAACAGAGCCATCGAGCAGGTTCCAGTTCACATCTACCTCATACTTTCCAAAAAGTGAGATGGATCCTTACATGTCCGATGGATCTGGGGGCTTCGCCCTCCCCTCCAGCGATTTGTCTTCTTTTCCACCCCAAGCGTCTTTCGATGAGTCTTTCCTCTCCGCGTTGTGCGACCCTCTATCCTCGGGCATAGATTTCAGCCATTTCCTCGGATTTTTGCCCATTAACTTCCCTCCGTGTAACTTCCCGGTCACCGGGCCGGAATCGACGGCGGGAGAAAACCAGTCGTTTTTGTCTTCTTTGGGCCACGCGCAGATGCCAATGGGCTCCATGGCCGGAGACCTGGCTATGCCTCATTTTACCTCAGACATGAATTCTACCACATTGCCTCAGTTTCACCAAGCCTTCAAGTAAATATGGTGAAAACATTTGTTTTTTTTTGTTGTTTTTTTCAATTCTTACCTCATTTTGTTGCCATCTTCCAAGCAAACACGTTAGCCACCATCAAAGGCCTAGAGGTCCTAGGTGACCCTACCTGTCTAGTTTTGGCAAAAAAAAACTTATTTTTATTTTTTTTCTTCCCCCAGTTGTTCAGCAACAGAGAATCTTACCTCAGGACCAGAGACCAAACCATTCCACGTTTGGTGGAAATTAGGAAAGATACCCGACAAATGTGAAACTGGTGGCATTGGCGGAGGGTTGGACAAGATAGCAAGCGCGGTGTGTTGCGTTTGACACCTCCTCCCCCTTCTAGCCACCTCCTGGATGTGTGTAGGAATGGGTCTTCTGAACGAGAACCTGTTTTGAGTCCTCTGTTACCATAGCAGTGCCAATTATCATCTACCTCTTCTAGATCTACGTGAAAAGACTATTCCCGGAGGAGAGCAGTTTGACTTCCTCGCAGCGGGATGGTTGTACTAATCCCAGTCGTAGAGCCCCCCTTCCCCGTCTCATAATACCTCACTATGCAGTTTACAATGTATATAGTCTTCTGACAAACGACAAGCTGTGCCAGGGGGCTTTGGTGCCCCCCGTGATGGCATTTTTTTTTTTTTTTTTTTTTAAAGAAGTGCTTTAGTTTTGACCACAGTGTTCAAGTTAAGTCCTGTACACATATCTTGCCTATGTTATTCAGGATTACAGCATAACAGTATTCATTCCATGTCTTCTGTCTATACCTATCACCACAGTGTTTTCATGACGACTTCTCCTAGAGGCTCCACAGCAGTTGGATTGACTACTTGCTGGGGGGGGGGCGCCGTCTGGTCTGTTACAGCCCTCCGTCTATTACTTCTGAGGTTTGTGTTTCATCTGAACCCTTATCTGATGTCAGCCATGTGGTCTGTGAATTCTCTTTATGTTTGTTGATTATCTACGTTTTTTGATCCCTCAAACAGCAGTTCATACCGTCTACGAGTGCCCAACAAATGTCCAAGAGTCCAGAGGTTAAAGCGGAGGTTCTGCTGATTTTTTTTTTTTTAAATATACTGCAGCTGCTGAGTTTTTAAAAAAATGGACACTTACCTGTCCAGCGCGGCGCCTGCGATGTCGTCAGCCGAGGACGAGCAACTGCGGCTGCACCCGCCACCATCCTAGGTCAGGGAATCGGGAAGTGACTTCACTGCCCGGCTCCCTACTGCGCATGGGCGAGTAACGCGCCGCGCCGTCACTGGTCCACGCTCTCTGCTGGGAACAGTGTATTTCCCAGTAGACGGGGGGGATGCCGCACAAGTCGTTCCCGGAAAAGGGTGCAAATACCTATCTGCACCCCTCTCCCCCCTGAAAGGTGCCAAATGTGACACCGAAGGGGGGGTTCCGAAAAGCGGAAGCTCCATTTTTAGGTGGAGCTCCGCTTTAATGATAACATTGGGGAGTGGTGGAGTCTGTCCCCCCCACAGCGCATTGAATGGTGAACCAAATTTGTAATTACAAACTTTGACATTTCTTGGACATTTGATTGGCACTTTTCACTAGACCAGCCATTCTCAACCAGGGTTCCTCCAGTGCAGGGGTCTCCAAACTTTGTAAACAAAGGGCAATTTTACTGTCCTTCAGACGTCAGGGGGGCCGGACTGTGTCCTCGGGAGTAGAAAATGACCCAGCATCAGCTGGAGTAAACAAATGTCCTATCTTTGGTGTCAGTGAGATCTTTGGTATTATTGGGCCCATTTTTAGGGTCATTGTTGCCCATCATTGGTGTCACTGGGAGGAATTGTGTCTTATTATTGGTGTCACTGCGAGGAATTGTGCCACACCATTGGTGTCACTGGGAGGAATTGTGTCTTATCATTGGTGTCACTGCGAGGAATTGTGTCTTATCATTGGTGTCACTGCGAGGAATTGTGTCTTATTATTGGTGTCACTGCGAGGAATTGTGTCTTATTATTGGTGTCACTGGGAGGAATTGTGCCTCATCGTTGATGTCATTGGTAGGAATTATGCCCCTTCGTTGGTGTCAATGAATAAAAGAGTCCCTCAAGGGCCAAATAAAAGCAAGTAAAGGGCCCCCAGGCCGCAGTTTAGAGGCCAGTGATCTAGTGGTTGATGATTGATAGGTGTTCCTTGACTATGTAACTGATTGACTTCCCACTTGATGGTGCCCCCCGAATGGTTCTGGGTAACGTATCACATAGAGTCAACGGTATGACACCCCAGTGATCTTTTCAGCTGTCTGTTATGGTGGCCACCAATCTAAAGAGGACATTTACCTTTGACTACCAATTTTAAGGGAGGGAGGGTATTGGGGCACTCTTCCCATTGGCCATCAACATAATGGGAACATTCCCAATGACCACCATTGTAAGGGACATTCTTCCCTCCAACCACCAATGTAAGGGACATTCTTCCCACTGATCACCAATGTAAGGGACATTCTTCCCACTGATCACCAATGTAAGGAACATTCTTCCCACTGATCACCAATGTAAGGGACATTCTTCCCACTGATCACCAATGTAAGGAACATTCTTCTCACTGATCACCAATGTAAGGAACATTCTTCTCACTGATCACCAATGTAAGGAGCATTCTTCCCACTGACCACCAATGTAAGGGACATTCTTCCCACTGATCACCAATGTAAGGAGCATTCTTCTCACTGACCACCAATGTAAGGGACATTCTTCCCACTGATCACCAATGTAAGGGACATTCTTCCCACTGATCACCAATGTAAGGGACATTCTTCCCACTGATCACCAATGTAAGGAGCATTCTTCTCACTGATCACCAATGTAAGGAACATTCTTCTCACTGATCACCAATGTAAGGGACATTCTTCTCACTGATCACCAATGTAAGGGACATTCTTCCCACTGATCACCAATGTAAGGGACATTCTTCCCACTGATCACCAATGTAAGGGACATTCTTCTCACTGATCACCAATGTAAGGGACATTCTTCCCACTGATCACCAATGTAAGGGACATTCTTCCCACTGATCACCAATGTAAGGAGCATTCTTCTCACTGATCACCAATGTAAGGAACATTCTTCCCACTGATCACCAATGTAAGGAGCATTCTTCTCACTGATCACCAATGTAGGGAACATTCTTCCCACTGATCACCAATGTAAGGGACATTCTTCTCACTGATCACCAATGTAAGGGACATTCTTCCCACTGATCACCAATGTAAGGAACATTCTTCCCACTGATCACCAATGTAAGGAACATTCTTCTCACTGATCACCAATGTAAGGAACATTCTTCCCACTGATCACCAATGTAAGAGACATTCTTCTCACTGATCACCAATGTAAGGAACATTCTTCCCACTGATCACCAATGTAAGGAACATTCTTCTCACTGATCACCAATGTAAGGAACATTCTTCCCACTGATCACCAATGTAAGAGACATTCTTCTCACTGATCACCAATGTAAGGAACATTCTTCTCACTGATCACCAATGTAAGGGACATTCTTCCCACTGATCACCAATGTAAGGGACATTCTTCTCACTGATCACCAATGTAAGGGACATTCTTCCCACTGATCACCAATGTAAGGGACATTCTTCCCACTGATCACCAATGTAAGGAACATTCTTCTCACTGATCACCAATGTAAGGAACATTCTTCTCACTGATCACCAATGTAAGGAACATTCTTCCCACTGATCACCAATGTAAGGAGCATTCTTCCCACTGATCACCAATGTAAGGGACATTCTTCCCACTGATCACCAATGTAAGGAACATTCTTCCCACTGATCACCAATGTAAGGGGCATTCTTCCCACTGATCACCAATGTAAGGAGCATTCTTCCCACTGATCACCAATGTAAGGAGCATTCTTCCCACTGATCACCAATGTAAGGAGCATTCTTCCCACTGATCACCAATGTAAGGAACATTCTTCTCACTGATCACCAATGTAAGGAGCATTCTTCCCACTGATCACCAATGTAAGGAACATTCTTCTCACTGATCACCAATGTAAGGAGCATTCTTCCCACTGATCACCAATGTAAGGGGCATTCTTCCCACTGATCACCAATGTAAGGGACATTCTTCCCACTGATCACCAATGTAAGGGTCATTCTTCCCACTGATCACCAATGTAAGGGACATTCTTCTCACTGATCACCAATGTAAGGGTCATTCTTCCCACTGATCACCAATGTAAGGAACATTCTTCCCACTGATCACCAATGTAAGGGACATTCTTCCCACTGATCACCAATGTAAGAGACATTCTTCTCACTGATCACCAATGTAAGGAACATTCTTCCCACTGATCACCAATGTAAGGAACATTCTTCCCACTGATCACCAATGTAAGGAACATTCTTCCCACTGATCACCAATGTAAGGAACATTCTTCCCACTGATCACCAATGTAAGGGACATTCTTCTCACTGATCACCAATGTAAGGAACATTTTTACCACTGATCACCAATGTAAGGAACGTTCTTCTTTCAGACCTGGAAATTGGGGGTACAAAGGTTGAGAATGGCTGCATTGGACTGTGTGTGGATTCTCAGATCTGGGTGTAGGCCGGCCCACTGTGTGAAGGTTTCCCGCACCAGAGTTACTGTGCCCAGTGACAATTGAGTTGAATCGATTGTATCCAGTGCCTCGTATTTCACTGTGATTTCCGTTAAGGGCCCAGAGTGCACACAGCCCCAGATGGCGGAGTAGCTTCTCTCAGTGTTAATGCAGAATGTATTGATTACACAGATAGTATTCTTTCTACAGTCAGATCATTCCGGTGTCAGCGATATCTGTCACATCCAATTTCATGTACAGCGTCCACACCAATGGTCGTATTCCTCATACTAGCAGAAGTTCCATCAGAGTGTAAATTCAGGGGCCTACAGGTTGCTGGAGGACTCTGCAGCTTTCAATAAAGCAAGCCATAGATTATACAATTATCTTCCCTGCAATCATGGGTCAAAGGATGGAAAATTGCTCGAGTCCCCCATCCCTCCCACTGTGCTATTGTGTTCTGACAGCGGGAGGTTTCCCCCACTATATAATGATCACTGCTGGCTGCTATAGCCGCCAGCAGCGACCGCACAAGAAAAAACCAACTGTCCATTGATGGATCGACTTCAGTACGACCAGCCTGCCCATAGTTAGATCGAAAGTCGGACAGTTCTTGCTACACCGGACAAATTTTGATCCATCTATGGCTGGCTTACGCATTTGTCTTTTAAGCTCCACCCCCTTTTTCACATTGGGCCCCCCCCGTCACAGTAATAGGAAAAGTAGAGCGGGCGACTCCGATAATTCTTATAATAACTTTATTAATACATGAGAGTGAGTAAAAAAGCACAGGGGCCAACGCCCCGTCATACTGGTACTAACTAGGGTGGCAACGACACCCTTTTTCTTACTGGCTGGTACGAGTGCCGATACGAAATCGCAGTGCGATTTAAAGCTCCTACAAAATGAATGGGCTCAAGTCCCACTGCAAAGAATCGCATTGCAATTTGAACAGGAATGCAGGGAGATTCCGAATCGTATGCCATTTCCTGCGCCGCTCCCGTGTGAAGCCGGGCTTGTCTGCGATTTCCACCTGGATATTACACAGGAGAGGTGCGGGGAAGCCACATGCGATTCAGACAGGAATCTCACTGCATTCCTCTTCAAATTAGAATGCGATTCTCTGCCGTGCGACTCAAGTCCTTTCATTTTGTATGGGCGCAACTTGCACCGCAAAAGGTATCGCTTTCGGAGTATCGGAGCATTTTCACAAGTACGCTCAAGTGCATCCCTAGTACTAACAATAGCATGGGGGGGGCGTGGTCGCCTCAAGCAGCCAATCAGAATATCTGCATGCGATGGATGCCGTCTGGTTGTCGGGCAGCTTATGTCTCAATAAAAACTGGCAATTGTGGCCATGGGGAAGATTTACGAGGGGTCTGGTTCACACCTATGCGGAAACGCACTGGTCCCTGTAACATGGTTTCCTATGGAACACGTTCACGTTTTTTCAGCCGCTGCGTTTTTGGAAAGGGTCAGGGGCTGCTTTTAAAAGAAAAACCGATGCGCTAATATACCTTAATGGGTTAATCGTTAATGGTTTTGCGTTTTTAAATTTGTCCAACAACAAATTGGCGAATTAAAAACGCAAAACGTCTGCAAAATCGCACTGCATAGGTGTGACCCGGGCCTGAAACTGGAGCACTCAGAATCCGGTGCAGCTGTGCAGAGGAACCAATCGGCTTCTAATTTTCAATCAGGCTTCGACAGGAACGCCCCTTTCACAGTGGGGCGGTTTTCAGGCTGGAAATTGCCCCTGAAAACCCCCTCCCATTCATTCCAGTGCGACTTTTCACTCTGGGGGCGGTGCGCTTGCGGGACGTTCCGAAAAATCATGCAAGCAGCATATTTGGGGTGCTTTGGGATCGCTTTATTTAGTGCTCCCAAAACGTCCTGCCCATTGGAATGAATGGCTTTCAAAGCACTTGCAAAACTGGCGTTTTTTGGGCTGAAAGTCCAAAAAGTGGCGCAAAAGCGCCACTTAACCACTTCCATAACCGCGCAAATTTCAGCACTTCTATCCTACATGTAAAAATGATAATTTTTTTTGCAAAAAAAAATACTCAGAACCCCCAAAACATTATGGGCCAGATTCACAGCGGACTTACGACGGCGTATCTCCACGTACGCCGTCGTAAGTCTGAATGTGAGGCGTCGTATCTATGCGCCTGATTCTTAGAATCAGTTCCGCATAGATTTGGCCAAGATACGAGCGGCGTAAGTCTCCTACGCCGTCGTATCTTGGGTGCAATATTTACGCTGGCCGCAAGGGGCGCTTCCGTAGATTTACGCGTCGAATATGTAAATTGGGTAGATACGCTGATTCACGAAGGTACTTGCGGCCGCTACGCCGTTTACGTTAGGCTTACGTCCGGCGTAAAGTTACCTCTGCTATATGAGGCGCAGCCAATGCAAAGTATGGACGTCGGCAAGCGTATCTTTTTACGTCGTTTACGTAGGTCGTACGTGAATGGGGCTGTGCGTAGGTTACGTTCACGTCACAGGCAATGGGCCTGGCGTATCTTATGGAGTAAATTCGACGCGATACTGAGCATGCGCATGCATTTATGTGGGGTCACGATTGATTTACATACAACACGCCCACCTCTTCCACATTTGGCTTACGCCGGCCCATTTACGCTGCGCCGCCGCAACTTACGGAGCAAGTGCTTTGTGAATACTGCACTTGCCCGTCTAAGTTGCAGAGGCGTAGCGTAAATAGGATACGCTACGCCCGCACAAAGATACGCGAATCTGGCCCAATATATATATATATATTTTTAGCAGAGAACCTACAGAATAAAATGGCGGTCATTGCAACTTTTTATGTCACATTTTGTGCAGCAATTTTTCAAACACGTTTTTTCTTGGCAACACGTTCCTGAATTAAAAAAAAAACAGTAAAGTTAGCCCAATTTTTTGGGTATAATGTGACGCCGATTTACTCTGCGTAACATCACCGGTCACATTATACCCAAAAATTGGGCCAACTTTACTGTTTTTTTCTTTTTTTTATTCAGGAAAGTGTCACATGTCACGCTTTAAAAATGCATTCATGCTTGCGGAATGGCGTCAAACTTCGGTACTTTAAAATCTCCGTAGGCGACACGTTAAAAATGTTTACAGGTTACATGTATAGAGTTACAGAGGCGGTCTAGGGCTAGAATTATTGCTCTCGCTCTTCAAACATGTGTGGTTTGAATGTCGTTTACACACGCCGACACGTTTGCGTTCGCTTTTGCGTAGTTTTACACTTTCCCTCTAAAAAAAAAAGCATTTTTTTGATCACTTTTATTCCCTTTACAAGGAATGTAAACATTTCTTGTAAAGGGAATAGTACATGACAGGTCCTCTTTATGGAGAGATGTGGGGGGTCTATAAGACCCCCACATCTCTCCTACAGGCTGGAAAGACCGAGATCCAAAAATAATAAATACAACATTTATGATCTCAGGTTTTCCAGCCGAGTTCCCGGCATTGTTTACTTCCGCCCCGGACGTGACGTCGTCACGCCACGCCCAGGCCTCCGAGACTCAGAGGAGTGCCAGGGACCATCTGTCCCTTGGAAATCTCTATGGCTAACTTCGGCTGGCGGTGGATTCCCTATCTGGCTCGCCAATTGTACGGGCGAGCCGGGAGAAACAGCAGAGGGCGGCTGGAGGGGGGGGTCGACGCTTTAGCACCAATGGCCGGCACTTTCAAAGCAGCCTAAAACCCGGAAGCCGATTGGACGGTATGCACAGCGGCCCCGGATCCTGTGTGCTCCGTTAGTAAATCTCCCTCCACCAGTCATCAGATGGCAGTTTGCACCTGATGCTTCTCCCGCAGGTAGTTCCCTTCTTATTCTGAATTGGAGAGACAGGAGGAGGAGGAAGCATGTCAAATCTGATGGGGGGGGGGGGAGGGGCAGCAATACCATCACATTTGTAGCACTTAATTCCAATGGTCATCTGTGTGCCGGGCACAAGGTTGCTGCGGAGAGAGGGGAGAGGCGCCGTTGGTTGCGACTTGATGCGTTGCTTCCGGCCACATGCTCTCTGAAGAGTAATCCCGAATGCAAATCGCACATCAAAGACCCAAGTGTGAATGAACCCTAAGGGCCTGTGTTGGTGGATTTTGCTTTCATCGCTTCGAAACGCATCGGAGATCAATCGTAAGACAGGTGGGGGGACGACCTCCTTCTGACTTGCATTTGAGCCGCTTCCATTCCCATAGACTTGTACAGTGGAACCTCGGATTACGAGCATAATCCGTTCCAGGAGAATGCTTGTAATCCAAAGCTCTCGCATATCAAAGCGAGTTTCCCCATAGAAGTCAATGGAAACAAAGATAATTCGTTCCGCATTGACTTCTATGGCATGCAATACCGCATTTGGCCAGAGGTGGGGGGGGGGCGCCGGAGAGCCTTGGAAATACTCTGGGACAGCTTGGCTGATCTTGGAAACCCACGAAAAAGTTTGGCGATTCCGAGTATTTCCGAATGGCTCTGAACCATTTAGCGTGTTAATGGAGACTACAGGAAGTCCATGGAGAACTCTTTAACCTCTCTGTAACCTATGAACAAGTTCCTGTCTTTTATCAGAAAAATATCAAACCTTAAAACTCCAGTCCAGGGACTATGCCTAGGCTGGGAGGACATTATTCTGCTGCAGGGAGGAGGAAGCATTTTCTCAGTCTCCTCCCCCTAAGCGATCACTTAGACTGTACAGTATAACTTTGTAGCAGGTCACAGGGAGAGAGGTTACAGCAGGGGCTGATCTGTGTCAGGATTTACATTATTGTGTCATCTCCAGCATTTCAGTCCAGGAAGTAGTAATGGTGACCCTGAATGATCCCTGAATAAAAATGGTGCTGGCCTTTAGGAATAAAAATTGCCAGGAAGAGCCCTGTACTAAATATTTACACTAAGACTTCATTAAAGAGTCACATGAGGTTCTTCCTCAGGGGATTTCACTCTTTTCATATCAAACAGGGAATTCGGCATTAGAGATCAGCGCAATCCGTTTTATCACTATAAACTCTGGAGGGACGGACTTCCTGTTTCAGGAATATAGGATTCTTTGTAGCACTTACCTGATCATTACACCGATCCTCCCTTCCCAGATCTTCAAACTGTAGAACCTTCTTTTGTAATCCAACTGCCATTTTTATAGAACCCAACTGTCATTTGATGTACTTCCTGTTTCAGGAATATAGAATTCTTTTGAAGCACTTGCCTTATAAAGGTTACATCGATCCTCCCTTCTCAGATTAGAACCTTCTTTCAAATACCAACTGTCATTTAATGTACTTCTTGTTTTTTGGGGATATAGAATTCTTTGTAGCACTTTCTTTATAAAGATTACAATGTTCTTCCTTCTCAGATCTTCAAACTGTAGAACCTTCTTTCAGATCCTAACTGTTACTTTTACTTTCCAGAACCCAACTGTCATTTGATGTACTTCCCATTTCAGAAATATAGAATTCTTTGAAGCAATTGCCTTATAAAGGTTACAATGATACTCCCTTCTCAGATTAGAACCTTCTTTCAGAACCCAACTGTCATTTGATGTGCATCTCGTTTCAGGAATATAGAATTCTTTGTAGCACTTGCCTGATAGAGATTACAATGTTCCTCCCTTCTTAAATCTTCAAATGTTAGAACCATCTTTCAGTACCCAACGGTCATTTTCCAGAACCAACTGTCATTTCCAGAACCCAACTGTCATTTGATGTACTTCCCGTTTCAGGAATATAGAATTCTTTGAAGCAATTGCCTTATAAAGGTTACAATGATCCTCCCTTCTCAGATTAGAACCTTCTTTCAGAACCCAGCTGTCATTTGATGTGCATGCAGTTTCAGGAATATAGAATTCTCTGTAGCACTTGTCTGATAGAGATTATAACGATCCTCCCTTCTCAGATCGTCAAACTTTAGAACCAGCTTTCAGATCCCAACCATCATTTTCCAGAACCCAATGCCATTTTCTAGAACCCAACTGTCATTTGAGTACTTCCCGTTTCAAGAATATAGAATTATTTGTAGCACTTGCCTGATAGAGATTACAACGATCCTCCCTTCTAGGATCTTCAAACTTTGGAACCATCTTTTAGATCCCAACCACCAATTTTCAGAAGCCAACCGTCATTTTCCAGAACCCAACGCCATTTTCTAGAACCAACCGTCATTTGATCTACTTCCCATTTCAGGAATATAGAATTCTTTGTAGCACTTGCCTTATAAAGGTTACAATGGTCCTCCCATCTCAGATCTTCAAATGTTAGAACCATCTTTCAGAACCCAACCGTCATTTTCCAGAACCAACTGTCATTTTCAGAACCCAACCGTCATTTGATGTACTTCCTGTTTCAAGAATTTAGAATTATTTGTAGCACTTGCCTGATAGAGATTACAATGTTCCTCCCGTCTCAGATCTTCAAATGTTAGAACCATCTTTCAGAACCCAATCGTCATTTTCCAGAACCAACTGTCATTTGATCTACTTCCTGTTTCAGGAATATAGAATTTTTTGAAGCGTTTGCCTTATAAAGGTTACGTCGATCCTCCTTTCTCAGATTAGAATCTTCTTTCAGAACCCAGCTGTCATTTCCAGATACCCAACTGTCATTTGATGTACTTTCCCGGAATATAGAATTATTTGTAGCACTTGTCTGATAGAGATTACAGTGATCCTCCCTTCTCAGATCTTCAAACTTTGGAACCATCTTTCAGATCTCAACCTTCAATTTTCAAAAGCCAACCGTCATTTGATCTACTTCCTGTTTCAGGAATATAGAATTCTTTGTAGAACTTGTCTGATAGAGATTACAATGATCCTCCCGTCTCAGATCTTCAAATGTTAGAACCATCTTTTAGAACCCAACCATCACTTTCCAGAACCCAATTGTAATTTTGCAGAACCAACTGTCATTTCCAGAACCCAACCGTCATTTGATGTACTTCCTGTCTCAGGAATATAGAATTCTTTGTAGCACTTGTCTGATAGAGATTACAATGTTCCTCCCGTCTCAGATCTTTAAACTTTGGAACCATCTTTCAGATCCCAACCATCATTTTCCAGAACCCAACGCCAATTTTCTAGAACCAACCGTCATTTGATATACTTCCAGTTTCTAAAATATAGAATTATTTGTAGAACTTGCCTGATAGAGATTACAGTGGTCCTCCCTTCTCAGATCTTCAAATGTTAGAACCATCTTTCAGAACCCAACCGTCAATTTCCATAACCAACTGTCATTTGATCTACTTCCTGTTTCAGGAATATAGAATTCTTTGAAGCAATTGCCTTATAAAGGTTACGTCGATCCTCCCTTCTCAGATTAGAATCTTCTTTCAGAACCCAGCTGTCATTTCCAGAACCCAACTGTCATTTGATCTACTTCCCGTTTCAGGAATTTAGAATTCTTTGTAGCACTTGCCTGATAGAGATTACAATGATCCTCCCTTCTCAGATCTTCAAACTTTAGAACCATCTTTCAGAACCCAACTGTCATTTTCCAGAACCCAACCGTCATTTGATCTACTTCCCATTTCAGGAATTTAGAATTCTTTGTAGCACTTGCCTGATAGAGATTACAATGTTCCTCCCGTCTCAGATCTTCAAACATTAGAACCTTCTTTCAGATCCCAACCATCATTTTCCAGAACCCAACGCCATTTTCTAGAACCAACCGTCATTTGATGTACTTCCCTGTTTCAGGAATATAGAATTATTTGTAGCACTTGCCTGATAAAAATTACAATGATCCTCCCTTCTCAGATCTTCAAATGTTAGAACCATCTTTCAGAACCCAACCGTCATTTTCCAGAACCAACTGTCATTTCCAGAATCCAACCGTCATTTGATCTACTTCCTGTTTCAGGAATATAGAATTCTTTGTAGCACTTGCCTTCTAAAGGTTACAATGATCCTCCCTTCTCAGATCTTCAAACTGTAGAACTTTCTTTTGGATCCCAGCCTTCATTTTACAGAACCCAACTGTCATTTTCCAACAAAGGCTTCAATCTTAGTGAGTGAGACACGCAGGGGTCAATGAGAACAGGCCATGGGAAATGGAAGGAAAAGTATGTTGTGTGTCCCATATCTTTTCTATGGGCTACACCATTCGATCCAGTTTACCTTGTCCGTCTCCATCACACAGGGAACAATAGCACTTAGAGGAAATATGGAGTGGAGTTTTTAGTAGGTTAATTGTGAAATATCACATATGAATAATAATATTTTTTTAGGATCTCTTTCACGTTTCCCCCCCGATTATTCACAACTGCTTTTTACTTACGGAGGTCAAATACAGAAGCTGCATACATATATATATATATATATATACACACACACTAGAGTCGTGACTTCTCCCCCCTCCCTGCCTGCTCTGTTGTTGGGTTTCAATTAGAGAGTGACAGTCTGAAGGCAAACAGCCTCTGCTCTCTCCCTCTTGAAATCCCATAAAGCACTGTGGTAGGAGTTCCTTGTACAACATTTTTGTTTGAAAAATAATTGTTTATATTCATAAATAACATCCATAAAAAAATATATATATATTAGATATAAAAAAAAAATTAAAAATTAAAATATACCAAACCAAAAGATAACAGCTTGGGTAAAATTGATAGCCTTTCCTCCAGATGACAGAACATGATATGAATGAGGCAGAGTGACAGATCTAGAAATGTGGCCTCCAGCCTTGCACAGCTGTACCGGCTCCTCTTTTGGATTGAAATTGATGCGTCCGATTTCACTGCACACTGTGATTTTCTCACAATGTGCATTAGAAACTGCAGCAAGTCAGATAAAGGCCCCTCCCCCGCCTCATTTCCTGGCTGGAGAACTGTTCTTTCCATTATGGAGGCTCAGCATCACCCGTGGTGACCTGCATGCTGGATTTAAGACCATCATCCACCACATCAAAGAAAGAATTTAGGATATTTGCATAGCTCCCTGCCAGGATCGGGGACTCTTCAGAGGAGTACTGGGGCAGGGCGCTGTGATGTTTTCAGGTAGCTAGGTGCAGCACCCTGCTGGCTCCTCCCACCAGCCTGCATTGCATAGAAAAGCACAGAGAGCCAATGAGGACATCATTGGATCTAAAATAAGGTTATGCAATAAAAACGTAAAAACAAATAATAATAATACAAGCCTAATAATGATTGGAGGAACCAAGAAAAAGCAAACTTAAAGCTTTAATAGGAAATCGTTATGGAGAATTGGATTGACAGATATCTCATTGAAAAGTGACCTTGTCAGGGGGGTGGACCTTCCTAGCTGGGGGTGTGTTGAATAGCTCCAGGTGCCAAACCGCAGCCCTAAACCTGTTGCGGAACTACACGTCCCATCATGCCTGTGGGAGTCGTGCTTGTAACTGTCAGCCTTGCAATGGCTCATGGGACTTGTGGTTCGCGCAACAGCTGAAGGGCCGCCAGTTTGACACCCCCTGGGCGTGTGCCACCTGCTGTAGTGTTGTTGATGGGGGTCGGCAGGATAAACCACAGCGGCCACCCAAAGCTCCTCCAGATTCAGCTTAACAGTCACTAGAGCAGGGGGGTCTCAGACTGGCGGCCCTCCAGCTGTTGCAAAACTACAAGTCCCATCGTGCCTCTGCCTGGGGGAGTCACGCTTGAAACAGTCAGCCTTGCAATGCATCATGGGACTTGTAGTTTCGCAACGGCTGGAGGGCCACCAGTTTGAGACCCTTGCCCTAGAGCAGGGATATGCAAATAGCGGACCTCCAGCTGTTGCAAAACTACAAGTCCCATCATGCTTTTGTCTCTGGGTGTCATGCTTGTGGCTGTCAGAGTCTTGCTATGCCTTATGGGACTTGTAGTTCTGCAACAGCTGGAGGTCCGCTAATTGCAAATCCCTGCACTAGAGCATGAGTCTTCAAACTACGGCCCTCCAGTTGTTCAGGAACTACAATTCCCATCATGCCCAGTCATGTCTGTTAATGTCAGAGTCTTACAAGGCCTCATGGGATGTGTAGTACCTCAACAGCTGGAGGGCCGCCAGTTTGAGACCCCCCTGCACTAGAGAGTTTTGGATCCAGCGGGCAGGAGCTACCTGTGTCAGGTTTTTTATCTCTGTCGCCCTCTAATGTCCCGTCCTGGGATATTCTCTGAGTTTTTGTTGCTGTACACCAGGGATATGCAATTAGCGGACCTCCAGCTGTTGCAAAACTACAAGTTCCATCATGCCTCTGCCTCTGGGTGTCATGCTTGTGGCTGTCAGTCTTGCTATGCCTCATGGGACTTGTAGTTCTGCAACAGCTGGAGGTCCGCTAATTGCCTATCCCTGCTGTACACCGAGGTCCTGACACTGAACTAAAGGCATGTGCTGTGTAGAGCTTTCATCCTTTAGCATCTCTCGTGACATTTACGTTTTTCATTTTCTAATCTACACTAGGAAAGCGACTTTTAGCAGGTAATGACTCCAATTTGATTGGCTGTTAATTGTAAACATAGCTAAAAATGCTTTCATTAAGGGGCCTGTGTCGGCGGGGCTTTTCAGGGGTTCGAGGCTCGGTTCACACCGCCGCGACCTTGGATCCGACCCGAGTCGCATGACACGTGAAATCCCATGTTGGTCAATGAGAGATGTCTTAATTAGCACTACGGAAGTCGCTCCAGCTTTAGAAAAGGTTCCGTTACTACTTCAAGGCGACTTCTACCCATAATGTAAAAAAGGGAGATAAACCGCGCTTAGGACCCACCAAGGCTGGTACAAGAGCAGAAAACTGTAATGTGGGGCCAATAAGTGCCAATGAGGTAGATATATAAAAATGTAAAAAATATATATAAAATAAAATGTTAGGCTGCAGCCCCCCAAAAACGATTCCCCGAGGGGAAAGGATAGAGAAAAAATAGAAAGTGGGATGGGGTAGTGGCGCTGCCCTACTTATAAACTGTGTCAAATAGTATAGTAAACAGTGACCCTGAGAGGTACGTGAATAAGTAAATGTGTAATATTAGTAAACCGTGGAAACCAACAAATGTGGACCTGCTGGGTGCTAGGTGTAATAGCAGTGACCAGAAACTGGCATGTAAAGACTGGGCTCAACCAGAAGGTGATACATTAAACGGATAAACCAAACTGTGCTGTTACTGATAGGCTGTGAGCTAGCCTGTGTATGTGTTTCCACTGAGTGGGTGCAATACGCTCATAAGACCCATAAACATATGGGAAATAATATAAACAATAAATCAATTGTTAAAGTGCAGTGAGACAATCAATCTTCATAAGGTATTATATATATAAAGGATGAAAAGTAAAAATGAAAATGAAAATAAAAATAAAAATAGTCCAAAACTGTGATGCAATATGGAAGACAGTCTTCATAAAAAATAATTAAATAAATGAATTAACAAGGGATAAAGTCCATCCAAGAATTGAAGGAATCCGTGCTTGTAAAGGTGCACCTAAAAAGGTGAGTGCTCAAATGAACATTGGTGACAGTTCCACGCAGTGATCACGGTGCTCCCCCTTTGGGTCCCCACTCACCAGAGGCACTAACCCCTGCAGGGGTAAAGTGCAAGAAGTATGCCTCCAACGGTTCTGGGATCTCCCACGGTTCCTCTGTTGTCCTTGGTGTCTCCTTTCCTCCTTAATGATGGAATTCCGGGTTCAGGAGTGGAGGTAGTGTTTATTGGTCCGCAGTCCTCCAACAAAACAAATAAACTGGCATAGCGTAGTATGTTTGATCAAACGCTGGTTTATTAACACTAGCAATGGCATGCGCAGTGTAAAAAATATAAAAAATAAAAATACTGGGCAATAAAAACAATAGAGCAAGGAATATACTCTATGTAGGATAAAAACTAAAAGCAAAAGTTGCAGGTGGAGTGGCTAACAAGTGCTAGCATAGCTCCTAGCGCCGCACTGCGTGTACCAGGAAGTGTCGGCAATAGCCTGGAAACGGCGTGCGTTCCACCAACGACCAGCTGGAAACCGGAAGTGCGTGCGTGTGTGTATCCGCTTAACGTACGTTTCGTTCAAATACGTCTTCAGAAGCGGGTCCCGCTTCTGAAGACGTATTTGAACGAAACGTACGTTAAGCGGATACACGCACACACGCACGCACTTCCGGTTTCCAGCTGGTCGTTGGTGGAACGCACGCCGTTTCCAGGCTATTGCCGACACTTCCTGGTACACGCAGTGCGGCGCTAGGAGCTATGCTAGCACTTGTTAGCCACTCCACCTGCAACTTTTGCTTTTAGTTTTTATCCTACATAGAGTATATTCCTTGCTCTATTGTTTTTATTGCCCAGTATTTTTATTTTTTATATTTTTTACACTGCGCATGCCATTGCTAGTGTTAATAAACCAGCGTTTGATCAAACATACTACGCTATGCCAGTTTATTTGTTTTGTTGGAGGACTGCGGACCAATAAACACTACCTCCACTCCTGAACCCGGAATTCCATCATTAAGGAGGAAAGGAGACACCAAGGACAACAGAGGAACCGTGGGAGATCCCAGAACCGTTGGAGGCATACTTCTTGCACTTTACCCCTGCAGGGGTTAGTGCCTCTGGTGAGTGGGGACCCAAAGGGGGAGCACCGTGATCACTGCGTGGAACTGTCACCAATGTTCATTTGAGCACTCACCTTTTTAGGTGCACCTTTACAAGCACGGATTCCTTCAATTCTTGGATGGACTTTATCCCTTGTTAATTCATTTATTTAATTATTTTTTATGAAGACTGTCTTCCATATTGCATCACAGTTTTGGACTATTTTTATTTTTATTTTCATTTTCATTTTTACTTTTCATCCTTTATATATATAATACCTTATGAAGATTGATTGTCTCACTGCACTTTAACAATTGATTTATTGTTTATATTATTTCCCATATGTTTATGGGTCTTATGAGCGTATTGCACCCACTCAGTGGAAACACATACACAGGCTAGCTCACAGCCTATCAGTAACAGCACAGTTTGGTTTATCCGTTTAATGTATCACCTTCTGGTTGAGCCCAGTCTTTACATGCCAGTTTCTGGTCACTGCTATTACACCTAGCACCCAGCAGGTCCACATTTGTTGGTTTCCACGGTTTACTAATATTACACATTTACTTATTCACGTACCTCTCAGGGTCACTGTTTACTATACTATTTGACACAGTTTATAAGTAGGGCAGCGCCACTACCCCATCCCACTTTCTATTTTTTATGACTTCTACCCATAGACTTAATGGAAATTGCCTCCAAGTCGGGTCCTGGTCTACATGGATGGGATTTGGATCCGACGTTACAAGATGACCCGGGCATTCCCAGGAAGTCGCCACTTTCAGGCCGCGGCGGTGTGAACTGAGACCACTCAGAATTAGTCGGGCGATGGACCCCCCCAAGCTGCCCCATGGGGTCCATCACTGGCCTCTGCAGCCAAATCCCTTTGGGCCACTACATCCTAAATCCCAAGCGGGTTTGGCATTCCTGTAGAACCCACAAAATGCCGTCGGCACGGGCCCTGGACTGTTTCCTACACATGCAGGTTTCTTGAATGAGGCAAAGTGCAGTAAGCTACAGCGACCGGGTACGAGATCTGTGATAGGTCAGTTCTGGTCGCTCCATATCGCGCATATTGCTCCGTTCTCTTTGTGTCTTTATCTCTGTGCTTTGCCCTTTGATTTGGGGCACCAGCAGCATCACTTCACACTGTGGACCAATCACTGACATTGTAGCACTTTGAGATTGATAGTTTGCCTGAATAGTAGATTTCAGACAATTTTTTTTTTTTTATAATACAGATTTTGGGGGAGGGAGGGAGGGGGAAGGATACAATATTCTATATTTTTTTTTGGTTTAAAGAGTGAAGTTTGCTAAATAAAAATTTACTAGAGAGCATTTGGTTTTGTGTGTTTATTTCGGCCACAGGCAATAATGAGCAATTTGAAGGATCACTACCTGACGGGATTCAGTGACCTCTGTTGGTAAGATCTTTGGGGTCCAAGGTCTGCATACTTGCAATCTTTTTTATGAGGGGTGCCCGCCATCCTTGGGCTGGGTTCCTGGGTCTCCATTATGAGGGGTGCCCGCCATCCTTGGGCTGGGTTCCTGGGTCTCCATTATGAGGGGTTCCCGCCATCCTTGGGCTGGGTTCCCGGATCTGCACACCCAGTGTGGTCCATTATGAGGGGTTCCCACAATCCCTGTGATGAGTTCCCGAGTCTGTATAGCTGCTGTGCCCATTATGAGGGGTTCCCACCATCCCTGTGCTCAGTTCCTGGGTCTGTATACCCGCTGTGCCCATTATGAGGAGTTCCCACCATTCCTGTGCCGAGTTCCCGGGTCTGTACACCTGCTGTGCCCATTATGAGTTCCCACCATCCGTGGATTGGGTTCCCAGGTCTGCACACCCGCTGTACCCATTATGAGATTTCATAAACCTTCACTGAATTCCTGGGTCTGTACACCTGCTGTGCTCGTTAAGAGGGGCTCCCATCATCCCTGTGCTGAGTTCCCAGGTCTGTACACCTGCTGTGCCCATTATGATGGGCTCCCACCATTCCTGTGCCAAGTTCCTGGGTCTGTACACCTGCTGTGCCCATTATGAGGGGATTTCATCAAACCTTCACTGAATTCCTGGGTCTACACACCTGCTGTGCCATTGAGATATATATATATATATAATCAGGGCTTTTTTTCTCAGACAATACGTGCAGGAACTCTCCCTTTCGAAGTCACCCCTTGTCTCCACCCCTTACTCACCTCCTGCACCGTCCCTTGGTTCCACCCTCTACCCACCTCCTGCATCGTCCCTTGGTTCCACCCTCTACCCACCTCCTGCACCATCCCTTGGATCCACCCCCCTACCTAGCTCCTGCACCATCCCTTGGTTCCACCCCCTACCTACCTCCTGCACCATCCCTTGGTTCCACCCCCTACCCACCTCTTTTACCGTCCCTTGGTTCCACCCCCCTACTGCGCATTTTAGAGAATACAGAGCCAAGTAATAATTGTGGTACTATGGAATTTGTATGGAATTTGTTGTTGATAGCAACAACGGACCACCGCAAACAAAATACTTCCTCCCCCAGCAATAAAAAAAATGGACCACCAGCAGCAACAATGGATTTCTCTGCAGCCAGCATCATTAGATCCCTCCCAGCAACACAAGACTCACCCTCAGCAACAGTGGAATTCCCACCAGCAACAATAGACCCCCCTGCCGCCCCACAAAAAAAGACCCCTTCCAGCTGCTAGCATCAATAGACCCTGAACCCCTTGCCATTACATACATTCAGTGATGGAGGTGCCGGAACTGCGTTCCCCCACGTTCCCGCTGAAAAAAAGCCCTGTATATAATTGTAAAAAATAATACAATAAAAAGCTACCGACACAATCCACGTCTCACATCAGTGCTGCATTTTAGTGGCACTGTCACATGACATTAAAAAAAAAAAAAGTATCGGTACTTGTACTTTGTCTTAAAAAAGAGGTATCGGGACAACACTAATATTTTCAAATTCAGAATACTTTATTGATCCCAAAGGGATATACTTTTTATATATATATATATATATATATACTTGAACCCCCTGCATCCAAACATTAAAAACTCTCATGTTTCCCCGGAGTAATCCTTTATGAAGCAGAATTACAAGTTACCTTTATATATAAATTTCAATCACAGATATATAACCTTTATATTCTCCTTAGAGAGCCCGGGACAAATGTCCTTACACATTTTGGGGCAGATCCACGTAGCGCGGCGCATTAATGCGCCGGGCGTAGCGTATCTAAGATACACTACGCTGCTGTAACTTACTTTTTTTTGTGTTTGAATCCTCAACGAATTTGCGCCGTAAGTTACGGCGGCGTAGTGTATCCGTTGCGGCGTAAGGGCGCGGAATTCAAATGGAAGTGATGGGGGCGTGTTTTATGTAAATACGTCGTGACCCGACGTAAACAACGTTTTTTTTTTTAACTGTGCATGCGCCGTCCGTGGGGGTATCCCAGTGCGCATGCTCGAAATTAACCCGGAACAAGCCAATGATTATGACAGTGACGTCATTCTACACAAATCCCTATTCGCAAACGACGTAAAAAATTCAAAATTGTACGCGGGAACGACAGCCTTACTTAACATTGAGTACGCCTCATAACAGCAGCTTTAACTATACGCCGGAAAAAGCCGAACGCAAACGACGTAAAAAAAAATGCGCCGGGCCGACGTACGTTCGTTCGTGGATCGCCGTAACTAGCTAATTTGCATACTCGATGCGGATTTCGATGGGAACGCTACCTAGCGGCCGCCGAAAAATTGCAGCTTAGATCCGACGGCGTACGAAGACGTACGCCTGTCGGATCGATCCCAGATGCCGTCGTATCTTGTTTTGTGGATACAAAACAAAGATACGGCGCGGGAAATTTAAAATTACGCCGGCGTATCAACAGATACGCCGGCGTAATCCTTTTGTGGATCTGCCCCATAGTATAAAATGCAGTCTATAGTTTTACATTAACATTTATTTTAGGCTAAACAAGGCTTACCAACGGCTGCAGGAAGTGTCCGTCACCGAGAATCCCAGACAGGAAGTCAGCGGTGCGCAGGATTTAGTTCCCTCCAGACTGGAACTCCTCAGCTCTAGTCCTGAAACCTTTACACATAGATCTGTAGAAGTTAGTAGCCTCTTAACCACTTACGGACCGAGCCTCTTTTTGACAATTGTTTACAAGTTAAAATCATTTATTTTTTTTGCTAGAAAATTACTTGGAACCGCCAAACATATATTTCCCCCCCCCAGACACCCTAGAGAATAAAATGGCGGTCGTTGCAATACTTTGTCACACCGTATTTGCGCAGCGCTCTTACAAGCGCAATTTTTCTGGCAAAAAATACACTTTAACGTAAAAAAATAAGACAACAGTAAAGTTATTCCAATTTTTATATTGTGAAAGATAATGTCAGTAAATTGATACCCAACATGTCGCGCTTCAAAATTGCGTCCGCTCGTGGAATGGCGACAAACTTTGATCTGTGTTGCTCACGAATATTCGTATTGCGAATATTCGGCTCGAATATGGCATATTCGAGTATTCGCGAATATCTCGAATTTCGCGGTCAATATTCGCTATTCCGAATATTCGGATTTTTTCAATTTTATTTTTAGAACAGATCACATCCTCGAGATCTCCATCGACGTCTAAAAGCATTGCTGGTATGATTAGAGACCTTGGGCCGAGTAGCTGAAGCCATCATTTTATATTGCCGAAAAATCGCAATGCGATTATTCGGCAATAGGAATATTGCGCGATTATTTTCTCCGCCCTTCTTTTGCATCAGAGCCAATCAGAGTTCTCCTACCGCAGTTGTCGAAATTCCGCAATCAATTTCGCATTCGCATTTTGCGAAATTTCGATAAAATATCACAAATATTCTGAGCCAATCAGAGGGCTCCTACCGCAGTTGTCGAAATTCCGCAATAAATTTCGCATTTTGCGAAATTTCGATAAAATATCACGAATATTCTGAGCCAATCAGAGGGCTCCTACCGCAGTTGTCGAAATTCCGCAATAAATATCGCAGTCGCATTTTGCGAAATTTCGATAAAATATCATGAATATTCTGAGCCAATCAGAGCGCTCCTACCGCAGTTGTCGAAATTTCGCAATTATTTTCGCATTCTCAATATCGAAATTTCGCAAACATTTCATTTCGATAAAATATCACGAATATTCGAATTTAGCGAATATTTCTCGAATATTCGGCTATATATTCGTGATATATCGCGAAATCGAATATGGCGTATTCTGCTCAACACTAATCTTTATAAATCTCCATAGGTGACATTTAAAAAAAATGTCTACAGGTTACCAGTTTTGAGTTACAGAGGGGGTCTAGAGCTAGAATTATCGCTCTAATGGTCGCGGCGATACCTCACATGTGGTTTGAACACCGTTTACGTATGTGTTCGCTTCTGCGCAAGAGCTCAGCGGGACTTTACATTTTTTTTTTCTTATTTAACTTTTAAAAAGACAGTAAAAGTGATCTTGTGGCGAAACCACCGCAGAGACCACTTTTATCCTAAAGAGAACCGCCCGCCGTTTCTGAAAATACCAGGGTTGCCAGCCAGGGAACTGGTATTTTCAGGAACATGTGCATCGACTCCATGGACCCCTCTCAAAGAACTAGAAGGCCCAGATTCTCAATGGCGTTACGACGGCGCGACACCATTTGCGCCGTCGTAAGTCCTAATCTGGCCCCGGGTATCTATGCGACTGATTCTTAGAATCAGTTGTGCATAGATATCCATTAGATCTGACAGGCGTAAGGCTCTTACGCTGTCAGATCTTAAAAGCAATTTTTTTTTCCCGCCGCTAGGTGTCGCATCGCCGTTTTCCCCGTCGTCTATGCAAATTAGGTAATTACGCAAGATTCCCGAACATACGCGCAGTCGACGCTGAGAATTTACGTCGTTTCCGTAGCTTAAGCGACCCGTAAAGTTGCCCCTGCTATTATGAGGGGCAACCAATGTTAAGTATGGACGTCGTTCCCGCGTCGAATTTTTAAAAAATTACGTTGTTTGCGTAAGACGTCCGTGAATGGCGCTGGACGCCATTTACGTTAACGTCTAAGCAAATGACGTCGGGGCGACGTCATTTAGCGCAATGCACGTCGGGTAATTTACCCGACGGAGCATGCGCAGTACGCTCGGCGCGGGAGCGCGCCTAATTCAAATGGTGCCCGCCCCACTTTGAATTGGGCCGGCTTGCGCCGAGCGCTTTTACGATACACCGCCGCAAGTTTACAGGTAAGTGTTCTGAGAATCAGGCACCGACGCTGTAAACCTGCGGCGGTGTAACGTAAATCACATACGTTACGCTGCCGTGGAGCAACGTAATTGTATGAGAATCTGGGCCGAAGAGTATATGCAAGCAGCAGATTTAGGTCCACTTTAAAGCAGGGCAGATACAGACGACATGGTTTTGACTATTCGCTGATTTGAAAATTTGGCACGGCCTCCCAGTTTAACTACGGTGCTTAGCAGGAACACAGGATCAGCACATTCCCCTCTCACAGAACAGCAATCTGCCTTGTTTACATAGGCAAACCGCCGTTCTGACTTTCTGCTGAATGATCGGCGGGTCCCGGTGGATAAAGCGTCCGCTGGACCCGCTGATTGGCTCCCACTGTGTCCAATCGCAGCGGGAAAGGCTGGCCGGCAGCCCGGAACTGTCAGATCACGTACCGGGTACGTGATCTGGGGAAGAGCAGCCGCCGTGCTGCAGTAAAAACTATGGTGGGCGTCGCCAAGTGGTTAAAATGAAAAGGGTCCAGTTTAAGACCCAGTCCCCCATAGTGCCTATACTCATCAGCTCTCAACCTGCTACCCCACCCCCATCTTTCCATTCAGCAACAGGATTGAAGAGGTGTACTCAGTACTTCCCAGTATGGTAACAGCAAGGGTTTCCTCTCTGGATGCAGCACTGGGTGGGTGCCTTGCAGTCAATCGACAGACCAAAGTGCCGTCTCGTGGGGGGTGGTAAAACTGACCCCTTTTTTTTGGGCAAGCTTTAACCAGAACAACCTGAATTTAATTACTTTTTTTCTCTTCAATTTCTGCTTATACTCGCCCTCCGTTCACTTCCCTGCCAATTCAGTCACCCACGGGGGAGAAGGAAATTTGAGCAGAAGCAGCACAAGGGTAACACTTAACCACTTAAGCCCCAGACCAAAATGCAGCTAAAGGCCCAGGCCAGGTTTTGCGATTCGGCACTGCGTCGCTTTAACAGACAATTGCGCGGTCGTGCGACGTGGCTCCCAAACAAAATTGACGTCCTTTTTTTCTCACAAATAGAGCTTTCTTTTGGTGGTATTTGATCACCTCTGTGGTTTTTATTTTTTGCGCTATAAACAAAAATAGAGCGACAGTTTTGAAAAAAATGCAATATTTTTTACATTTTTCTATAATAAATATCACCAAAAAATATATAAAAAAAATAATTTTTCCTCAGTTTAGGCCGATACGTATTCTTGTACATATTTTTGGTTAAAAAAAAATCGCAATAAGCGTTTATCGGTTGGCTTGCGCAAAATTTATAGCGTTTACAAAATAGGGGATAGTTTTATTGCATTTTTATTAAATATTTTTTTTTTTTTTTTACTACTAATTGCGGCGATCAGTGATTTTTTTCGTGACTGCGACATTATGGCGGACTCAGGCAATTTTGACACATTTTTGGGACCATTGTCATTTTCACAGCAAAAAATACATTTAAATTGCATTGTTTATTGTGAAAATGACAGTTGCAGTTTGGGAGTTAACCACAGGGGGGTGCTGAAGGGGTTATGTTTCACCAAGTGTGTGTTTACAACTGTAGGGGGGTGTGGCTGTAGGTCTGACGTCATCGATTGTGTCTCCCTATAAAAGGGATCACACGATCGATGCAGCCGCCACAGTGAAGAACGGGGAAGCCGTGTTTACATACGGCTCTCCCCGTTCTTCAGCTCCGGGGAGCGATCGCGAAGGGGCGGCTAGAAACGAAGCCACCCCCTCATCCCGGATCGCTCCCACGGAAGAATGAGGGGGGTCCCGATCGGACCCCCGACAAGGCGGGGACGTACATGTACGCCCATCTGCCTGTACGCGCCATTCTGTGGACGTATATATACATGCGGCGGTCGTTAAGTGGTTAAAGAGACTCGGTCACTTTGTCCATTCAGGGCAAAAAGGGACAGTGCCTCCTGATAGCGCACCCTCCAATTCACAGTCCCTTGCCTGCTCCATTGGAGTCCCCCCCAATTGAGTGGGCTATTGGAGGGTGTAGGCCAGTGATGGTGAACCTTGACAGATGTTTTGGAACTACATTTCCCATGATGCTTATGCACTCAGCAGTGTAGTTGAACATCATGGGAAATGTAGTTCTGGGGTGCCAATGTTCGCCATCACTGGCCAACAGGAAGGGTGTCTCTTTAAGTGAGCGGATTGCTTAACCCTCCATAGGCAAAGCACAGGTTAAAGGTGAACTCCCGGCAGACACTTTTTAAGGATCTTTGTAAAAGACATTGCTTACCTGCAACGAATACAGTCTTCATTATTACCCCACTGCGTAAACACCCCCAGAAACCAACCCACCAAGGGCTCTGTGTTCCTCGTTTCCGCTTTGTAAGACGGGTGGCTTCTGTGCTCCTCCTTCCCCGGGCCATCGGTCTTGTAGCATACGTGCAGGAACTCCTTTTAGCAGGGAAGACCCGGATGTCTCAGGTTCCTGGTCTGTCCCGCCCACCAAACTGCATCCAGTTCACGGTTCATCAACAAACCCACCCCACCCACCGTCCACATTCACACCAAGCCCATTGCCTCAAAAATCACTCCACATTGATGACTATAGTTCCCATTGCATTTTTGTTTTTTGGGTACAAACCCAGTACAGCGACAGACATATTATTAGAAAGTCTTGTTTTAGAAATGCAGAAGAGTGGGACTTTATATGATATCATTGAAGGAATACATATATAAAACAGACATAAAAGAAAAAGAAGATTTGAAACCATGTGTACAATTTAGCCATCCGAGATTCATATGGCCTTGAGATTAACTTATGAATGTTGACGTGTTTCGTGGAAAACCTTGCTTCATCAGGACCTCGGATCTCAATATGAAAATTTTGTAACAATACACATAGGGCTAGATTCACAAAGACTTACGACGGGCGTATCCGTAGATACGCCGTCGTAAGTCCGAATCCGCGCCGTCGTATCTTTAAGCGTATGCTCAAATTGAGATACGCCTAAATGTTGCTAAGATACGACCGGCGTAAGTCTCCTACGCCGTCGTATCTTAGGGTGCATATTTACGCTGGCCGTTAGGTGGCGCTTCTGTTGATTTCCACATAGAATATGCAAATGAGCTAGATACGCAGATTCAGAAACGCACGTGCGCCCGGCGGATTTTTTTACGTCGTTTACATTAGGCTTTTTCCGGCGTAAAGTTACCCCTGCTATAGGAGGCGTAGCCAATGTTAAGTATGGATGTCGGGACAGCGTCGAATTTTCCGTCGTTTACCTAAGTCGTTCGCGAATAGGGCTTTGCGTAATTTACGTTCACGTCGAAAGCATTGACTATTTACGGCGTAATTAGGAGCATGCGCACTGGGATACGTTCACGGACGGCGCATGCGCCGTTCGTTCAAAACGTCATCTACGTGGGGTCATGCTTTATTTACATAAAACACGCCCACCTCTTCACAATTTGAATTAGGCGCGCTTACGCCGGCACATTTAGGCTACGCCGCCGTAACTTCGGGCACAAATTCTTTCAGAATACAGGACCCGCCTCTCAAAGTTACGGCAGCGTAGCGTATATGAGATACGCTACGCCCGCCTAAAGATAGGCGATTCTTACTGAACCTAGCCCATACAGCGCATGCGGAAAGTAGTCACAGCACTTCACTTTTTCCACATTTTGTTATGTTACAGCCTTATTCCAAAATTGCTTATTTTCCTCAAAATTCTACAAATACCCCATAATGGCCACGTGAAAGAAGTTTAGGATCAGTAGTCAGCGGATCTCACTACATTCTCCGCCTGCTGCATAGACTCATCCCCTTCACCCCGGAAGAGGACACAGCAGTAGTAGTTGGAACAATCATCAATTCCCAACTCGACTATGCAAACTCCCTCTACCTCAGACTCGCCAAATACCAAATTTTGCGTCGACAAGTCGTCCAGAAGTCAGCAGCAAGACTGGTAACGGGGGAAAAAAACCCTGGAAATCAATCACCCCATTCATGAGGACCCTCCATTGGCCAATTGTGAGGATCGGGTTACATTCAAGACCCTCTGCCTCACTCACAAATGCACGCAAGGAAACGCTCAATACCTATGCGAGAAAATAAAAAACACTACACCCCTAGTTGCGCCCTCCGATCAATTAACCACTTAAGGACCCCTTCACGCCAATATACGTCGGCAGAATGGCACGGCTAGGCACATCCACGTACATGTACGTGGCTCTTTAAGCCCAGTCGTGTGGTCGCGTGCACGCGACCCGGTCCGAAACTCCGTGACCACGGGACTCGCGGACCCGATCGCCGCTGGAGTCCCGCGATCGGTCCCCGGAGCTGAAGAACGGGGAGAGCTGTGTGTAAACAGGTCCTTTAGCTGCCTAAAGGTCCGGGTCTTAAGTGGTTAACCGAAACCTCCTCCACATCCCCAAGACCCACAACAAATCTAAAGGAGAACGAAGATTTGCAGTCCAAGGACCAGGGCTATGGAACGCTCTACCCACAAACATCCGCATGGAAGAAAACCATCAGGCCTTCAGAAAAAAACTTAAGACCCACCTGTTCTGAGGACACTGGATGCAAAAAGCGCCTTGAGGCGATTTAGTTAGCATTTGTAGCGCTATACAAGTTACTCACTCACCCATGGAACACAGTAAAGACAGTCATCATCAAGTGGAGAAAATATGACACAACAGTGACATTACCAAGAACTGGACATCCCTCCAAAATTGATGAAAAGACGAGAAGAAAACTGGTCAGGGAGGCTGCAAAGAGGCCTACAGAAATATTAAAGGAGCTGCAGGAATATCTGGAAAGTACAGGCAGTGTGATGCATGTGACAACAATCTCCCGTATTCTTCATATGTCTGGTCTATGGGGTAGAGTGGGAAGACTTTTCTTACCAAGAAAAACATTCAAGCCCGGCTAAATTTTGCAAAAACACATCTGCAGTCTCCCAAAAGCATGTGGGAAAATGTGTTCTGGTCTGAGAAAACCAAGGTTGAACTTTTTGGCCATAATTACAACAGATATGCTTGGCACAAAAACAACACTGCACATCACCAAAAGAAAACCATACCCACAGTGAAGCATGGCGGTGGCAGAATGATGCTTTGGGGTTGTTTTTCTTCAGCTGGAACAGGGGCCTTAGTCAAGGTAGAGGGAATTATGAACAGTTCCAAATACCAGTCAATATTGGCCCAAAACCTTCAGACTTCTGCTAGAAAGCTGAACATGAAGAGAAACTTCAACTTTCAGCCTGACAACAACCCAAAGCATTCATCCAAATCAACAAAGGAATGGCTTCTCCAGAAGATTAAAGTTTTGGAATGGCCCAGCCAGAGCCCAGACCTGAGTCCCATTGAAAATCTGTGTGGTGATGTAAAGAGGGCTGTTCACATTTTGACAGATTTTGAGGAGGAAGAGGAAGAAGAAGAAAGAAGAAGGAGGAAGAAGAAGAAGAAGAAGAAGAAGGAGGAGGAGGAGGAGGAGGAGGAGGAGAAGAAGAAGAAGAAGAAGAAGAAAGAGAGGAGGAGGAGAAGGAGGAGGAGAAGAAGAAGGAGGAGGGGAAGAAGAAGGAAGGAGGAGGAGGAGGAGGAGGAGGAGGAGGAGGAGGAGGAGGAGGAGGAGGAGAAGAAAAAAGAAAGAAAGAAAGAAAGAAAGAAAGAAAGAAAGAAGACGCTCCTGCACCGCCACTGAATACAGTACATAGATTCATGCATTGCATGAATCTATGTATTGTCGCTGCAGACCCCCTATTCAGATGGCCGGCCCCCTGGTGAGCGCCGGCCATCTGAATAATAGCAGCTGGTTGGCGAGCGCCGGCCATCTGAATAATAGCAGCTGGTTGGCTTTGGAAGTGCCTATCAGAGCCAGCGGTTCTGGTTACCGGTAACCCGATTGGCTGAAGCATCATCAAGGGCGGGAGAAGACATCGAGGGACGGTGGAAGCAGGATGGCTGACCCCAGAAAGATAAGTGCCGGGCGGGAGGCATTTTACAGGGCACAGTGGCAGCATTTTGCAGGGCACAGTGGCGACAATTGATGGGCACAGTGGCGACAATTGATGGGCACAGTGGCGACACTTGATGGGCACAGTGGCGACACTTGATGGGCACAGTGGCTGCGTTTGATGCCATGGCAGTGGTGCCAATTGATGGCATGGCACAGTGACTGTTTGATGGCATGGCACAGTGGCTGCGTTTGATGGCATGGCACAGTGGCGACAATTTATGGGCACAGTGGTGACAATTAATGGGTACAGTGGCTGCGTTTGATGCCATGGCACAGTGGCGACAATTGATAGCATGGCACAGTGGTGACGATTGATGGGCACAGTGGCGACAATTGATGGCACAGTGGCGACAATTGATGGCACAGTGACTGCATTTGAAGGCATGGCACAGTTGAGACAATTGATGGCATAGTGACTGCGTTTGAAGGCATGGCACAGTTGAGACAATTGATGGCACAGTGGCGACAATTGATGGCATGGCACAGTAGCGACAACTGATGGCACAGTGGCGACAATTGATGGCATGGCACAGTGGTGACAATTGATGGCAGTGACTGCATTTTATGGGCATAGTGGCTGCCTTTGATGGGCACAGTAGCAACGTTTAATGAGCATAGTGAGGCTGCAATTGTTATTTTTTTTTTTCGTTTGTGTTTGCGCTCCCCCCAAAAATGTTGAGCACCTGCCGCCACTGGTGTGCACACTTCTGCAACCAGATTATTTTATTTTTACTTTCAGTTTGTTGTTTAACCGAGTTGTACAGTTCATAGGTCACATTAAAGGTGGAAAAAGTTCTGAAATGATTTATCTTTGTCTCCTTTTCTTTTTATATCACAGAAACCTGACATTTTAACAGGGGGGGGGGTAGACTTTTTATATACACTGTGTGTGTGTGTGTGTGTGTAATATATATATATATATATATATATATATATATATATATATATATATATATATATATATATATATATATATATCTCGAGAGAGAGAGAGAGGGAGGGAGAGAGAGAGAGAGAGAATCAAAATCTATATCAAAGATCTCTCTCTCTCTGGATACGAGAGAGAGAGAGAGAGAGAGAGAGAGAGAGAGAGAGAGAGAGAGAGAAATATTATATAGAGAGAGAATTATAAAATCTATATCAAAGATTCATTCTCTGGATATGAGAGAGAGAGAGAGAGAGAGAGAGAGAGAGAGAGAGAGAGAAATATTATATAGAGAGAGAGAATTATAGAATCTATATCAAAGATTCTCTCTCTGGATACGAGAGAGAGAGAGAGAGAGAGAGAGAGAGAGAGAGAGAGAGAGAGAGAGAAATATTATATAGAGAGAGAATTATAAAATCTATATCAAAGATTCTCTCTCTGGATACGAGAGAGAGAGAGAGAGAGAGAGAGAGAGAGAGAGAGAGAGAGAGAGAGAGAGAGAGAGAGAGAGAGAGAAATATTATATAGAGAGAGAATTATAAAATCTATATCAAAGATTCTCTCTCGATATAGATACATATCGATATTTAGAGAGAGAGATCTTTGATATAGATTTTATAATTCTCTCTCTTGATAGATGGATATAATATAAAATCTAGAGAGAGAGAATTAAAAAATCTATATCAAAGATTCTCTCTATGTATCTATATCGAGAGAGCGAGAGAGAATCTTTGATATAGATTTTATAATTCTCTCTCTATATAATATTTCTCTCTCTCTCTCTCTCTCTCTCTCTCTCTCTCTCTCTCTCTCTCTCGTATCCAGAGAGAGAATCTTTGATATAGATTTTATAATTCTCTCTCTATATAATATGTATATAGTCCCACACTTTTGCATTTCTATATATACAGATCACGTAAGGGATAATTAGCTCCAAAGGTTGAAATGATGCCAACACCCCGCCCCCACACATAACACATTCTCCGTATTTCTTAGTAACTATACATAATTAAACACCAGAAGGGGCATTTATTTACAAAAAAAGACCAAAAAGATGGATATACAGAAATAAAAAACAAACAAAAAAAAACAGACAAATCAGTCATTTCTTCAGGAATATGCTTATTTAAAACAGGAGAATAATTTAAACCCTTACGAGTCACCTACACACTATGCCGACAGTGCAGGCCAGGTTATGGATGAAGACGGCGAGGCACGAGGCAAGACACACCTCTGCCGAAATTCGTCAAACCTTGATAGTCAGTAGGCTTCTTTGCTGTGCAGATGATGATAATCCACATTAAAAAGGACCTCTAAACCCAACAAGAAAACTGTATGTGAGCCAGTAAAGCAATAACAATGGGATCTATGTACATTAATCCTGTAGAGACCTGCATGGGGAATCAGGTATTTAAAGGAGACCTGTACCGAGAAAACAAAAACACGGATAGTCTGGCCGCCTCCGGCTTTGAGCCGCTGCCTCCTCGGGAAAGCGCAGGATCAGTATCACAGACTTGCCACTAGGAGGAGTTTCCCTTCACATGATAACAATGGGGGAGATTTACTAAAACTCAACAGTGCAAAAATCTGGCGCAGCTGTGCATGGTGGCCAATCAGCTTCTAGCTTCAGCTTGTTCAATGAAGCTTTGCAAATAAAAGCTGGAAGCTGATTGGTTTCTATGCAGAGCGGCAGCAGATTCCGCACAGTAAATCTCCCCCATTGTATTGAAATGTCTGAGCAGCCTATTGTTACCTGTGAGCGGCAGTATTCCGCGGGGGAATACCATCGTCCTTTAAAATAATTACAGTTCTCAAAATGCTTTTACGTATCCACGAACATCAACACTTTTTTTTTTTTTTACATAAAACAACCAGCAATTTAGTGGTCATTTAAAGCTGAACTCCAGGAAGCGACTATTGTCTAAATACGTTCGCCATGTGTGTATTCTTCCTTGAATTTTGGTGTGCTTTAAGGATTTCTTCCAGATCTGTGCAGCAAACTAGTGGGAACCTTTGCCTGTGTGCGGGAGCTTCCTGTAATAAAGACCGGTCATTGCTGTTCTCGCCCCTGGTGCAGGGCGATTGGTCTTGTCCCCGCCCCTTCCTGTATATCTGCTGGGTACCTCACCCAGCTCTGTACAAGCTATAGGCAGCACAGCAGGGCCGCTGATAGGGGGGTAGGCACTTGCCCGCCCCAGGCACCAAAAGTTCAACAAGGGGGCCCAGAGCAGCAGGAGCTTCCTGTAATAAAGACCAGTCATTGCTGTTCTCGCTCCTGGTGCAGGGTGACTGGTCTTGTCCCCGCCCCTTCCTGTATATCTGCTGGGTACCTCACCCAGCTCTGTACAAGCTATTAGGCAGGGTGACTGGTCTGGTCTTGTCCCCGCCCCTTCCTGTATTTTTCTGCAGGCACCCTGTAGTGGGGCACATCTGCTGGGTACCTCACCCAGCTCTGTACAAGCTATAGGCAAGCACAGCAGGGCCGCTGATAAGGGGGTAGGCACTTGCCCGCCCCAGGCACCCATAAATTCAACAGGGGGGCCCAGAGCAGCAGGAGCTTCCTGTAATAAAGACCGGTCGTTGCTGTTCTCGCTCCTGGTGCAGGGTGACTGGTCTTGTCCCCGCCCCTTCCTGTATATCTGCTGGGTACCTCACCCAGCTCTGTACAAGCTATAGGCAGCACAGCAGGGCCGCCGATAAGGGGGTAGGCACTTGCCCGCCCCATAAGTTCAACAGGGGGCCCCAGAGCAGCAGGAGCTTCCTGTAATAAAGACCAGTCATTGCTGTTCTCGCTCCTGGTGCAGGGTGATTGCTCTTGTCCCCGCCCCTTCCTGTATATCTGCTGGGTACCTCACCCAGCTCTGTACAAGCTATAGGCAGCACAGCAGGGCCGCTGATAAGGGGGTAGGCACTTGCCCGCCCCAGGCCCCATAAGTTCAACAGGGGGGGCCCAAAGCAGCAGGAGCTTCCTGCAATAAAGACCGGTCATTGCTGTTCTCGCTCCTGGTGATGAGTGACTGGTCTGGTCTTGTCCCCGCCCCTTCCTGTATTTTTCTGCAGGCACATCTGCTGGGTCCCTCCCCCCTAGCACTGTACAAGCTAAAGGGAGCACAGCAGGGCCGCTGAAAAGAAGGTAGCACTTGCCCTCCCCAGGCCCCATATGGTTGAGCAACATGAGTGCGTGCAATTACTAGAATCAATCCCTCAAGTTTGTGAATGAACAGGGAGCCTCTGTAGAGGGCGCTTCCTGTTCATTCACTCTGCAGCTGAGGCTGCAGAAAAGGATTGAGGAATCCGAGTCCTCAATCCCTTTGTCTCAAAAATGACATGATGGGTGTCTGTTTGATATTTCACCAAACCCCACAGTACTGTAAAGTTGTAAACAATCATAAAAAAATAAACATAATTAAGGGCTCATTCTCACAAGTATTCTGGTTGCGTGGTATGTTCAAGCAGCAGCTGCCTGTTAGGCTTGGTTCACTGGGGTTTATTTACCTAAAACTGGAGAGTGCAAAGCCTGGTGCAGCTCTGCATAGAAACCAATCAGCTTCCAGATTTTATTATCAAAGCTTAACTGAACAAGCTGAAGCTGGAAGCTGATTGGCCACCGTGCACAGCTGCACCAGATTTTGCACTGGGGCCCCGTGATTTCAAGGGCATCTGATGCACACAAAGTTAACTTATTAATTCGATCCTTTATGGCTATAGAGGAATTTAATTTTTATTTTTTTCTGCCTGGAGTTCAGCTTTAACTAGGATGTAATGTGCTTCAGAGGACCCCAAAAAAAACAATCCCATGCCATGATTTGTGGCACAAAAAAAAAAGAAGTATTTTATGAACAAAACCATTTCAGAGTAATAATAACTGTTCCTTCATCCGTCCTGACCATAAGCCGTTTAAATTCCGTTACATAACTCCGCCCCCAAGGAGAAGCCGTAGCAGTGCCATTGGTCCAACATCCACAGCGCTTAAGAGTTCTTGGCATACAGTTTTTTTTTATCCAGCAGTTGAATATGGCTGTGCCAGTACTTTTTTTTTTTTTTTGGCATCTGCTGTCAGAGCTGGCATATGCCACATGTACACCGGCCTTCAGATCATGCTTCCCAGGGTTGGCATGCAAAGAAAATAGAAATAAGAGAACCAACTTTCCGTTCCAGATCAAGGATTGGCACAGGCTGGTGTCGATGCCAGGGCCAAAAGATTCAAGGTTTACAGGCACCCAACCACCGAAGGACATCCCCCCCCCCCCAATACCACCATACAAACCATCCCTACTTGACCTCTTCCCCCCCCTCCCAACAGTAATAATTTAAAAAAAAGAAAGAGAGAGAAAAGAAAAAGTGAATGACAAAAGACGGGAATGATTTCGGCTAAAAAGTAAAAACCGCCACTGGAGATATTGGAAAACCAGAGAGGGTTAAAAAAAAAAAAAATTAGCATTTGTATGAAATCTCCTCACGAACCCTTCCCCACCCCCACCCCCCCTTGTCCACGGACACGGTACCAAACGTTACATTCTGGATGTGGATGACAGGTTTTGATTGGATGGCGGCTCCCTGGTAGTGGCGTTTTTTTGGAGGAGGAGACCGGCTCTGCCTTGTGCTGGATTGGTATGGCGAGGGAACCCTGGCATTAGTCTATTTTGACCGCTGCGTAGATCTTGCGGATAAACATGTAGGCGGCGTAGAAGCCAATGGTGCCGGTAAGGAGCCAGAAGGACAGAACCATGAGGGTGGTGTAGCCAAAATACAGGAGGGATGGGATGAATTCCACAATATCCAACTGAAGGAGAACAAGAAACAAAGTGCAGGTGAATAATTGTGGAGCAGGGGATGCAAAAGTCTTTTTATAAAACAACAAAACTTGTCTATACTTACCTTCCCTGTGCAATCGAATCGCACAGAGCGGGCGGGAACCTCGTCTTTTCGGGTCCCTTGCTGGCGCTCCTGACCCCTCCTCTCTGGTCAGTGCCCCCCATGGCAAGCTGCTTTGTGTGAGCTTGTACCCGCTGCGTTCATTGGCACAGACAGCGGGACCGACACAGACAGCGGGACCGACACAGACAGCGGGACCGACACAGACAGCGGGACCGACACAGACAGCGGGACCGACACAGACAGCGGGACCGACACAGACAGCGGGACCGACACAGACAGCGGGACCGACACAGACAGCGGGACCGACACAGACAGCGGGACCGACACAGACAGCGGGACCGACACAGACAGCGGGACCGACACAGACAGCGGGGCCGACACAGACAGCGGGGCGGACACAGACAGCGGGGCGGACACAGACAGCGGGGCGGACACAGACAGCGGGGCGGACACAGACAGCGGGGCGGACACAGACAGCGGGGCGGACACAGACAGCGGGACGGACACAGACAGTGGGACGGACACAGACAGCGGGACTGACACAGACAGCGGGACCGACACAGACAGCGGGACAGAGACAGACACACAGGGTTGTGCTCATAAGTTTACATACCCCGGCAGAATTTATGATTTCTTGGCCATTTTTCAGAGAATATGAATGATAACACAAAAACATTTCTTTCACTCATGGTTAGTCTTTGGCTGAAGCCATTTATTATCAATCAACAAGGCCTTTGATGAAAGGTCCACCATTCCTACTGTGAAACACGGAGGTGGATCGCTGATGTTTTGGAGACAAAGACACAGGAAATTTGGTCAAAATTTGTTGGCAAGATGAATGCAGTATGTTATCAAAAAATACCGGAGGAACATTTGCATTCATCAGCCAGGAAGCTGCGCATGGGACGTCCTTGGACATTCTAACATGACAATGATCCAAAACACAAGGCCAAGCTGACCTGTCATTGGCTACAGCAGAATAAAGTGAAGGTTCTGGAGTGGCCATCTCAGTCTCCTGACCTCAATATCATTGAGACACTCTGGGGAGATCTCAGACGTGCCGTTCATGCGAGACAGCCCAAGAATTTACAGGAACTGGAGGGTTTTTGCCAAGAGGAATGGGCAGCTTCTGAGAAGATAAAGAGCCTCATCCACAAATAACCACCAAACACTTCCAGCCGTCATTGATGTGCAAGGGGGCAATATACGGTATTAAGAACTGGGGTATGTAAACTTTTGATCAGAATCATTTGGGAAGTTTCTGCTGAAATTATGATATAAAAAGAGTAAACACAGTATATTGATAATAAATGGCTTCAGCCAAACACTAACCATGAGTGAAAGAAAAGTTTTTGTGTTATTAATATTCTCTGAAAAATGGCATATATATATATAAACATAGAAACTTCTAAAGTAATAAAGTCTAGCCCTTTATCACATTATGCAAATAGTAAGAGATAAACAGTAAAAGTAAAAAGAGATAAACCAATCCACGTGCTTACCTTATTTACAAAGTAGAACACGGCGTAAACCAAGACGTAAAACGCAGATCCACCGGACACCAGGAACGTCCTCCACCACCAGCGGTAGTCCTGAGATAAATTTGTTAGACTTTTTATTACCAGAGTTGCAGACACAAGAACATTCACAGATGGAAAGGTTTCTGTTCTGGGAAGGAATACTACCTGATCAGTGCAAATAAAAGCTTGTAAAGCCCTCCAAAGACGATGTGCACTGAGCATGCCCAGTATACAGCTAAACGGTGCATTAACCAGCAGAAAGTTTTACCCCCCTTCACGACCAGGGCATTTTTTGCTATTCAGCACTGACCCCACAATAGGGACAAAACTTTTTCGTGGAAGGGAGTTTAACAAGACACGTGGTCACTCATTAAAATTAGAAGAAAAGAGGATTAACCTTAAACTGCGTAGAGGGATCTAAAAAAAAAAAAAATATGAACCCACTCGGGGGGATGCTGATGGGGCTGCACCCATAGGCGACTCTGATGGGGCTGCACCCATAGGCGACTCTGATGGGGCTGCACCCATAGGCGACTCTGATGGGGCTGCACCATTAAGGCGACTCTCATGGGGCTGCACCCATAGGCGACTCTCATGGGGCTGCACCCATAGGCGACTCTCATGGGGCTGCACCCATAGGCGACTCTGATGGGGCTGCACCATTAAGGCGACTCTGATGGGGCTGCACCATTAAGGCGACTCTGATGGGGCTGCACCATTAAGGCGACTCTGATGGGGCTGCACCCATAGACGACTCTCATGGGGCTGCACCATTAAGGCGACTCTCATGGGGCTGCACCATTAAGGCGACTCTGATGGGGCTGCACCATTAAGGCGACTCTCATGGGGCTGCACCATCAAGGCGACTCTCATGGGGCCGCACCCATAGGCGACTCTCATGGGGCCGCACCCATAGGCGACTCTCATGGGGCCGCACCCATAGGCGACACTGGTGAGCGTCCTGATTATCAGTGTACATATCCCTTTTACACAAGCCGTGTATCCCTTTTATCGGCTCTCTTGAACACAGCTGATCACTGATTGGCTCTTGACCTCAATCTGCGATTAGCAGAGTCCAGACAACACTGCAATCACAGAGCGCGCAGCCCGCACCCCAAGATGGGTGTGATCACAGGAGCCAGTCATATCATGGCGTCCCGGAACTGGACGACCGCTTTGTAGCCATCATTCGACTATAGCACGGTCGGCAAGCTGCTTGCTGCTAATAAATGCTTTGTAAAAAATATTTTAAAAACTGCTCTTGTGTAATGCTCTTGATATTGGTCGGTCTTTTAGCAAACTTTTACTATTCCAAGTTGTCATTTTGCATATCGTTTTTATAGATAATTTTACATTGGAGGAACGGGTCCCACTCGGGAGGCCTTTGTACCACCCCAGTTGGACCTTTATATATTATACTGTGTTTGTATTCATCAATGAAGTTTTTGTTATCATTCCATTTGACCCTGTTGCTGATTCTCCCTTAAAGCGGGGGTTCTACCATGTCATCCAGCATACTAGCGCGAGCTACAGTATGCCTTTATTTTTTTGTGCCATACTCACAGTTTAATCCCGTAGTTAAGTTTCAGACTCCCCGCGAGGAGTAGGCATTCCTATGCAGAGAGGAACATGATTGACGGCCGGCTATGGAGCGTCATGCTTCCCGAAAATAGCCGAAATAGGACTTGGCTCTTCACGGCGCCTGCGCAGTCAGCTCCTTGTCTGTGCGCTAGCGCCGTGAAGAGCCGAGTCCTACTCCGGCTAATTTCGGGAAGCATGACGCGCCATAGCCAGCCGTCAATCATGTTCCCTCTGCATAGGAACGCCCATTCCCCGCGGGGAGTCTGAAACTTAACTACGGGATTAAATTGAGTACAGCGCAAAAAAATAAAATAAAGGCATACTGTAGCTCACGCTAGAATGCTGGATTTCATGGTAGAAACTTGTTATTTAGGGTGAACCACCGCTTTAAAGACATTATTTAAAACCTCTGTCTCATCCTTCTCTTTTTTACCTGCTCTTGATATGACCTGATGATACAGAGTGATACAAGAAATGCAATGATAAAAGACTGAACAGCACTGGGCACATGGAGCAGCTATTGTTATTCTTGCCGTGATAAAAGAGGGCTTTGCATCTTCTCTCTGGACACCCAAACAAACGTGTTCATCGCCCCATCGCCCAGATATCTCACCTCTGCACACAGCTGGAAGTAAACCATGACGATGCTGATTTGGGAGCATGACACCACCAGAATGATGAAGACCAGGAACAGGAAGCCAAACAGGTAATAGAACTGGTTCTCCCAGATAGCCTGAAACAGACACAATTTAGTGCATTTCTTATGGGAAATTTAACCCTTCAACCCTTCTTCTCTTTCTCCTGCAATCACCTGAAAGCTCTAACGGAATTCTTAACAGTTCCTAGTAATTAACCCCTTCCCGACCGCCGCATCGGCAGAATGGCACGTACAGGCACATTGGCGTACCTGTACGTCCCTGCCTAGACGTAGGTCGGGGGTCCGATCGGGACCCCCCCTCTACATGCGGTGGTCGGATTCCGTCGGGGAGCGATCTGGGAGGACGGCGCGGCTATTCGTTTATAGCCGCTCCGTCGCGATCGCTCCCCGGAGCTGAAGAACGGGGAGAGCCGTATGTAAACACCGCTTCCCCGTGCTTCACTGTGGCGGCTGCATCGATCGAGTGATCCCTTATATAAGGGAGACTCGATCGATGACGTCAGTCCTACAGCCACACCCCCCTACAGTTGTAAACACACACTAGGTGAACCCTAACTCCTACAGCGCCCCCTGTGGTTAACTCCCAAACTGCAACTGTCATTTTCACAATAAACAATGCAATTTAAATGCATTTTTTGCTGTGAAAATGACAATGGTCCCAAAATTGTCCGAAGTGTCCGCCATAATGTCGCAGTCACGAAAAAAATCGCTGATCGCCGCCATTAGTAGTAAAAAAAATTAAAATAATAAAACTATCCCATATTTTGTAAACGCTATAAATTTTGCGCAAACCAATCGATAAACGCTTACTGCGATTTTTTTTACCAAAAATAGGTAGAAGAATACGTATCGGCCTAAACTGAGGAAAAAAAAACATTTTTATACATGTTTTTGGGGGATATTATAGCAAAAAGTAAAAAAAATTGAATTTTTTTCAAAATTGTCGCTCTATTTTTGTTTATAGCGCAAAAAATAAAAACCGCAGAGGTGATCAAATACCACCAAAAGAAAGCTCTATTTGTGGGGAAAAAAGGACGCCAATTTTGTTTGGGAACCACGTCGCACGACCGCGCAATTGTCTGTTAAAGCGACGCAGTGCCGAATTGTAAAAACCCCTTGGGTCATTTAGCAGCATATTGGTCCGGTCCTTAAGTGGTTAAAATGAAGTTCAAACATAAGAGCAGATACAATGGGGAGGAAAGAATACATAAGGGGTAGTAGCTCATTGTGTAAAGATGATGATCTCGTACACCGCGGATGTGAATCAGACAGACTGGCTTACTCCAACACCGGCCAATACCTGAGGCTGCCATAACGGTGCCTATGAATCCCTACACAACATAGTATATTCACATGGGTTTATTTTTACTTCATCATGCCTGCTCTACTCCATCAAAATACCAAATCAATGTACTTACACTGAAGATGAAAAATAGTTCAATGAACATGGCACCAAACGGCAAAATCCCAGCCATAAGGATCCTGAAAGAGAAACATTATTAGGATGCTTGTCACAAGATTCTACAAGACATGTGCAGGTCAGGTAGTGGGATTTATGGTGAGGGGTTGAACGGGGAAGGTAGCACCGTCCTGCTGGGGAGGGCGGCAATAAAATAAACCCGCTGTTTTACATGGCATGGCCAAAGCAGGATACCACTTTAACCCCTTCCCACCCATCCTCACATCCCCGTTAAAAGTTCTTAATGACCAGGGGGATGGGAATGTTTGTTTTAAAAACTTTTCTTTTTTTTTTTTTACATTTCTTCAGTTACTTCCTCGTTTCAGGCCTAGGCAGATGATGTCATACATCCCATGAGTCTTCAGGAGAGGAGGAGGGTTTTTTTTTTGCTAAGCACACCCTTCTGTCTCCATGCTTTAGCTAAGGGTAGATAGATTCCAGGAAGTAAATGCTACATGAATCATTCGCCCTTACTCAACATGGCGATGGGCAGAAATGCTAGGGGGGTGTTTTTCAAAGTGATTTCTCAACAAAAAGCATGGGTGGATGGGGGGGGGGGGTGTCTGTTTTGATAGTTAAACATTAAAAAGATGTATGTTTTTTTTTTTTAAGGCCTCTTTCACACAGGGCGGATCAGTAATGATCCGCCCCGTGCACCTCCGCTTGCTCAGCAGGGATCGCTCCGTTGATCCCCGCTGAGCCGGCGGATGACAGGGCAGTCCTCGCACACTGCAGGGACCGCCCTGTCTTTTCTCCGCTCTCCCCTATGGGGGGATCGGATGAATACGGACCGTATGTCCGTGTTCACCCGATCCGCCAGACGGATGGAAAAGTAGGTTTTTTCCTCCATCACACTTTGGCGGATCGGAGCGGGTCAGATGTCAGCGGGCATGTCACCGCTGTCATCCGCGGATCCATAGAGGAGGACAGAGCGCCGGCTCAGGTCCGCCAAAATGGCCCGCCAGTGTGAAAGAGCCCTTAGGATCATACTTATCTAGGTCTGATGGTGCATCTGTCCCCCAGGGCATCTAACACTGAGAACCGAGTGATCGAACACCGCTGATCACTCAATTCTCTCAGCCCCCCCGAGCAGGGAGCTGCTGACTCTCTGCTCTGCCCACCACCCGCATTCACTGGAGTGCTGGGCTGTGAAAGGGGGCAAGAGTAGCCGACTCAGGCTCTCAGCGACTCGCTGAGAGGCTAAGCCAGGTGACGGTCCAGACATGTGGGCGGATCCCAACTTATTTTTTACGATCTTGTCCTAGCATGAACCGCCTCTGTGATGTCAGCTGACTTCAGCCCACTGTCTGCTGAAAACAGAGCATTGGCTGTACTTCTCCTTTAAATAATGTTTTTTTTGGTGCTCAGATGAAGTGAAGATCCCCTTTAATGATTCAAAATAATTTGCACATTTGAAAAGACAGAAATCTTTTCATAAAAGGAACTTACCCCACAAACCTCTTCATGTACCAACGCTGTTCTGGGATCTGCCTTGGGATCTGATTGGTTCTCACGGGATTGTCATAAGGCTGCTTGCGGAAGCCAAAGTAGTAGCCCAGGTAGACTAGTGGGAGTGAAATTCCAAACCACATGCACAATAGTGCCAGCATGGTGGGGAACGGGACCTGGAGAGACACAGCGGTGTTAGCCAACCAAGCGTGGAGCGCTATGCTAAAGAGAAACTCTGAAAACATACTTACTGCGCCTGAAGAATGTTTCCCCCAGATGAAGCAGTTCAGCACAAAACAAATACTAAAGACCACTCCGGGGTAGAGCGTAGCCGTCTGAAAATGACAAAGTTTAATTCTTATTAAAGCAAAATAAAGACAATTCTCCTCCTATAGCAGGGGTAGTGTGTGAAAGTAGCCTTATGTACCCATGATGCATGACCGTGCAATTGTCAGTTAAAATAACGCAGTGCCGTATACCAAAACAATTACCCGGTCATGAAGGGGGGCAAATTATACAGACTTGTGTGGACTAGCAGTCTTCCGTTTTAGTCTGACCTCTCCAATATTCCACCGTCACGGGTCACCTCCCATACAGAGGACATTTGATGAGTCGTCTTCTGTTTTCTTATACCTATAGCCTCATGCACACTGCATGCTTTTTTCAGTTGCTCCTAGGGGCCTCTGGCGTTTTGTTTTCCCTTCCTCTAAATGCCCCTAGAAGTTAGGCCCCTTTCACATTGAGGCGTTATTCATGCGGTACAGCGCTAAAAATAGCGCTGCTACACCGCATTAATAAATCTTGCCCTACAGGCTTCAATGTGAAAGCCCGAAGGCTTTCACACTGAAGCGGTGCGGTAGCAGGACCGCTCCAAAAGTCCTGCTAGCCGCATCTTTGGAGTGGTATAGGAGCGGGGTGTTTACCGCTCCTATACCGCGCCTTCCCATTGAAATCAATGGGAAACCGCGGTAATACCGCCCGCAATGCGCCTCTGCAGAGGCGCATTGCGGGCGGTGTTAACGCTTTTTCGGCCGATAGTGGGGGTTAAAACCTCACCGCTAGCGCCCGAATATTGCGGTAAATACGACGGTATAGCGGCGCTAAAAATAGCGTGGCTTTACCGTCACCGCACCTCCGCTGCCCAATGTGAAAGCAGCCTTAGCTTGTGTCTCCATGCACACACAGGGGGTTATTTACTGCCTCTAAAAGTCTATGGGGGTTATTTACGAAAGACAAATCCACTTTGCACTGCAAGTGCACTTGGAGGTGCAGTCGCTGTAGATCTGAGGGGTAGATCAGAAATGAGGGGGAAGCTCTGCTGATTATATCATCCAATCATGTGGAAGCTAAAATACTGTTTTTTATTTTCCTTGCATGTCCCCCTCAGATCTACAGCGCCTGCACTTCCAAGTGCACAGTGGATTTGTCTTTCGTAAATAACCCCCATAGACTTTTAGAGGCAGAAAAAAAAATGCCACTACCAACGCGTCCAGGAGCAGCAGAGTTTTGACGCTTATAACCGTGCGTTAATGCAAGGCATGTCTAGCACTTCAGTGATAATTCATTTTAATGGGCAAAAAAAAATAATAATGTATTATTCTGGCCAATTAAATGAATTAATGCCCAAGCCCTTGAGGTCTGTAAACAAGTCTAAATGTGTTCCGTAGCTTTACAAGCATCAGGCGTTGCCAAAATGCTGCTACCAGACGGAAAGGCTCCTAGGAGAGTTTGCAAAACGTCCTTTGTTCACGAGACCTTACTAGACGAAACTTTCACTGCCTGTGCAGCAGGGTACAACCACTAGAGGGAGCAGCAACCCGTTCCGCTTATCGGCCATCCTCTCTTAAAAAAAAGGCTAATAATATTATTACATTGTGAAAACTGATTACTCACACAAAATGCTCCTTTGCGCCACCGGTGCCCCTTCAGTGTGCGATACAAGCGTCCAGCGAAGAACCCACCAAACACGCTGCAAAAAATAAATAATAAATCATGGAGGGGATACAAAAAAAAAACAGACTACAGCCAGAGCCAAAAGTTTTGAGAATGACACAAATATTAATTTTCACAAAGTCTGCAGCCTCAGTTTTTCTGATGGCAATTTGAATATACTCCAGAATGATCAGACGAATTGCAATTAATTGCAAAGTCCCTCTTTGCCATGAAAATGAACTTAATCCCATAAAAAAAAATTCCTCTGCATTTGTGAAGAAGCCTTCAGGGCGCCCAAGAAAGTCCAGCAAGCGCCAGGGCCGTCTCCTACATCTGCGGGATCGGGGCACCACCAGTGCAGAGGTTGCTCAGGAATGGCAGCAGACAGGTGTGAGGACATCGGCACGCCCAGTGAGGAGAAGACTTTTGGAGGATGGACTGGTGTCAAGAAGGGCAGCTAAGAAGCCACTTCTATCCAGGAAAAACTTCAGGGACAGACTGATATTCTGCAAAAGGTTCAGGGATTGGACTGCTGAGGACTGGGGGGAAAGTCATGTTCTCTGATGAATCCCCATTCCCATTGTTTGGGTGATCCGGAAAAAATCTTGTCCAGAGAAGAAAAGGTGACGCTACCATCAGTTCTGTGTTATTCCAACAGTAAAGCATCCTGAGACCATTCATGTGTGGGGGGCTTCTCAGCCAAGGGAGTGGGGGGTTTACTCACAATTCTGCCTAAGAAAACCGCCATGAATAAAGAATGGTACAAAAAAATCCTCCGAGAGCAACTTCTCCCAACCATCCAAGAAGAGTTTGGTGAGGAACAATGACTTTTCCAGCATGATGGACTCCATGCCATAAGACAAAAGTGATAACTAAGTGGCTTGGGGAACAAAACATCCTATACATTAAGGTGAAAAAACATCTGATAGTTATAGGCCCCCACGAGCCCCCGTTTTACTTACCCGAGGCCCGAATCTCCGCGGGCGCGATCCCGCGTTGGTTTCCCCCAGCTCTTGTGGCCTCGTGATTGGATGATTGATAGCAGCGCAGCCATTTGCTCCCGCAGCGGTCGATCAAATCAATGACGCGGCGCGCCGGGGAGCGGGGCCGAGTAATACACTTGGTGCCTATGGCCGCCACGGTATTACACAGGAGTGCGTCCGCAAAGCTAACCCCCTTGGGAGAGCACTTCCCAGAGGGGGTTCGCTCTTGCTGGGAGGAGCCGAGACAGCCGCTGAGGGACCCCAGAAGAGGATGTTCGGGGCCACTCTGTGCAAAACTAACTGCAGAGTGGAGGCAAGTATGGTATGTTTGTTATTTAAAAAAATCGAGAGGTGGGTGAACAAAAACCCCCACAAATTCTGACAATCTCCAAGCATTGATTATGAAGAATGGGCGGCCATCGGTCAGGATGAGGCCCAGAAGTTGATGACAGCATGCCGGGGGGAATTGCTGAGGTCTTAAAAAAGAAGGGTCAACACTGCAAATATTGACTCTTTGCATAAACTTCATGTAATTGTCAATAAAAGCTTTTGACACTTATGAAATGGTGGTAATTTCACTTCAGTATCCCAGAGTAATACTAAAAACACTCAAGCAGCAGACTTTGTGAAAATGTATTTGTGTGTCGTTTGGCCACAGCTGTACAGACATACAACCATTTAGCTGAACAAACAATAAAATACCATTAAACAGGTTCTTCCCGATTCCAAACCATACAGTACTGAGCGGTCTTTCTGGAACTTAACATCCGGAGCGACCTGCATTCAGGTTATCATGACTTGCTAAATGCGCCTCCCCTCCCATCTGATTCTGCAGCCTTCTCTCAGTCCGATTATCATCTTGGCATTCCAAAGCCGGCCCATAGATGGATTAAATATTGGCCAATTCAGCAGAGACTAGATGAGATTCGATCTATCTATAGGCAGGGTTGGTTGTACTAAAAATCGATCCATCCAATCAACTTCAGTGCAACCAGCCTGTCTGATTTTCTTCATGCAATCGCTGCCAGCAGAACACAATAGCGCTGCAGGAGGGATTCCCCCCATCAACACTGTTGGGGGAATCTAGCGGTTTTCTTTCCTTCAACCAATGGTGGAAACAAAGAAAATTGCATAATCTATGGCGAGCCATACTGACCGGATGTGGAAAGTAAACAAAGGCTGTCCATAAGACAAAATGACCTGCTCTAGTTAGTGTCGCACCCAGCAAGTGCCTTCCAAGAACCACAGGAGTTGTTTTCCGGGCCAGGAGCAGAGTAAAAGCTCAGGCATGGAATCCAAGAAGTGTAGGGTTGGGGGGTGGCTGACATCACTTGCCCTGAGCTCTCCTAGAGGAATAAAAGATGGTAGTGTCCTCTGTTATTTTACAGCCCTGTGCGATTTTGAGCAGTACACACCATGTTTAGAGTACTGATTGCCAATCATTATCACTGGTGTAACAATTGGTGCTTTCATGGTCTGGCCAGAGGTTTAAACCTTTGATAACAGAATAAATGGAAGCGGTCTGGAACTGCGATGTAAATGCTGACCTCAGAGTGGGAGCGCCGCACCACCAGACAAGAGAGGTGGTTTTGTGGGACCAAGGAAGACCGTAAATAATTCTATTACATTTCCCTTATATTAAAAGAGAATTATGGAAGCATTTTTTTTAAGAATTATACATACCTATGTGGATGCAGCATCGCTCCGATCATCATCTGTCCCCCGACGACTTTGAGGCCGGGTCCACACTTGTATGACAAACGCTCCGACATTGGGAGCGCATGTCACATGACGTGTGAAAATCAATGTTTCCCTATGAGAGCCGTCTTAACTGGTCCGACACAAGTCGGTGCGACTTTGAAAATGCTCCCTGTACTACTTTGGCCCTTCTTCAGCCCATTGAATATCATTGAAGTAGGATCCTTGTCCTTACCATCCGACATTGTGATTACAGCAGCAGTAAAAACTATTTGTCATTCTGGGATTGTTTTGATTGGTCAAAAGACAAGTTGCACTATCACAAAGTCAGAGCACAATCTTATTTTGTTCATGCAAGTCTGATGGAAGTAGGACCAATTTAGCAGGGCAATCTAGGATGATGGTCGTACAACAGTAGTGCAGTATCAATGTGAACCCAGCCCAATGTGAACTCTAACAATTACCGCCAATCGCTCGGTTCTCACAACTTCCTGAGCAGAGGGCTGGTGACTGTCAGTTATTGGTTCTCTGGTCTGCCCCCTTTTTGCTCACTGGAGTGCTGGGCTGTGGAGGTACGGGGGCGACTGGCTGAGGCTCTCATCGGCTTCCCGAGAGGCTGAACCAGGTGGCCGGTCCCGACATGTGGGCGGATCCTGACCACATGGTAGTGATCTTTCATGAGCCTAGACCAGCACTGTGATGTCAGCTGACAGCGGGCTTTAGCCTACTGTCTGCTGAAAACGGGTCACAGGAGTGCAAAACGATCTGCACTCCTGTGATCCACAGAAGTACAGCCAAAAAAGCTTTGGCTGTACTTCTCCTTTAAATGAGCATTGAACCCATAGTTCAACTTTAAAGCGGAGCTCTGCTGAAAAAAAATATTAAAAGCCAGCAGCTACAAATACTGCAGCTGCTGACTTTTATTATTGGGACACTTACCTGTCCTGAAGTCCAGCGCCGTCCACAGCAGAGGCGATCACTCGTCACTCTGCTGCCCCCCCGCAATCCTCGGTGAGGGAACCAGGAAGTGAAGCGCTCCGGCTTCACTCCCCGGTTCCCTACGGCGCATGCGCGAGTCTCGCTACGCCTGCCGATTGGCTCCCGCTGTGTACTGGGAGCCGAGTGTTCCCAGAACACAACAGGGGGGACGGGGGATGGGAGGTGACGTCATGCCCGCAGTCTGCCCGAGACTGTGTGGCCGGAAGTGGGTGCAAATACCTGTCTTTAGACAGGTATCTGCACCCCCCTCCCCCCTGAAAGGTGTCAAATGTGACACCGGAGGGGGGAGGGTTCCAATCAGCGGGAGTTCCACTTTAGGGTGGAGCTCCGCTTTAATACTTGCCTTACTGAACAGGAAAGTTAAATCAATATGTTTTGGGAACACAGGTGTGCATGGAGTGCTTTACAATTCACAGCATGTTTTCTGATGTAAAAACAAATGTAGGTTTCAAACCAAACAGAATGATAATGTTGCCAAGCTTACCCCATAAACATGAACAGGAAGCAGGCTGTGGTCATAAGTGCACCTCTACTGGATGGAGACAACATTCCCAACATGGCCACAACTACAAGACAAAGACATCACACATCATCACAAAATAACTAACATTTGTTAACATAAAACTCATTCTATCTAACAAGGCAGTCATCATTACAGAGGAATCAGGTCATCTCTATTGTCCTAACGGATAAATGAAAAAAATGATGGAGTGAAGGAAAGATCAATAAGTGCACCTGTGGTAATCTGCATGGGTGAAGAACGGGCACAGCTAAAAATTATTATAACTGCTGACTGTTCCATTATAAATGGCAGACATCAGGAAGTCTCTTAGTTGAAGAGTGAATAGTCTCTGGGCTGTACTTGCATACAAAGATGGGTGAGTATTTGTACACCACTGAATATGCGAAAAGATCTGCACAGCTGCTGCACCTGTCAGACACGTATTGATTGTAAGCTGCTATAAGCTATAAGTAAGGATGAGCTCCGGCGTGTTCGCATAGAACACGTGCAGAGCCTGCCAGGAAGTGAGCACGGCGCTGTGCTAATCACAGCCAGGGAGACATTTCACGATCCCTGCAGCCGAGCATCGGGACAATGTCTCCCTGGCTGTGATTAGCACAGCGCCGTGCTCACTTCCTGGCGGGCTCTGCACGTGTTCTATGCGAACACGCCGGAGCTCATCCTTAGCTATAAGTCATAAATATCATGGATGACGTCAGTGCTTCTTGACGACGCCGAAACACAAAGGGCGGAGCCAGGATGCCATCTTAGATATTGGCTGTCCGGCTGCTATACTGAATGTCACCCCCCCCCTGGTATTTATGACTTATTGTTGTTTTTACATTGCACAACGTGAGTGCTTTTAATAACATATGGAGCAGTTTTACGCTGTGAAGTGTTCTCTGGAAACTCGCTTTGATATGCGAGTGCTTTGGATTACAAGCATTCTCCTGGAACGGATTATGCTCGTAATCCAAGGTTCCACTGTACAATATAAAATTGGATACTGTTATAAGTGTAATCATTCATGTTAAACATGAATCTTGAATTACTCACAGTGCTCCATGTATGCAGGCAGCGGCCACAGCTACTGTGGTCATCTGAAGCCCGCTAGTATTTGTTTCCGGGTTTTGGTGCAGCTGGCTACCCAGCATGTACCTCCTAATTCAGCACAGTCAGGACACAGCATGGGGCACTGTGTTGATTGCAAGGTTGCCATAATGATATACCACCCCGATGTTATGGCAAATGGGGTTGCCATAACAATCAATCAATCAGCACAACCCAGATTTCATTAGTAGGTTTCGCAAAGACTCCTGGGATAGATGGCACTGATATCCCAGGAGTCAATGGGAATCACTTAAAGCAGGAGTTCATCCTAAAAAAATGTTTTAACCTTAGATTCATGCTCATTTTGTGAAGGGGAATCAGCTAGTTTTTTTAAAATCTAAGCTGTACTTACCGTTTTAGAGAGCGATCTTCTCCACCGCTTCCGGGTATGGGTCTTCGGGACTGGGCATTCCTATTTGATTGACAGTCTTCCGACGGTCGCATCCATCGCGTCACGAGTAGCCGAAAGAAGCCGAACGTCGGTGCGGCTCTATACGGCGCCTGCGCACCGACGTTCGGCTACTTTCGGAAAATCGTGACGCGATAGATGCGACCGTCGGAAGACTGTCAATCTAAATACGAATGCCCAGTCCCGCAGCCCATACCCGGAAGCGGCGGAGAAGATCGCTCTCTAAAACGGTAAGTACAGCTTTGATTTTAAAAAAAACTAGCCGATTCTCCTAGACAAAATGAGCCTCAATCTAATGTTAAAAATTAACATTTGTGGGTGAACCTCCACTTTAATGACATCATTGCATAGGCGGCCAGACAGAAGTTGTCTGGACATATATAAAGAAATAAAAATAAAAAGCCATATAGAAACAAAAAGGGTAAGAAAATCCATATAGCACTGTACACCAGGAGGGGCAATGAGAACATAGGAGCTTGAAAATAAAAGGGTGGAACTCCACTTTAAATGGAATTTGATTGTTTTTCCGATACGGCTTCAGTCAAAAGGACTTATCCTCGTCACCACACATTGTGGATTTTTCTTCACTGTAGTGACTGCTCAGTAAGGCTGGGTTCACACTACGGTTTCCCCGTCCGTCAGCCGCATACGATTTCAGTATTGAAAACGTACGGGCACGGACGGGAAAACGTATAGATAGAGAATGCATTGCAAATCGTATGCACTCAGATGCATCCGGGTGCGTACGATTTGCTGGCAAAACGTTTTTTAAACGTACGCAAAACCGTGTTCAACCACGGTTTTGCGGTCGTTTTTAAAACAGTATGGCAACCGCATACGTTTTCCTTTAACATTAATGTCAATGGAAAACGTACATATGTGCGGTTCCATACGTTCCCGTCCGTTTCAGCCGCATACGGTTTTTCATATAAATCGTATGCGGCTGACGGACGGGAAAACCGTAGTGTGAACCCAGCCTAATTTAGGAGTGGCCATCACTTTCATATCACTTAAAGATACGGTGCTAGCGGCTTTCCCTTGCATTTTTTTATCAATGCATGGATTTTTAGGAGAGTATTTCATACTCACAGATGACAATTAGCACCATGCAAAAGAGCTGAATTCCAGAGCCTAGGAGAGAGCTGAGGATCATGGGGTACTGAGGTGGTCGGAAGACATCGCCATGGACCAGCTTCCAACCCGATTCTTCCATTGTATCCTCCTGGAGAGAAAAGGACAACAGAGGCATCAGCCAATGGTATGGTCACATGACAAAGGCATCAGCCAATGGTACGGTCACATGACAGAGGCACCAGCCAATAGTAAGGTCACATGACAGAGGCACCAGCCAATGGTACGGTCACATGACAGAGGCACCAGCCAATAGTAAGGTCACATGACAGAGGCAAACCGGCACCAACCAAGGCACTTACTATATCATCCTCCTTGTTATAGTTTGCTATGTCCTTCCTCAGTGTTCGGATTATAATCATGCTGAGAATACCTGATAAACGGAAGACAAACATCTGAAAATAAGCTGCAGTTAGGCACAGGATTTGGTTCACCATTTATCTTATGAGTTTCCACAAAAAGGTGTCAGCACTCCATAAGCCCCCCAGTCCCCTCCCCTGCTCACCTGACAGGAAGAAGACAACGACCACAGAATTGATGATAGAGAACCAATGAATCTGTACATCACTCATAGTAAGGTAAGTATCCCAACGAGATGCCCACTTGATGTCACTTTCCTAAATGGCAGAAAAAGAGGAGAGCTGAGCAAGAGCTTTGTTACCCATAATCCCCCATTACCAAGCTAGGACAAGGACCTTACCTGCCAGTGCACCGAGTATGTGAAGAGCACTTTATTCTCTTTTGTGGGGTCGATCTCCTGGGGGGCAGAATTGGAGCTTTCTTTTACTGTGCAAGCTTCACCATCCGTCCCCTTCAGATCTGAGACAAAAAGAATCAAAGTAGATTTAAAGGGGTTGTAAAAGGAACAATTTTTAGTGCAGTCCTCCTTCACTTACCTCATCCTTCCATTTTGCTTTTAAATGTCCTTATTTCTTCTGAGAAATCCTCACTTCCTGTTCTTCTGTCTGTAACTCCACACAGTAATGCAAGGCTTTCTCCCTGGTGTGGAGTGTCGTGCTCGCCCCCTCCCTTGGACTACTGGAGAGTCAGGACGCTCTCTAAAACACGGCTCCTTTCTCTATCTGCAACGTAGAGAGCGTCCCGACTCTCCTGTAGCCCAAGGGAGGGGGGCGAGCCCGACACTCCACACCAGGGAGAAAGCCTTGCATTACTGTGTGGAGTTGCAGACAAAAGAACAGGAAGTGAGGATTTCTCAGAAGAAATAAGGACATTTAAAAGCAAAATGGAAGGATGAGGTAAGTGAAGGAGGACTGCACTAAGGGAAAGGAAGCCAATTTAGGAAAAAATAAAAATGTACCTTCACAACCCCTTTAAGGTCCATGGACCTCAAGTTAATTTTTTTAAGGTTCGCTAATAGACACACATTATTACCTTCCACTGTGATGCTTTGTGGTACCACCTCGAACCTCACCACCCTAAACGTGGGCTCCTGATTCTCCTCCACTATCTCCCGATGGAAGTACAAGAGGAAGGACAAGTGATTGTGCAAGTAGAACTGGAAAAATAAATAAAAACAACAGATGAAGTTAGTACACCCCTCGTTTGTAATCCCCCAAAAAATTGGATTTTTGTTACTTTAAAGCATGTTGGTGCTTGTGCCGTGTAATTTGGCCCCTTCTATTCCCTGAAATACCACGCTGATCCTGCCTGCCCCTCTATAAACTGACCACGGTTTATTATGGCTGCTGAGCTCTGACACCGTGGTCAGTTTACATGCCTAACACCCCCCCCCCCTTTCTGCTGCTGAAATAACAGTGTGAAGTACATTAAATCCCCTTTGTTAGAAAACGTTCTATGCCCCAGTGTCTGTGCTTTGAAAAAAAAAAAATTGCCCATTGCTACCTTATTTTACAGCGCTCACGTGACTCTTCGCTGCTCTCCTGCCCAGCTGACGTCTCGGCTCTCTCCTCCTGACTGACGTTAGCAGGGGATTCTCGGCCCATCCTGCTGTAGCTGTCAGATCAGGAGAGGGAGCAGCAAGGAGTCACGTGAGCGGTGCTGTAAAATAAGGTAGTAATGGGCATTTTTTTTTTTACAAAGCACAGACACTGGGGCATAGAATGTTTTCTAACAGAGAGGATTGCGTGTACTTTACAATGTATGTAAGCGTAATCTTTATTAGTATGTTCAAAGTTAGCCATAGATGGAGCGAAATTTCAATCAGTGTGTGGTCGTCCCCATTTTGACATAGTACAATAAAATCTTAGAGATTATAATCTCTGCAGATTTGGACAGATGGCTTGGTATAATACAAAGTACACTGTGTTTCTGGCAGGATCAATAGGTATTTTATTGCCGCTATCAAACAGATATAATAAAACACTTAATGGTGTACTTAAAAGCGGAGTCCCATCCTAAAGTTAAACTGCTATTGATTCCTCCCCCACCTCCAGTGCCACAATTGGCACCTTTCGGGGGGTAGGGGGAACAGGATATCTTCCCACTTCCGGGAGTCTCAGCTGCGGGAGGCAACGTCACCACTGGGGCTCCCTTGGCCGCCGGGCCAGTAGGAGAGAGAAGAGCGGGCTTCAAACATGCGCTGTAGGGTTCCCGGCGTGAAGCTGAAAGGCTACACTGTTGGGTTCCCTTACCCACAATGGCGGCTGCCACACCCAACAGCTGATGAAAACATCAGCTGCTGGTGCCGACATTGCTGGACTCCAGGACAGGCAAGTGTCCTATTATTAAAAGCCAGTAGCTGCAGTATGTGTAGCTGCTGGTCTTCAATGTTTTTTTTTTTTGAGCGGACCTCTGCTTTAACGAACCAAAAGGGACCAAATAAGAGAATCCCGTTTTGAACATTTGCAATGAGTACACCAAGCATTAGTATGTTGTACGTGATAATCAATGACTGCACAGTTACCTTGTTGTTGTCAGTGAACCCCAGTCTGTATCCGTGTTCAAACTGGACTTCTCGCTCCTTCCTCTTTTCATCTTCCTCGTGGCCAAGATGGGCATCTAGTCTAGTCGCTACCGGTAGGTTATCCGCTATTCTAGATACACACACAAAAAGACAGTTCATACATTATGCAAGTGCACACGCAATTACTTTCAAAGTTCCTTTTTTTTTAAATAGTGAACACTACTGAAAGCAAAAACAAATGGTCTTTGAGCCTTCACTTCATGTGCAAGTGGGGTGCTGTACTCTCTGATAAACACTCAGAGGTTGTCACCCTATAACAGAACGTGCCTGAGCAAGAACCTCCATAGAGGGATAGCTATCGGGGGCGGACTGGGACCCACCTGATAAAGGGAGATGGAGGGAGCAACACAGAGGTAGACAAAATACTGTCACAGAGGGGCAGGCTAAGACCTGGAACTGACAGTCTATAGAGCAGTGGTTCTCAACCCCGGTCCTCAGGACCCACTAACAGGCCAGGTTTAATGTATTACCTTGGGGAGATGCAGACTAGAATGCTGCAATCACTGAGCAGCAAATGAGATCACCTGTGATGGATTTCAGTTATCCTGCAAACCTGGCCTGTTAGTGGGCCCTGAGGACAGGAGATGAGAACCACTGCTATAGAGTAAAGAAGTCATTAAAACCGATGAGCAGGGGCCGTCACCAGACCTCACTCATCAGAATTAACGACGTTTCTCTGGTGCTCCAGCAGGCTTATCTGATTCGGACTGCCAGATATTATCTGGAAGAAAGCTGAAAATCGACAAATATTAAAATGACATTTGAAATGGGAATGGAACCAAAATCGGAATGCCAACCAAAAGTGGACGCTCCACTTATCTTCCCCCTCCTCTGGTGCCACATTTGGCACCATTTCGGGGAGGAGGGGGGGGGGGGGGAGTGTTTTTTGGTAACGGGTTACTGTTTTTGGCAGTTACTCGCCCCCACTTCTGAGAGATCCGGAAGTTTGCCCCCCCCCTCGTCCTTACCCCCTTGGAACTACAATCACGTGATCCCTTTACTGGTGCTGTGCAGAAAACACAGGGAGCGAACCTTTAGGCCAGGTTCACACCTATGCAAATTGAGTGCGGCTTAAACCGCATCCAATACGCAGAACATTTCTAAATACATTGTTTTCAATGAGGCTGGTTCACATATGTGTGATGCATTCGCACTGCGCATTGCGTGTGCGTCTTTTAGGCATTGCGGTGCGGCTCAGGTGCGAATTCAAGCCCATTATCTTCTATGGGTACGCAGCTGATTCGCAGATGTGTTCAGTTCTCTTCAGGAATTTCTCTCATTCAGCTCAATACACTTCTCCCCCACTCTCCTCTCACCCGTAACTTCTCCCAGGTCTCCAAATTCGCATCTAAAATGTTGCTAATCTGCCGAACACTTCGCTTATCTCTCTGCAGAGATAAGAGAGCTGAAATTCGCACCGCACTAGTGTGATTCCGGCCTGAACATCACTACATTCAAATTTTTAGCCTGGGGGGGTGGTTGCAGCTACAGGCATCATCCCGGGATCCAAATTTTACACCAGCGATGCTCTTTCATGTAGAAGTGATTTGAGTTCCAATGAGTGCGACTTCAAAAGTAGTCCCTGCACTACTTTAGTCCAACTTTGATGCGACTTGAGGTCCTTAGACCTTAAAGGGGTTGTAAAGGTACAATTGTTTTTCTCCTAAATAGCTTCCTTTACCTTAGTGCAATCCTCCTTCACTTACTTCATCCTTCCATTTTTCTTCTGAGAAATCCTCACTTCCTGTTCTTCTGTCTGTAACTCCACACAGTAATGCGAGGCTTTCTCCCTGGTGTGGAGTGTCGTGCTCGCCCCCTCCCTTGGGCTACAGGAGAGTCAGGACGCTCTCTACGTTGCAGATAAAGGAGCTGTGTGTTAGAGAGCGTCCTGACTTTCCTGTAGTCCAAGGGAGGGACGAGCATGACACTCCACACCAGGGAGAAAGCCTCGCATTACTGTGTGGAGTTACAGACAGAAGAACAGGAAGTGAGGATTTCTCAGAAGAAATAAGGACATTTAAAAGCCAAATGGAAGGATGAGGTAAGTGAAGGAGGACTGCACTAAGGTAAAGGAAGCTATTTAGGAGAAAAACAATTGTACCTTCACAGCCCCTTTAAGATTACACAGGCATTGCTTCAAGTCACATCAAAGTCGCCGCAAAATTAAAGTTGCATATGTGTGAAAGGGGCCATAAGGAGGAAATGCTGTGCAGCATACATGGAGCAGACTGTGAAAGTAAACGGCACTCACAAGTGGACATAATAATCTTCCTGGATGCGTTCTGCGATCAGTTTGCTCTGGTCCTTAGTCAGCACCTGGGGCTTGCTGTATGTGGTACACAAAATCTCACACTTCTTATCATTGTTCATTGACACCTTGAACGGTGTGTTGACTATGCGGTCACCGCGGAGCACCTCACCTAATGGAGGGGAAAAAAAACGGTCAACAAAGCTCTGTGCAAACATCTAAACTCACAGGCCCGGATTCAGATAGGAGATACGACGGCGTATCTCCGTATACGCCGTCGTATCTCTGAGTGCGGGCCGTCGTATCTCTGAGTGTGTTCGGTCGTATCTATGCGCCTGATTCATAGAATCAGTTACGCATAGATTTCCCTAAGATCCGACCAGCGTAAGTGTCTTACACCGTCGTATCTTAGGCTGCATATTTACGCTGGCTGCTAGGTGGCGCTTCCGTATAGTTACGCAATGAATATGCTAATTAGGTAGATACGCCGAATCAGAAACGTACGTCCGGCGCATCTTTTTACGTCGTTTACGTTAGTTTTTTTCCGGCGTAAAGTTACCCCTGCTATATGAGGCGTATCCTATGTTAAGTATGGACGTCGTTCCCGCGTCGAGTTTTGAAAATTTTACGTCGTTTGCGTAAGTCGTCCGTGAATGGGGCTGGACGTCATTTAATAGTAGGAGAGCGTCTTGTAGCGTCCTACACAAGTCGGTCCGACTTTGAAAATGCTCCCTGTACTACTTTTGGTCCTACATTGATCCTACTTCAGGCCCATTCAGGCCCGTCAAAACCAATACGTCCTTGCAACGTACTTTGGAGCAATGCACACTGGGAAATTCCACGGACGGCGCATGCGCCATTCGTGAAAAACGTGAAATACGTGGGGTCACAGTGCATTTACATAAAACACGCCCACATCATCCCCATTTAAATTAGGCGGGCTTAGCCGCCACACATACGTTACGCTGCCGTAACTAAGGGCGCAAGTTGTTTCTGCATACGGAACTTGCGCCCTAAGTTACGGCGGCGTACCGTATCTGCGATACGTTACGCCCGCCCATAGATAGAGCATTCTATCTGAATCCGGGCCACAGATTAAACGCATGTAGAGGAACTCTAATCACATAATCATGTCATCCCTTTACTGGGGCTGTGCAGCAAATACAGGGAGTGCAAAACTTTAACATCGCTACGTTGGTTTAACCACTTCAGCTCTGGAAGGTTTTACCCCCCTTCATGACCAGGCCATTATTTGCGATACGGCACTGCATTCATTTAACTGATAATTACTCGGTCATGTGACGCTGTACCCAAAAAAATGTATGTCCTTTTTTCCCCACAAATAGAGCTTTCTTTTGGTGGTATTTCATCATCTCTGCGGTTTTTATTTTTTGCGCTTTAAAATAAAAAATAAAAATAATAATAAAAAAGCACAATTTTTTTTTTTTTTTAGAAAGTGTTTAGACTTTTTGCTATAAAACATATCCAATTAAAAAAAATGTAAGAAAAAAATAAAAAAAATCGAGTTTCTTTACTAATTTAGGCCAATATATATTGTTCCACATATTTTTGGTAAATCAAAATCCCAATAAGCATATATTAATTGGTTTGCGCAAAAGTTATCGCATAATGTCGCAGTACCAAAAAAAAAAAAAAAAAACGCTGATCGCCGCCATTACTAGTAAAAAAAATATATGAATAAAAATGCCATAAAAATACCCCCTATTTTGTAGACGCTATAACTTTTGCGCAAACCAATCAATAAACGCTTATTGCGATTTTTTTTAACGAAAAATAGGTAGAAGAATACGTATCGGCCTAAACTGAGGAAAAAAATAGTTTTTTTTATATATTTTTGGGGGATATTTATTATGGTAAAAAGTAAAAAATATTGCATTTTTTTCAAAACTGACACTCTATTTTTGTTTATAGCGCAAAAAATAAAAACCGCAGAGGTGATCAAATACCACTAAAAGAAAGCTCTATTTGTGGGGAAAAAAGGACGCCGATTTTGTTTGGGAGCCACGTCGCACGACCGCGCAATTGTCAGTTAAGGCGACGCAGTGCCGAATCGCAAAAAAAGAGATTTTTAATACAGCTTACCTGTAAAATCTTTTTCTTGGAGTACATCACGGGACACAGAGCGGCATTCATTACTATATGGGTTATATGGAGTACCTTCAGGTGTAGACACTGGCAATCTCAAACAGGAAATGCCCCTCCCTATATAACCCCCTCCCATAGGAGGAGTACCTCAGTTTTGTAGCAAGCAGTATGCCTCCCAAAATGGTCCTCAAAAAAGAGGGGTGGGAGCTCTGTGTCCCGTGATGTACTCCAAGAAAAAGATTTTACAGGTAAGCTGTATTAAAAATCTCTTTTTCTTTATCGTACATCACGGGACACAGAGCGGCATTCATTACTATATGGGATGTCCCAAAGCAATGCTTACAATGAGGGGAGGGAGAACAATCTCCAAGACAAAAGGATTTAATTTAGAGATATACTCAAATCATAATAAATCCAACTTATTTGAGAAAAATAATCTTAAATTTTAAATTTAACTCAAAAAAAGAGGAGCCCCCGGGATCCGAGGGTCTCAAACTGCAGCTTGCAGCACTGCCTGCCCGAAGGCAGTATCAGTATTCCTTCTTACGTCCAACTTGTAGAATTTTGTAAATGTGTGGACAGAAGACCAGGTTGCCGCCTTGCAAACTTGAGCCATAGAGATCTGGTGGTGTGCTGCCCAGGAGGCGCCCATGGCTCTAGTAGAATGAGCCTTTAATGATACTGGAGGAGGCAACCCTTTCAAGCCGTAGGCCTGAGTGATTAATTGCTTGATCCACCTAGAAATGGTGGACTTTGCAGCTGCCTGCCCCTTCTTGGGCCCATCCGGTAGAATAAACAGCACATCTGTTTTTCGGATTTTCTCTGTAGCTTTAAGATAGGCCTTCATGGCCCTGACAATATCCAAGGTATGCAGCAACCCTTCCTTTCTGGAAGTAGGTTTAGGGAAGAAGGATGGTAATACCAAATCCTGGTTCAAATGAAAACTGGATATGACCTTCGGTAGGAAGGAAGGATGAGGGCGGAGAACGACCTTGTCCTTATGAAATATAAGATATGGTTCCTTACAGGACAAGGCTGCCAGTTCCGAAACTCTTCTTGCGGAAACTATGGCAACCAAAAATACCAACTTCCTTGTCAGTAGAACCAAAGGAACTTCAGCCAACGGCTCAAACGGTTGTTTCTGTAAACTTGACAGAACAAGATTTAAATCCCACGGACAAAGCGGGGATTTAACTGGAGGTTTAATACGTAAGACCCCTTGAAGGAAGGTCTTAACCAGCGAGTGGGTGGCCAGCGGCCGCTGAAACCACACTGACAGGGCAGAAATCTGTCCTTTGATTGTGCTTAATGCCAATCCTTTATCCACTCCTAGCTGGAGAAAACTTAAAACTCTATCTATGGTGAACCTGCGAGGAAGCCATAGCTTGGACTCGCACCAGCCTATATAGGCCTTCCAGACCCTGTGATAAATCACCCTAGAGACCGGTTTCCTGGCTCTGATTAGGGTAGAGATTACCTTCTGAGACAGACCTCTACCCCTGAGAATCAAGGATTCAGCTTCCAGGCCGTCAAATTTAGATGCCGTAAGGCAGGGTGGAGGATCGGACCTTGCGATAGCAGGTCTGGCCTTAGAGGCAGAGTCCAAGGGTTTCCCACTACCATCCTTAGGATTAGTGAGTACCATGCCCTTCTGGGCCATGCTGGAGCTACCAGGATGACTGGTATGCGCTCCACCCTGATCCTGCGCAGCAGGCGGGGTAGTAACTGGAGCGGGGGAAACGCATAAAGAAGTTTGAACTGATGCCAAGGGCAAACCAGAGCATCGGTTCCGCAGGCCATCGGATCCCTTGAGCGGGACATGAACCTGTCTAGCTTCTTGTTGAGTCTCGATGCCATGATATCCACGTCCGGCACTCCCCATCTTTGGCAGAGTGCTTGAAAGACTTGTGGATGCAGAGACCATTCCCCCGGCCATAGAGTCTGGCGGCTTAAGAAGTCCGCCTGAAAGTTGTCCACTCCGGGAATGAATATTGCCGATATGCAGGGCACATGAGCCTCTGCCCATAGGAGAATCAAGCTCACTTCTCTCTGAGCGGCCTGACTCCTGGTTCCCCCTTGGTGATTTATGTATGCCACTGCCGTGGCATTGTCTGATTGAATTCTCACCGGGAACCCCTGCAATTTCGACGTCCAAGCCCTGAGGGCTAGTCGAACAGCTCTGAGCTCCAAGATGTTGATGGGTAACAGCTTCTCTGGCTTTGCCCAAATACCTTGGCGAGTGGAACCATCCACAATTGCTCCCCAGCCCGTCAGGCTGGCGTCTGTGGTCACTATCTTCCAAGCTACTGGGCTGAAAGACTTTCCCTTCAGTAGATTCTGAGGGTCTAACCACCAACACAGACTTTGCCGGACTCTTGATGAGAGTGGCAACGGGATATCCAAGGCCTGTGGCCTTCTGCTCCATGCTGACAGGATGGCTGCCTGCAGGATGCGAGTGTGGCTCTGGGCGTATGGTACCGCCTCGAATGTAGCCACCATCTTGCCTAGTAGTCTCATACATAGGCGAATAGTCGGTTCTTTCTTGCTTAGAACCAGTAGGATTAATTCCTTGATGGCTTTGACCTTCCTCAGAGGTAGGAACACCCTTTGTTGTTCTGTGTCTAATCTCATGCCGAGATATTCCAACTGCCTTGTGGGCTGGAATGCTGACTTTTCTCGATTTAGGACCCAGCCGAACCTCTCGAGGTATTGGACCGTGAGGGCCACTGCTCGCTCCAAGCCGGGAGACGAGTGGTCTATGACTAGGAGGTCGTCCAGGTATGCTAGGATCGTGACCCCTTGGATCCTTAGCTTGGCTAGGATTGGAGCTAGAACCTTCGTGAACACCCGGGGGGCCGTAGCCAACCCGAAGGGAAGCGCCACGAATTGGAAATGACGTGAAGCCACCATAAAGCGTAGATATCTTTGATGTGGCTGATAAATTGGAACATGAAGGTAGGCATCCTTTATGTCTATGGACGCCATGAAGTCGTCCTTTTGGAGTGTGGCAGCTGCTGACCGCACGGATTCCATCCGAAATGAGCGGACCCTTAAGTATGCATTTACCATCTTTAGGTCCAAAATTGGCCTGACATCTCCATTGGGCTTTGGGATGATGAATAGGTTGGAGTAGAAACCCAGTCCCTGTTCCAGGACTGGTACCTCTACTATTACTTCCTGGGAAAGTAGATGATCTAGAGCCGATCTTAATGCGGCTCCTTTCTCCAGATCGTTTGGAATCCTCGACTCCTGGAAATGAGGAGGAGGAAACCTTAGGAACTCTAGCTTGTAGCCTGTGGCCACGGAAGACCGTACCCACTCGTCGGGAATGCTGGCTTCCCAAATCTCCGAAAAGAGTCGCAGCCTTCCCCCCACCTTCGTGGGTGGGGGCGCCCCTTCATAAGGTAGACTTGGGGGCTGGTTTTGCTGGTTTGCGAAACCACTGCCTCTTGCCTCTAACAGCCTGTCCTTGTGATCTGCTGTTGAAGCCGAAGTTTGTTCTTGCAGGAGGCCGTCGATACTGCTTGGCATTAGAGGGCCCCTGCCCAGGGGAGGACTGTCGTTTAAACGCAGGCCCCTGAACCTTCTTCTTAGTTGGCAAGAGAGTACTCTTGCCGCTTGAAATGGTCTGAATGTATTTATCTAGGTCCTCTCCGAAGAGCCGTCCTCCATGGAAGGGGAACCCTACCAGGAGCTTCTTGCATGGGGGCTCAGCCTCCCAGCTTTTTAACCATAAGAGCCTTCTCATATGGATAAGGGATAACGATAAACGTGACGCTTGCTGGATAGAATCCTTGATTGCGTCTACCGTAAAACATATGGCCTTAGGGACATCCGAAAATTCTTCTGCCTGCTCGGCAGGAATAAGTTCAAGCATTTGCTTAAATTGATCCGATAAAGCTTGAGCGACTCCAATCGCAGCCACGGCTGGCTGTACTACTGCCCCTGCAGAAGTGAAGGAGTTCTTAAGTAGTGCTTCCAAGCGCTTATCAACTGGATCTTTGAAAACCTGTATGTTTTCTACAGGGCATGTTAACGACTTGTTAACACATGAGATGGCTGCGTCTACTGCAGGAGAAGCCCATCTCTTGTAAAACTTTTCTTCCATAGGATACAAGACAGAAAATTTCTTAGGTGGTAAGAAAACCTTGTCTGGTTTGTTCCAATCTTGGAACAAGACTCCCTCCAATAGAGGATGGATCGGAAACACAGCACTGCTTTGAGGCGCCCTCAGTGAGCCCAAAGCTGAAACCGTTGATACCTGGAGATCTGGTACAGGCAGGTTGAATGCCTTATGGACCAAGTCCGTCAAGCCTTGAATCCACCAGCTCTCCCACAGGGAGACTGCCCCAGATTCCTCAGTATCCGGATCCTCGATCCCTGAACCTACTTGGTCCTTGTCCAAGAGGTTGTCCAATTCCCCAGAGGAAAGGACCTCCTCTTCCGAGGGTCCGCGCACGGGTGACGGAGATCTATTCCGCTTACTACCCCGCATAGCTGCGGCTATCATTTCTCCCATGCTTCTCCGCATTTCATTTAAAGAGGTGAGTAACACCTCCTCCGTGACCATCTTAGGGTTGGGTTGACTCGCGTCAGCTCCAGTCCCAGATCCCGATGGCCCAAAGGCTCCCAGTGGGGAAAGCAGCGGCATAGCTCTATCCGAGACCTCAGAATCTGTGGGGGAATCCCCACCTTTGTACCCTCTGACTTGTTCCTTGATGCCATTGTACAATACCGAGGTACACCTGCTACTTATTGGTACCTGGGACTTATAAATAGTTAAATGCCCAGACACCTGTTTGGGGAATAAAAAATGTTTCCTCTACCCCAGATGACACTTTTTTTTTTTTTTTTTTTTCAAAGAAAAACTTTTCCTTTTTTTTTTTTTTTTTTCAATCTAGGCAAGAAAAAACATTCTATCCCCCTGAGTAGTATTGCCAAAGAAAAGACTATGAGATGGAAAAGAAAAAACAGCCTATTCCTAGGCTAAACCACAATCTTCTGAAGACTGTAGTATTCTTTCTGGCCACTGTGTGTCCTCAGCGCCCCGTGCTTCACTCCAGTCCTTCCTCCCTCAAGCCAAGTATTGAATGAGCTGTGGCATCTAAGGAAGGGCCGCCCCTTCCTTAAACCACTGACCCGCCCTTCCCCCCCAGCTAAAACGGCGCCAAATGCGTCTATAACACGTGCACGCGCACCGCGCGCGCGCCCGCCGACGGGGGGGGGGTTGGGAGGAAGGGCCTCTCTGTTCCTGCAGCCGCAGGCCTGGAACCCACGAGGAGGTCAGCGTTTTGCCTGCCTTGCAGGCATGAGGAAGAGGACTGGATAGAGCATCGCCTGGAGGCTTGCAGGTAAGCATAGCTCTCTGACACACACATACATTTGTACACAAAAGGCCCCACTCACAGCTTTTCCAACACTACCAGGGAGGTCACTTTTTATGGGGAATAATAACATATAGAGCCATCCTATCTTCATGATATGTGACTGGTTTGCCAGATGCAATGCATAACTTTTAGGCATGTCCCCTGTGACCTCCCAGAAAAAACTTGCTAAGAGCCAAGTTCCGCAAGTTTTCCCCTTACTTACCTGCTCCATGCCGCAGGACTTTGCAAAGCAAGAGGCCCAATCTTCCCCCATCTCCGTGGGGATGTCTAGACCTTCAGGCCCTGGGAACCTTCTTCTTCCATGAAGGATCCACTGTCCTGGGCCCATACAGCACCCTGGCAAACAGAAAACATTAGGCGCCCAAAGGTTTTCTAAGTTCTGGGCCCAGGGTCCAGCTCTCTTGAAAAGAAAGCATTATGGGCTATACCCCAAGGGTTTGGGGTCCGGTTACTGACCACTTTAGCGCTCAGGCTTTTTTGGACAGAACCGGTAGCTCACCTAATCCCAAGGATGCGGAGGCAAGCTAAACCATGACTAACACCTAAGACACTGGCGAAAAAACTGAGGTACTCCTCCTATGGGAGGGGGTTATATAGGGAGGGGCATTTCCTGTTTGAAGATTGCCAGTGTCTACACCTGAAGGTACTCCATATAACCCATATAGTAATGAATGCCGCTCTGTGTCCCGTGATGTAACGATAAAGAAAAGTGCTCTGGTCTTTCACCAGCAATATGGTGTGGGGGTTAAGCGGTTAAGAAATAAAAAAATTGAAGGTTTAATACCTTTGGGAACCCTGCTAATAATTGATATATGTACAGATAATGGTAAATCAGCATACCTGGGAGTGAGAATACCCCCCCCCCCCTCTTACAGATCACCAAGATGATCATTAGTGTCAGCGGTTATTTATCCCACAGTGAGAAATGATTCATTACTGAAGGAACCCCCAGCAACCTCTGGAGGGGCCCTAGCTGAAAAAGGCTGGCCTATACCTCCCACACTGGTACCTCCAGGATAAAACATACCCAGGTTCTCCGCCTTGTATGCGATCTTCTCTGGCTGACAGAAAGGCAGGGAGTAATATTCATATGGCAGCTGGGTGCGGGAGCTGGTAAGCTTCACAGCCTAGTAGAGAAAGCAAGGAGGACAGACGTCATAACAAGCACAAGTCATTATTTATTAAACAGGCCGATGATGGAAAAGGCTTCTCACCTTAATGTCCACAGGGGCATCCTTGTGGAAATTGATGGGGGCCACACCGGGTACATAGAAGGCACCTGTCCCATGAAGTAGGCAGAGGCTGATCAGCAGCCACGCATAGGTCACCTAACAAAAAGATAAAAAAAAGACATTAGAATGAAAACAAAAAGCTGCAAAACGTACACTTTTTTACTTTCTGCTTTAAAACAAAGTTAATTAAAAAAATGATAAAAAGAAGAAGAACTTTCTTCATGAATTTAGGTCAAAAATGTACCAAATGCCCTCTGATGACGTGCCCTTGCACGAAATGCATTAGAGCTGGATTACGCGCTGACGTCACGTCACCATTTCCAGGGATCCGGATTGGCGACCAGCTTAGTAAGTGGATTTGAATTGCTGTTTTTACAAGTCATGTTATCTACTTTTATGCGATTTTATGTGGATCCTTTACTTTGAAATGAATGACTACACTATACCGATTTGTTAAAAAATAATAAATATATAATAATAATAATACTATTATTATTATTATATCAGACCCTTGGTGTGGCTCTATGTGGGGATAACCCTCTTACCATAAAGCCCTTGCATGCACAGACGCCCCCCTCTGGCAAACATCAGAAATTCGGACACCTGTGGACCTATCTAGCAGTTGGATGGTCGTGTAGGAGAGGCTGGGAGTTTTTATTGTCTATTGAAGCGCTGCTAATGGCAGCATAGAATCTGCTAAATGCATTATTAGCACTGAGCACAAGTGGTGGTGTGTTAAGACCGAGCTTGACAAATTTGCTTTGAATCTAGTAGCCAGGTTTTTTTAAATCAGCTGTCCGGCACCCGGGAACTGCATGTCCGGGGCGTCGGCCAATAGGCAGGCACCCTCGGGGGAACGGATGAATCGGCACCCTCGGGGGGGAACCGATGAGGCGGCACCCTCGGGGGGGAACCGATGAGGCGGCACCCTCGGGGGGGAACCGATGAGGCGGCACCCTCGGGGGGGAACCGATGAGGCGGCACCCTCGGGGGGGAACCGATGAGGCGGCACCCTCGGGGGGAACCGATGAGGCGGCACCCTCGGGGAACAATGAGGCGGCACCCTCGGGGGAAACGGATGAGGCGGCACTCTCGGGGGAACGGATTTAAATGAAGCGTGTCCCCGCGCCGAATGAATTGCGCATGCGCCGTCCCTAAATTCTCCGTTCTCGGCACTCTCCCGGGGGGACGGATGAGGCGCCACCCTCGGGGGGAAGGATGAGGCGGCACCCTCGGGGGAACGGATGAGGCGGCACCCTCGGGGGAACCGATGAGGCACCGGTGGTAAGGAAAGGGTGACAGATCAAGCCCACAACCCCATCACCCAGATGTCAAACTGAGAAGGAGATGTCGGAGATGGGTGGGCAGAGAGAGGAAGACACTGGTTCCCACAAAAGATCGCATATCCAGCTTCAGCAGGCCGCAAAGCTACAGCCTCAGCCCGATCTCTTAGACCCCTTTCACACTGAGCCGCCCATAGCGTCGACAGTAAAACTCTGCTATTTCTACCGTTGACACTATGGGCGGATTTGGGGCCCTTTTAACCCCCGCTAGCAGCCGAGAAAGAGTTAAAACCGCAGCACATTGCGGCGGTTACAGCCGCGATGTCCCATTGATTTCAATGGGCAGCAGCGGTGGAGGAGCGGTAAACACACCGCTCCAAAGATACGGCTAACAGGACTTTTTATTTTCCGTCCTGCTAGCGCACAGCTTCAGTGTGAGAGCCCTCAGGCTTTCACACTGGAGACAATGGAGCAGCTGTTTGAGCTGCTCCATTATTTAAAGCTATAGCGTCTGCAATAAGCCCTCAGTGTGAAGGGGGTCTTAGTCCATGCACCCATGGTGGAGGGGGGCACACGGAGAGAATCCAGACCGCTGCTGCAGTGTAGCTCAGGCTCTAGGACACAATTTTTCCCCATTGATATACACTTTATTCTGGGATTCTTGAGTCCATAGATCATCACAGTGAATAGGATGTTATTGCTTTATATGCGATTCATATACTGCAAAGGGCGGGGCCAACTCAATATTGAACCCTACGGACTAAGACGCCATTAAAGGCAGGTGTCCCAATACTTTTGACAATGTGTGTGTAGACGCTGCGCATTATTGATGATGGTTTAGATTTTAGGTTTTGAACGTGGACCTATCGCTAGCTGCCTTCTCTATACCTCTAGTGCAGACGATTTGCATTGTAGGCCAAAAATGTATTCTGCTACATGTCAAGAAAAAAAAACACTCCAATCCACAGCCAATTAGGTGAGGGGGAAAAAGTATTTGACCCCCTGCTGGTTTTGTACGTTTGCCCAATAAATGATCAGTCTATAATTTTAATGGTTTTAATGGTCGGTATATTTTAACTATGAGAGACAGAATAACAACAACAAAAACGCATTTCAAAGAATTCTAAAAAGTTATAAATTGATTTGCATTTTAATGAGTGAAATAAGTATTTGATCCCCCCTATCACTCCGCAAGATTGGTGTCTTCTATACAGGTAACGAGATTACCAGAGTGAACCCAGTCCCCCCCCCCCGATACCCCTAAATAAAATCTAGTGGAACCAATAGCGTTCAGAAGTCACCTTATTAGGAAATAGCGTCCACCTGTGTGCAATTTACTCTCAGTATAAATACAGCTGTTCTGTGAAGCCCTCAGGAGGTTTTGTTAGAGAACCTTTGTGAACAAACAGCATCATGAAGGCCAAAGAACACACCAGACAGGTCAGGGATAAAGTTGTGGAGAAGTATAAAGCAGGGTTAGGTTACAGAAAAATCTCCCAAGCTTTGACCATCTCACAGAGCTCTGTTCAATCCATCATCCGAAAATGAGTATGGCACAACTGCAAACCTACCAAGACATGACTGTCCACCTAAACTGACCGGGCCGGGCAAGGAGAGCATTCATCAGAGAAGCAGCCAAGAGGCCCATGGTAACTCTGGAGGAGCTGCAGAGATCCACAGCTCAGGGAGGAGAATCTGTCCACAGGACAACTATTAGTAGTCTCTCCACAAATCTGCCCTTCATTGAAGAGTGACAAGAAGAAAGACATTGGTGAAAGAAAGACATAAGAAGTTGTTTGCAGTTTGTGAGAAGCCATGTGGGGGAGGGGACACAGCAAACATGTGGAAGAAGGTGCTCTGGTCACATGAGACCAAAATTTTACTTTTTGGCCTAAAAGAAAAACGCTATATGTGGGGGGAAAACTAACACGGCACATCACCCTGAACACACCGTCCCCACTGTGAAACATGGTGGTGGCAGCATCATGTTGTGGGGATGTTTTTCTTCAGCAGCGACAGGGAAGCTGGTCAGAGTTGATGGGAAGATGCATGGAGACAGTCTGCAAAAGACTTGAGACTGGGGGAGGAGGTTCACCTTCCAGCAACATAACGACCCTAAACATACAGCCAGAGCTACAATGGGAAGGGTTTAGATCAGGAGTCTTCAAACTACGGCCCTCCAGTTGTTTAGAAACTACAATTCCCATCATGCCTAGTCATGTCTGTGAATGTCAGAGTTTTACAATGCCTCATGGGACGTGTAGTTCCGCAACAGCTGGAGGGCCGTAGTTTTGGGAGATCCTTGGTTTACATCAAAGCATATTCATGTGTCAGAATGGCTCAGTCACAGTCCAGACCTAAATCCAGTTGAGAATCTGTGGCAAGACTTGAAAATTGCTGTTCAGACGCTCCCCATCCAATCTGACAGAGCTTGAGATATTTAGCAAAGAAGAATGGGCAGAAATGTCCCTCTCTAGATGTACAAAGCTGGTAGAGACATCCCCCAAAAAGACTTGCAGCTGTAATTGCAGTGAAAGGAGGTTCCACAAAGTACTGACTCCGGGGGGCGCCATACAAATGCCCCCCACACTTTTCACATATTTATTTGTAAAAAAATTTGAAAGACATTTATAATTTTCCTTCCACTTCACAATTATGTGCCACTTTGTGTTGGTCTATCACATAAAATACATTTGTATTTTTGGTTGTAACATTTCAAGGGGTATGAATACTTTTTCAAGGCACTGTATAACCACAGCAGGGACGTCATCGGGTGGCGTGTGGTTAAACTTCGGCTTTCAAAACAAGACAGAAGAACTTCCTCTGTGTTCCGTGAATCAGACTTCTATAAGAGCTTCAGCAACACTCCCCTCCCCACCCAACTCAGATTTTTTACAACATTCCTGTGATGCGCGGCGAATCGTTCCATGAAGGAGACGCAACTCGTGTCAGATGTGACATTTCCTCCCATCCTCCAGCCCTCATGCACATTGGAGTCACTTGTCATCCGATTTGATAGGTCACCCCTGTTGCCGGCAATCGCACTGTTCAAATCGGCGTGATGAAGGCTTTGCGGAGCCGCATCAATTTTGTCAGTTTTGGGTGCGACTTTCATAGACACCTGTGCATGAAGCCGCACGCGTCTTCCAAGTAGCCGCACACGTCTTCCAAGTGGCCGCAAGTAGCCGCACACGTCTTCCAAGTAGCCGCACACGTCTTCCAAGTGGCCGCGCGCGTCTTCCAAGTAGCCCTGACATGCAGCTTTGAAGTCGCACGATTTCAAATACAGAGCCAACGTGAACGAGAGCTCAAAGATCCAACTACCGTATTTGCCGGTGTATAAGACGAGTGGCACAGTGGGGGCATGTAACGGAACGGCACAGTGGGGGCATGTAACGGAACGGCACAGTGGGGGCATGTAACGGAACGGCACAGTGGGGGCATGTAACGGAACGGCACAGTGGGGGCATGTAACGGAACGACACAGTGGGGGCATGTAACGGAACGACACAGTGGGGGCATGTAACGGAACGGCACAGTGGGGGCATGTAACGGAACGGCACAGTGGGGGCATGTAACGGAACGGCACAGTGGGGGCATGTAACGGAACGGCACAGTGGGGGCATGTAACGGAACGGCACAGTGGGGGCATGGAACGGAACGGCACAGTGGGGGCATGGAACGGAACGGCACAGTGGGGGCATGGAACGGAACGGCACAGTGGGGGCATGGAACGGAACGGCACAGTGGGGGCATGGAACGGAACGGCACAGTGGGGGCATGGAACGGAACGGCACAGTGGGGGCATGGAACGGAACGGCACTTGGTTCTGGCTACCCCTCAGCTTCCAGAAAGACTAGTAGGAAGGGGGTCGTCTTATATGGCGAGTATATCCAAAAATCAAAAATTTTCCTGGAAAAATAGGGGGTCGTCTTTTACGCCGGCAAATACGGTACTCATTTTTCCACCATAGTTCGGGAGGATGTGGGTAAGCGGAAGATCCGTTCCCCGGTTTGTGCTGCACAAGCTGACAAACAGAAAGGCCCCTGAGGCGCTTTAGCGCTAAAAATACCACCTGTAAAGCGCCTCTCCAGTGTGAAAGCCTGAGTGCTTTCACACTGGGGCCGTGGCAATTGCGGGACCGGAAAAAAACTCCTGCTAGCCGCATCTTTGGGGTGGTTTGGGAGCGGTACAAACATCTAAATGAATGGGCAGCGCTGCTGAAGCGCCTTCAAACCGATTCGGCAGCGCTGCAACACGGGCACTTTTAACCCTTTCTTTGGCTGCTAGTGGGGGTTAAAAGCCGATAAAATGACGGTAGAGTGCCGCTAAAACTAGCGGCGCTTTACCGCCGACGCCGGGCACTTTCAGTGTGAAAGTAGCCAAAGCAAAATGGATGGAAACCTCTGGAGATGTCATTACCAAGTATAACCAGGATTGATAAAAAATCAATGATTTAAAAAGAAAAAATAATCAAAATAGAAAAAAATAAGAAGAAAAATCCATCATCACAGGGGATGAGTCCCGGTGACACCGGCTTCACCCGGAATCCCGCGTATTCCTCTGATCTGACGCCTTCTTTGGTTTTCCCGCCTGAAGAGCATCATGACGTGGCGGCAATCCAAGAATGTGCGACATCAATTCTGCAACCGATCCCTAAGGTCCCATTCACACCCGAGCGTTTTGTCGCTTGAAGCGCGACGCTCAAAAACGCTAGAGGGGAAAAAATCCATTATTCCCTATGGAGATGGTTCACATCTCCACTCCAAAACGCCTGACGCCGAACGTTTGAAGTTCAAACAAGTTCCGGACCCTTTTTTGTCGAGCGAATTGGGCGGTTTGGGCGTTTTTAAAGCGTTTGTATTTCCCATAGAAAGTAATGGAAACGCTCGATTCAAGCGTCTAGCACGACTACGGGCGTTTTGACGCTTTAATCAACATTTCACCCAGGCAGAAAATAAAAAAAAATCTACAAACACAGCAACAAGTGATGAAAAGATGATAATTTTTCCTATTGGCTAAAATAAAAAAACGTCGAAGTACAAAAACGTCGGACGACGCTGTATGCAAACGCGCAAAAACGCTACGCTCAGGTGTGAATGCAGCCTAAAGAGGACTTCGCTGACGGTTTCCAGTTTTATGAACGTTGCCACAAGTGTGTGGTGAAGGTTGGCGATTGTTTTGAAGGCCAATAAAGGGAATTTGTTTTGTGATACCATTCACCCAACTTTTTAGACACCTCGTATACATCGTGACACTAATAAAAGGAAATATGTAAATTAACCCATATCTGGTATTCTTATACTGGGCACCTTCACCCCCCTTCTGCTTATTACGCTGTACTTCTTTGCTTTATATATACAGTAAAACCTTGGATTGCGAGCATAATTCGTTCCAGAAACACGCTTGTAATCCAAAGCACTTGTATATCAAAGCAAATTTCACCATAAGAAATAATAGAAACTCAAATGATTTGTTCCACAACCATTTATTCATAAATCCTTCAGTGTATAGTCCATATAAAAAGATTATAGCAATATGATTGGTTGTGTAACCATAAAATGTCCATCCACAAATGGAAGCCTCCACAAGGGGATTAGAAGCAAAATCCAGCAGGAGCTCCAGAGTATAAAATAGAAGAGAGGCACCTCTAAGTGTAGCAATAAGGTTACATTTAATGAAGGTACAATATTTAGCAACTCACATGGCTGATGATTAAAAGAAGCATATCCAAGTATTCAGGCATCCGGGGTAGAGGTCAACCGATATATCGGTCGATATTTCGCTTTTTTTAAGAAATAGTCATCGGCCGATTATTATGTAAAAAAAGACCAATTGAATAGGGATCTGAGGCAGGGGCGTGCTGGGTGGAAATCCCCCGCCTGCCATCTGGGCCGCTGACTGCCGACTTTCCTTTTTCCCCCAGTGGAGGAAGTCGGCAGCAGCGGCCACCAATTGGCTGTTAATGGTCACGTTCTGGGGTTTGTAGTCCGGAGGCAGAAGCAGGGCACGCGCGCAGCACGTCAGGGGACGACTGGAGCTGCCTTTGGCCAGGCGAAGGAACAGAGCCAGGAGCGCTCCGCTGGTGGGAGCTGATGAGGTGGCAGTTAATTACATTGAGCTGGACCAGGGGTCACCGACCAGCTGGACTGGGGGGGCACCTGGACTGGGGGGGGCACGCTATATATCCCATCCATAGGAGATCACACACTATATATATCCCGTCCATAGGAGATCCCACGCTATATATCCCGTCCATAGGAGATCACACGCTATATATCCCGTCCATAGGAGATCACACGCTATATATCCCGTCCATAGGAGATCACACACTATATATCCCGTCCATAGGAGATCCCACACTATATATCCCGTCCATAGGAGATCCCACACTATATATCCCGTCCATAGGAGATCCCACACTATATATCCCGTCCATAGGAGATCCCACACTATATATCCCGTCCATAGGAGATCCCACACTATATATCCCGTCCATAGGAGATCACACACTATATATCCCTTCCATAGGAGATCCCACGCTATATATCCCGTCCATAGGAGATCCCACGCTATATATCCCGTCCATAGGAGATCACACGCTATATATCCCGTCCATAGGAGATCACACACTATATATCCCGTCCATAGGAGATCACACACTATATATCCCGTCCATAGGAGATCCCACACTATATATCCCGTCCATAGGAGATCACACACTATATATCCCTTCCATAGGAGATCCCACGCTATATATCCCGTCCATAGGAGATCCCACGCTATATATCCCGTCCATAGGAGATCACACACTATATATCCCGTCCATAGGAGATCACACACTATATATCTCGTCCATAGGAGATCACACACTATATATCCCGTCCATAGGAGATCCCACACTATATATCCCGTCCATAGGAGATCACACACTATATATCCCTTCCATAGGAGATCCCACGCTATATATCCCGTCCATAGGAGATCCCACGCTATATATCCCGTCCATAGGAGATCACACACTATATATCCCGTCCATAGGAGATCACACGCTATATATCCCGTCCATAGGAGATCACACACTATATACCCCGTCCATAGGAGATCACACGCTATATACCCCGTCCATAGGAGATCACACACTATATATCCCGTCCATAGGAGATCCCACACTATATATCCCGTCCATAGGAGATCACACGCTATATATATCCCGTCCATAGGAGATCACACACTATATATCCCGTCCATAGGAGATCACACACTATTTATCCCGTCCATAGGAGATCCCACGCTATATATCCCGTCCATAGGAGATCCCACGCTATATATCCCAACCATAGGAGATCACACGCTATATATCCCAACCATAGGAGATCACACACTATATATCCCGTCCATAGGAGATCACACACTATATATCCCGTCCATAGGAGATCACACACTATATATATCCCGTCCATAGGAGATCACACACTATATATCCCGTCCATAGGAGATCACACACTATATATCCCGTCCATAGGAGATCACACACTATATATCCCGTCCATAGGAGATCACACACTATATATCCCGTCCATAGGAGATCCCACGCTATATATCCCGTCCATAGGAGATCACACGCTATATATATCCCGTCCATAGGAGATCACACACTATATATCCCATCCATAGGAGATCACACGCTATATATCCCGTCCATAGGAGATCACACGCTATATATCCCGTCCATAGGAGATCACACACTATATATATCCCGTCCATAGGAGATCCCACGCTATATATCCCGTCCATAGGAGATCACACACTATATATCCCGTCCATAGGAGATCACACGCTATATATCCCTTCCATAGGAGATCACACGCTATATATCCCGTCCATAGGAGATCACACACTATATATCCCGTCCATAGGAGATCACACACTATATATGCCGTCCATAGGAGATCACACGCTATATATCCCGTCCATAGGAGATCACACACTATATATCCCGTCCATAGGAGATCACACACTATATATCCCGCCCATAGGAGATCCCACACTATATATCCCGCCCATAGGAGATCACACGCTATATATCCCGTCCATAGGAGATCCCACGCTATATATCCCGTCCATAGGAGATCACACACTATATATATCCCATCCATAGGAGATCACACGCTATATATCCCGTCCATAGGAGATCACACGCTATATATCCCGTCCATAGGAGATCACACACTATATATATCCCGTCCATAGGAGATCACACACTATATATCCCGTCCATAGGAGATCACACGCTATATATCCCGTCCATAGGAGATCACACACTATATATCCCGTCCATAGGAGATCCCACACTATATATCCCGTCCATAGGAGATCACACGCTATATATCCCGTCCATAGGAGATCACACGCTATATATCCCGTCCATAGGAGATCACACACTATATATATCCCGTCCATAGGAGATCCCACGCTATATACCCCGTCCATAGGAGATCACACACTATATATCCCTTCCATAGGAGATCACACGCTATATACCCCGTCCATAGGAGATCACACACTATATATCCCGTCCATAGGAGATCCCACGCTATATATCCCGTCCATAGAAGATCACACACTATATATCCCGTCCATAGGAGATCCCACACTATATATCCCGTCCATAGGAGATCCCACACTATATATCCCGTCCATAGGAGATCACACGCTATATATCCCGTCCATAGGAGATCACACACTATATATCCCGTCCATAGGAGATCACACACTATATATCCCTTCCATAGGAGATCCCACACTATATATATCCCGTCCATAGGAGATCACACACTATATATCCCGTCCATAGGAGATCCCACACTATATATCCCGTCCATAGGAGATCACACGCTATATATCCCGTCCATAGGAGATCACACACTATATATCCCGTCCATAGGAGATCACACACTATATATCCCTTCCATAGGAGATCCCACACTATATATATCCCGTCCATAGGAGATCCCACACTATATATCCCGTCCATAGGAGATCACACACTATATATCCCGTCCATAGGAGATCACACGCTATATATCCCGTCCATAGGAGATCCCACACTATATATCCCGTCCATAGGAGATCACACACTATATATCCCGTCCATAGGAGATCACACACTATATATCCCGTCCATAGGAGATCACACACTATATATCCCGTCCATAGGAGATCACACACTATATATCCCGTCCATAGGAGATCACACGCTATATATCCCGTCCATAGGAGATCCCACGCTATATATCCCGTCCATAGGAGATCACACGCTATATATCCCGTCCATAGGAGATCCCACACTATATATCCCGTCCATAGGAGATCACACGCTATATATCCCGTCCATAGGAGATCACACACTATATATCCCGTCCATAGGAGATCACACACTATATATCCCTTCCATAGGAGATCCCACACTATATATATCCCGTCCATAGGAGATCCCACACTATATATCCCGTCCATAGGAGATCACACACTATATATCCCGTCCATAGGAGATCACACGCTATATATCCCGTCCATAGGAGATCCCACACTATATATCCCGTCCATAGGAGATCACACACTATATATCCCGTCCATAGGAGATCCCACGCTATATATCCCGTCCATAGGAGATCACACACTATATATCCCGTCCATAGGAGATCACACACTATATATCCCGTCCATAGGAGATCACACGCTATATATCCCGTCCATAGGAGATCCCACGCTATATATCCCGTCCATAGGAGATCACACGCTATATATCCCGTCCATAGGAGATCACACACTATATATCCCTTCCATAGGAGATCACACACTATATATCCCGTCCATAGGAGATCACACGCTATATATCCCGTCCATAGGAGATCACACACTATATATCCCGTCCATAGGAGATCACACGCTATATATCCCGTCCATAGGAGATCACACACTATATATCCCGTCCATAGGAGATCACACACTATACGTCCCGTCCATAGGAGATCACACACGCTATATATCCCGTCCATAGGAGATCACACACGCTATATATCCCGTCCATAGGAGATCACACACGCTATATATCCCGTCCATAGGAGATCACACACTATATATCCCGTCCATAGGAGATCACACACTATATATCCCGTCCATAGGAGATCACACACTATATATCCCTTCCATAGGAGATCCCACGCTATATATCCCGTCCATAGGAGATCCCACACTATATATCCCATCCATAGGAGATCCCACGCTATATATCCCGTCCATAGGAGATCCCACACTATATATCCCGTCCATAGGAGATCCCACACTATATATCCCGTCCATAGGAGATCCCACACTATATATCCCGTCCATAGGAGATCCCACACTATATATCCCGTCCATAGGAGATCACACACTATATATCCCGTCCATAGGAGATCACACACTATATATCCCGTCCATAGGAGATCACACGCTATATATCCCGTCCATAGGAGATCACACACTATATATCCCGTCCATAGGAGATCACACGCTATATATCCCGTCCATAGGAGATCACACGCTATATATCCCGTCCATAGGAGATCACACGCTATATATCCCGTCCATAGGAGATCCCACGCTATATATCCCGTCCATAGGAGATCCCACGCTATATATCCCGTCCATAGGAGATCTCACACTATATCCCGTCCATAGGAGATCACACACTATATATCCCGTCCATAGGAGATCACACGCTATATATCCCGTCCATAGGAGATCCCACGCTATATATCCCATCCATAGGAGATCCCACACTATATATACCCCGTCCGTAGGAGATCCCACGCTATATATCCCGCCCATAGGAGATCCCACGCTATATATCCCGTCCATAGGAGATCACACACTATATATCCCGTCCATAGGAGATCACACACTATATATCCCGTCCATAGGAGATCACACACTATATATCCCTTCCATAGGAGATCCCACACTATATATATCCCGTCCATAGGAGATCACACACTATATATCCCGTCCATAGGAGATCCCACACTATATATCCCGTCCATAGGAGATCACACGCTATATATCCCGTCCATAGGAGATCACACACTATATATCCCGTCCATAGGAGATCACACACTATATATCCCTTCCATAGGAGATCCCACACTATATATATCCCGTCCATAGGAGATCCCACACTATATATCCCGTCCATAGGAGATCACACACTATATATCCCGTCCATAGGAGATCACACGCTATATATCCCGTCCATAGGAGATCCCACACTATATATCCCGTCCATAGGAGATCACACACTATATATCCCGTCCATAGGAGATCCCACACTATATATCCCGTCCATAGGAGATCACACACTATATATCCCGTCCATAGGAGATCACACACTATATATCCCGTCCATAGGAGATCACACGCTATATATCCCGTCCATAGGAGATCCCACGCTATATATCCCGTCCATAGGAGATCACACGCTATATATCCCGTCCATAGGAGATCACACACTATATATCCCTTCCATAGGAGATCACACACTATATATCCCGTCCATAGGAGATCACACACGCTATATATCCCGTCCATAGGAGATCACACACTATACGTCCCGTCCATAGGAGATCACACACTATATATCCCGTCCATAGGAGATCACACGCTATATATCCCGTCCATAGGAGATCACACGCTATATATCCCGTCCATAGGAGATCACACACTATACGTCCCGTCCATAGGAGATCACACACGCTATATATCCCGTCCATAGGAGATCACACACGCTATATATCCCGTCCATAGGAGATCACACACGCTATATATCCCGTCCATAGGAGATCACACACTATATATCCCGTCCATAGGAGATCACACACTATATATCCCGTCCATAGGAGATCACACACTATATATCCCTTCCATAGGAGATCCCACGCTATATATCCCATCCATAGGAGATCACACACTATATATCCCATCCATAGGAGATCCCACGCTATATATCCCGTCCATAGGAGATCCCACACTATATATCCCGTCCATAGGAGATCCCACACTATATATCCCGTCCATAGGAGATCCCACACTATATATCCCGTCCATAGGAGATCCCACACTATATATCCCGTCCATAGGAGATCACACACTATATATCCCGTCCATAGGAGATCACACACTATATATCCCCGTCCATAGGAGATCACACGCTATATATCCCGTCCATAGGAGATCACACACTATATATCCCGTCCATAGGAGATCACACGCTATATATCCCGTCCATAGGAGATCACACGCTATATATCCCGTCCATAGGAGATCCCACGCTATATATCCCGTCCATAGGAGATCCCACGCTATATATCCCGTCCATAGGAGATCACACGCTATATATCCCGTCCATAGGAGATCCCACACTATATATCCCGTCCATAGGAGATCACACACTATATATCCCATCCATAGGAGATCCCACGCTATATATCCCGTCCATAGGAGATCCCACACTATATATCCCGTCCATAGGAGATCCCACACTATATATCCCGTCCATAGGAGATCCCACACTATATATCCCGTCCATAGGAGATCCCACACTATATATCCCGTCCATAGGAGATCACACACTATATATCCCGTCCATAGGAGATCACACACTATATATCCCGTCCATAGGAGATCACACACTATATATCCCGTCCATAGGAGATCACACACTATATCCCGTCCATAGGAGATCACACGCTATATATCCCGTCCATAGGAGATCACACGCTATATATCCCGTCCATAGGAGATCACACACTATATATATCCCGTCCATAGGAGATCACACGCTATATATCCCGTCCATAGGAGATCACACACTATATATCCCGTCCATAGGAGATCCCACGCTATATATCCCGTCCATAGGAGATCCCACGCTATATATCCCGTCCATAGGAGATCTCACACTATATCCCGTCCATAGGAGATCACACACTATATATCCCGTCCATAGGAGATCACACGCTATATATCCCGTCCATAGGAGATCACACACTATATATCCCGTCCATAGGAGATCCCACGCTATATATCCCGTCCATAGGAGATCCCACGCTATATATCCCGTCTCATTACAGCATATTATTGCATTATACTTTATTGCAAATTATTGTAAAGTAAAAATCTGAATATAAAAATATTAAATACATTTCTGGGCAATCAGAAGTGACAGAACATTACAATCGGGGGGCGTTTGTGTATCAGGCTGGGGGGGGGGGTCGCCTGCTGTCTTTCGCAATGTATAAGGGGCTGGGGGTCAGGGGTATTAATGGTGTCGGGGCAACTGTACATTGCATTTAGTTTCAGGCCCCTGTGTGTGTGTATATACAGCTGGGGGCCAGGGGCCCCATACACTAGATCCACTGCAGCCTGTGTGTATATAGCTGGGGTCCCAATACACTGGGTGGAAAGGGAGGAGCTCCACTGTTAATATTATAATATGGTCAGGGGCCCCCAGTCCTCTGTAGGGCCCCACCTTGAGCCTAAGCAGTAATGGGGCATCATTTACCCCCTCTACACCACACACTCGGTATTAGGGGCCCCCCATTACTCTCTGGGGGGTCCCATCCTCTTCACACAGAAAGGGCTGTTATGGTTCTGCACTTCCGGGATGTCAGCCCCCCTCCTGACACCGACTTCCGGTTCCGCCCGGTGGCCCCCTCCTCCCTCTCACCCCACTGCCCTCACCCGGCCCCCGTCTCTGCCCACCTCGCCCGGGGTCCCCCATCTCCTCCCCGGGGCCCCCGGAGCTCCCTTAGCCGGACACTCACCCCAGCGGCCGCCATCTTGGATCCACGTGTCCCTGGTGACGTCAGCGGAAGTGACTCGTTCCTGGGCCCAGCCGGGTTTATTGTCATGGCAACCGGCGGAGTGTCCACTTCTCTGACAGGACTGAGGCGTGAGGCACCGATTGTCATCACTGAGCCTGTCTGTGCCTCATACCTCAGTGTGTCCAGAGATCAGTGTCCTTTATCATACATGTCAGTGCCTCATACCTCAGTGTCCTATATCATACATGTCAGTGCCTCATACCTCAGTGTCCTATATCATACATGTCAGTGCCTCATACCTCAGTGTCCTATATCATACATGTCAGTGCCTCATACCTCAGTGTCCTATATCATACATGTCAGTGCCTCATACCTCAGTGTCCTATATCATACATGTCAGTGCCTCATACCCCAGTGTGTCCAGAGATCAGTGTCCTGTATAATAAATGTCAGGGCCTCATACCTCAGTGTGACCATAGATTAGTGCCTCATACCTCAATGTGACAATAGATTAGTGCCTCATACCTCAATGTGACCATAGATTAGTGCCTCATACCTCAGTGTGACCATAGATTAGTGCCTCATACCTCAATGTGACCATAGATTAGTGCCTCATACCTCAGTGTGACCATAGATTAGTGCCTCATACCTCAATGTGACCATAGATTAGTGCCTCATACCTCAGTGTGACCATAGATTAGTGCCTCATACCTCAATGTGACCATAGATTAGTGCCTCATACCTCAATGTGACCATAGATTAGTGCCTCATACCTCAATGTGACCATAGATTAGTGCCTCATACCTCAATGTGACAATAGATTAGTGCCTCATACCTCAGTGTCCTATATCATACATGTCAGCGCCTCATACCTCAGCGTGGGCCAGATCCAGAGAGAGAGTACGTCCGGCGTATCTACTGATACTCCGGCGTACTTTCAAATTACCGGCGTCGTATCTTTGTTTTGAATCCTCAAACTAAGATACGACGGCTTCTGGGTTAGATCCGACAGGCGTACGTCTTCGGATCTAAGATGCAATACTTCGGCGTCCGCTGGGTGGCGTTCACGTCGTTTTCCGCTTCGGGTATGCAAATTAGCGATTTACGACGATCCACGAACGTACGCGCGGCCGTCGCATTCTCTTACGTCGTCTCTAGTCGGCTTTTTCCGGCGTATAGTTAAAGCTGGTATTTTGCGGCGTATAGTTAGACTTGCCATGTTAAGTATGGCCGTCGTTCCCGCGTCGAAATTTAATTATTTGCTTTGTTTTGCGTAAGTCGTCCGTGAATTGGGATGGACGGAACTCACGTCTAAGTTAAAAAAATGACATCGTTGCGACGTCATTTTGCGGGAAATTTAGATACGGAGCATGCGCAGTTCAATCGGTGCGGGGACGCGCTTCATTTAAATGAATCATGCCCCCTAATCGCCGATTTGAATTCCGCCGCCAGAAATACACTACACCGCCGTAACTTTCGGCGCAAAATCGTTGAGGATTCGAAATTCCGCCAGGAAAGGTACGGCGGCGTAGCGTATCTCTGATACGCTGCGCCTATCTAATTCTCTGTGAATCTGCCCCTATGTTTTTTGTTCTTCCATACATAATTAATTAACAGGGTATTTAACACTCTGAAGTAAGATTGGGGCATTTCCACTGGTAACATTTGAAATGTATACAGTATCTTTGGTAGAAATACCGGGCCAGATTCTCCAAGAATCTGCGGCGGCATCGCGTAAGCTATTTACACTACGCCGCCGCAACTTACTGGAGCAAGTGCCGTATTCCTCAAGCACTTGCTCCGTAGTTTGCGGCGGCGTAGTGTAAAAGGCCCGGCGTATCCCTGCGTAATTCAAAGGGGGCGGCTTATATTTAAATTAAGCCCGCCCCCGTGCCGAACGAACTGCGCATGCGCCGGGCTAAAAATAGCCCAGTGCGCATGCTCCAGTTCTCGACGGAAAACGTCAATGACGCCGACGTGTCATTGACGTAAAGTCGTATTCAAGAACGACTTACGAAAACGACGTAACCGACGGGAAAAGACGACGCGGACCCGACGCCATACTTAACATGGCATACGTCGGACTGGCGTAAGGTCACCCCTCATATAGCAGGGGTAACCTTACGCTTACGCAAACGACGTAAGCGACGGTTACGCGACGCGATTTCGTTCGGGAATCGGCGTATCAGGCTCATTTGCATAAACAAATGAGACCTGAACGTAAACGCCACCTAGCGGCCGGCGGCGAATTACATTTCAGATCCGACAGTGTAAGTGACTTACACCTGTCGGATCTTCAGCGTATCTATGCGAAAATGATTCTAGGAATCACTCGCATAGATACGCGGGTCAAAAAACAGAGATACGACGGAGTTTCCTGAGATACAGCGTCGTAACTCTGCTGAGAATATGGCATCTTCAGAATGTTAATTCGTCCTATCCATGATATCAGTCTATTTATTATTATTTTTTATTTCCCTTTTGATTTAGTCTAGGAGAGGGATGTAGTTTATTTTATATATTTTTTTTTTTTATTGAGTTAGCCAATTTTATGCCCAGATACTTAAGCTCCTTCTGCCATGGGAAATTGAACTCTCAGGAGCTGCTCTTCTCCTTTACTGATGTTGACATTCAAAATCTCCATCTTCGTTACATTGATTTTGAAGTTTGTTATCTCACCGTACTGTTTCAGGGTTTTAAGCAAATTTGGTAATGTAGTCCTGGGGTTGGTAATATAGAAAAATATGTCGTCTGCAAAAGCTGACAGTTTATGTTCTTCTTCTTCTACCTTAATGCCCTTGATATCCGGATTGTTGCGGACCATAGCAAGAAGAGGCTCAAGGGACAGCACAAACAAAAGGGGAGATAGGGGGCAGCCCTGTCTCGTTCCGTTCTTCATCTCAAAAGCTTTAGATAACGTACCATTCATTTTAATCCCGGCAGAGGGGTGATGGTATAGTGTTTTTATCCACTAGATCCTCCTTGATCCAATTCCCATTGTTTCCAATGTTTTAGTCATGAGTCTCCAGTCTACCCTGTCAAATGCTTTTTCTGCATCTATTGACAGGAGTAGACCTGGGGACACATTCTCTTTTATTTTCTGGAGAAGGAGTAGGGCTCTTACCCCATTATCCCTCTCCTTCCTTCCTGGGGTAAATCCGACCTGGTCTGGATGGACCAGGATGGTCATCACCCTTTTCAATCTTTCTGCCAGGACTTTCGCGAACAATTTTATGTCTGCGTTAAGCAATGATATAGGCCTATATCCGGAGCAGAGTGACCCATCTTTCCCTTCTTTCGGGATTACCATTATAGTAGCTACTGCAGCTTCCCTACTCATTTTGTATTCCGATCCCAGCCCGTTCATATATTGACTCAGTCTAGGGATCAAAATCTCCCTACATTTTTTAAAGTAAAATATTGTGACTTTTTCCTGGTGCCGAGTTCCTTAGAGCTCTGCTGATTTCTTCCTCCGTAATTGGTTCATCTAATATAGATTTTTCAATCTCCTCGATTTTTGGTACTTTTTTTGCCTTTTTCTCTCCTGTCTGCCAGCCCTTTTGCTCCTTGTAGTAGTTTTTAAAAGCTTCTGCTATGTCCTTTGTAGCATACACCATATCCCCTTTTTTTTTTTTTTTTCCTCTATATAATTCCCGGTTTTCTTCTTTTGTACCATTTTTGCTAAATGCTTGCTCGATTTGTTTCCTCATATATACCTTTCTCTGGCGATACTATTTAAAGTTTTTTTGATCTCTTGTTCCATGAGTTCTTTAAGCTCTTCTCTTTTTAGTACTATTTTGTATTATAGCTCTTGTTGTTGTCTCTGTTTTTTATGCTCTTGTTCAGCTTTGAATATTTCCCCAATCAGAGTATTTAATTTATTACATCTCTCTTTTTTCCTCCTAGCTCTCTCCGAGATCAGAATCCCCCTAATGCAGGCCTTGTGTGCCTCCCATAGGGTGGCTCCCGATACCCCTTCGGTGTCATTTATCAGAAAATATTGGTCTAATTCCATTTTCACCCTTTCTAATCCTGCCTCATCTCGGAGTAGTTCTTCATTGAGTCACCAGGAATAAGGTTGTTTTTTATGTCTCTATTTTCATACTTATAGGGGCATGGTCCGAGTGTGATACAATTTCAATACGTGTCTCTATCACCCTCTCCAATAGTCTATGGTCCACCAAAATATAGTCAATCCTAGAATACGTCCCGTGCACGGGGGAGTAAAACATATAATCCTGTATTTTTGGGTGCATTATCCTCCAGATATCGACCATCTGGTAAACTGTACATTTTTTGTTTTATCTTTTTCAACTGGATGGTATTAGTCCCCTGTGCCCGGGATGTGCTATCAATTTCTGGGTTCATGCAGAAGTTCAAATCTCCCATCAAAATCACATGTCCTGGCCTAAAGTCCTTCAATTTTCCTATTATTCTGTTAACATATTTAATGGGGTTCACGTTGGGTGCATGGACATTTGCCAAAGTGCACTCCATGTCCCCTAGTTTTCCTTTTAGGAAGATAAATCTTCCTTCCGTATCCGTCAATCCTAGCATCCAAAGTGAACCGCATTTCCTTAGAAAAACCTATTGCAACTCCCCTTTGCTCGCTTTGAAATTGTATCTCCATAGTACCAAATATGAAACTTAGGGGAGTAAAATCTAACGTTTGATTCCAAAGTCAGGTGGGTCTCTTGTAGGAAGACTACATCTGCTCTGTACTGTCTGATCTCTTTTAATATCTTATGTCTCTTAAGGGGGGTATTTAGACCTCTGACATTATAGGACATGAACTTTATTGCTGTCATCTCATCTTATTTTTCTTTTTTTTGCTGTTACCTTTAATCTGCCTACCATAGAAATTTTCTTTACCTCCTTGAGGAATCAATGAGGAAAGATTCCCTTTCCCTCCCTCATCCTTCCTCCCTTCCCACCCGCCTTTCCAATACCCCCTCCCACCCCTCCCTCCTCCCCCTTTGGCCCATTCCTGGCCTCAGAACTAGGGTTGTCCCGATACCACTTTTTTAGGACCGAGTACAAGTACCGATACTTTTTTTCAAGTACTCGCCGATACCGAATACCGATACTTATTTTTAAATGTGTCCCCAAATGCAGCCATGTCCCCCCACAAATGCAGCCATGTCCCCCCACAAATGCAGCAATGTCCCCCCACATATGCAGCAATGTCCCCCACATATGCAGCCATGTCCCCCCACAAATGCAGCCATGTCCCCCCACAAATGCAGCCATGTCCCCCACATATGCAGCCATGTCCCCCCACAAATGCAGCAATGTCCCCCCACATATGCAGCAATGTCCCCCACATATGCAGTCATGTCCCCCACATATGCAGCCATGTCCCCCCACAAATGCAGCCATGTCCCCCCACAAATGCAGCCATGTCCCCCCACAAATGAAGCCATGTCCCCCCACAAATGAAGCAATGTCCCCCCACATATGCAGCAATCTCCCCCACATATGCAGCCATGTCCCCCCTATATGCAGCCATGTCCCCCCTATATCCAGCCATGTCCCCCCATACCTAGATGCCGCCACCGCATGGTTAAACAGCGTGCGGGGAACATCACAGCTTTCATTTGAATAGCTGTAGTGCTCCCGCTGCTCCGCGTATAGACACTCCCCCTTGCTCGGGATTGGACAGATCCGTCCAATCCCGAGCAAGGGGGAGTGTCTATACGCAGCGCAGCGGGAACACTACAGCTATTCAAATGAAAGCTGTGATATTCCCCGCACGCTGTTTAAACATGCGGCGGCGGCGTTGTTGTGGTGTGCGACGGGGTCGGCTGCGGCATTCGTTGCGGCGGCGGAGGGGGGGGGTGGCCAAGTATTCTATTTAGGTATCGGGGGGATTTGCGGGAGTACAAGTACTCCCGCAAATACTCGGTATCGGTCCCGATACCGATACTGGTATCGGTATCGGGACAGCCCTACTCAGAACCATAGGTGGTCCCAAAACATGGCCTGTTGGGGGAACTTGAGGACTGAGGTTGAGAAGCACTGGTCTATACAATATTTCTGGCAGTTGTCTCTAAAATAATACACTCAAATTTGTATTTCATAAAATTGCAGCCAAATCAAGCTGATAACATACTCTACAATTAAAAAAGTGAAAAAAAATTGGACTATATTGGCCAGATAAGAGTACACAACCATATAAAATCAATATATTTTATTACACAATTAATCTAAATTACCATACAATGTATATGCATGATTGTAATTTAATAACAAATACAGTATGTGTTTGTTTTCTCATAAGCTTATGAGCACACAAATACATATTTAGGCAGATTGGCGCTCTGCCTCTCTGCACGGTCAATGGTGGGTGGCGGCGGACATTGAGTCCGCGGCACCTGCCGTTGGTCTCCTGCTGTGTGTAATCACAGCAGGAGTGAGCCTCCTACCTGGAAGTGCAGGATCACGTATATATATATATATATATATATATATATATATATATATGATCCTGTGCACAGCTGATGCCCTGTAGCAGGGTGGTCACTAAGTGGTTAAAAAGGAGGACCTTTTGCCTGATAAATGGTGTTTAAATAAAATTGGCTTTTGTCTATGTCATCCATGGCAGTGTGCAGCTCCCTATTCCCTTTTTTGACAATCCTTGGCTATTATGCCGCGTACACACGACCGTTTTTCGGGTTCTAAAAAATGACGTTTTTTAAGGGTCTAAAAAATAGGATTTTTGTACTCACCGTAAAATACATTTCTCTGAGTTCCTGGACAGACACAGCAGCCTTTGACCTTAGGGTTATATCCGCTTCCTTCCAGGAACTCTCCTGGAAGGAAGCGGATATAACCCTAAGGTCAAAGGCTGCTGTGTCCGTCCATGAACGAAAGAGAAAATAGGATTTTTGTACTCACCGTAAAATCCATTTCTCTGAGTTCATGGGCGGACACAGCAGCCTTTGACCTTAGGATTATATCCGCTTCCTTCCAGGAGAGTTCCTGGAAGGAAGCGGATATAACCCTAAGGTCAAAAGGTGCTGTGTCCGTCCATGAACGAAAGAGAAATTTTTTTTTTTTCAACCCGATCATTAAAACGGCCTTGCCTACACACGATCGTGAAAAAAAAAATGCTCTAGCAAAGCGCGGTGCCGTACAACACGTACGACCGCACTATAAAGGGGAAGTTCCATGCGGATGACGCCACGCTTGGGGCTGCTTTTGCTGATTTCGTGTTAGTAAAAGACGATTCGCGCTTTTCTGTCTGTTACAGCGTGATGAATGTGCTTACTCCATTACGAACGCTAGTTTTACCAGAACGAGCGCTCCCGTCTCATAACTTGCTATTGAGGATGCGCGTTTTTTTCATGTCATTAAAGTGCACACACGACCATTTTTTACAATCTTAAAAACGACAACGTTAAAAATGTTGTGAAAAAATAGAGCACGTTCGAAATTTTTAATGCCCATTTTTTAGATCGTGAAAAATGCTCTGGAGCCCAAACACAATCGTTTTTAATGACATAAAAAAAAACATAGGGCTAGATCCAGCATTGATTTACCCCGATGTATCTATTGATACGCCGCGTAAATTCAAAGCTGCGCCAGGGTATCTTCTTTCTGTATTCAGAAAGCAAGATACGCCGAAATTAGCCTAAGATCCGACTGGCGTAAGTCTCTTACACCGTCATATCTTAGGGTGCATATTTACGCTGGCCGCTAGGTGGCGCTTCCGTCGTTTTCGGCGTAGAATATGCAAATGACCTAGATACGCCGATTCACAATCGTACGTGCGTCCGGCGGATTTTTTTTTACGCCGTTTGCGTAAGGATTTTGCGGCGTAACGTTGCTCCTGCTTCTATGAGGCGTACGCAATGTTAAGTATGGACGTCGTTCCCGCTTCGAATTTTGAATTTTTTACGTCGTTTGCATAAGTTGTTCGCGAATAGGGCTGGACGTAATTTACGTTCACGTCAAAACCAATACGTCCTTTTGGCGTACTTTGGAGCAATGCACACTGGGATATGTACACAGTAAAAATTGTCAATCACGTCGGGTCACCATCCATTTACATAAAACACGTCCCCCTCATACTCATTTGAATTAGGCGCGCTTACGCCGGCCCCATTTACGCTACGCCGCCGTAACTTAGGAGGCAAGTGCTTTTTGAATACAGCACTTGCCTCTTTGATTTACGGCGACGTAGCATAAATACGATACGCTACGCCGCCGTACAAAAATGCGCCGCCCTACCTGAATCTAGCCCATCATTTTTTAGAACCCGAAAAACGGTCGTGTGTACGCGGCATTAGCCTTAAGAATGGCCAGCAAAGTTTCCAGATTTACCCCGTTTCCCACTGGCTTTAATAAGGTACGGGTTAAAGTTTTTGCAAATTCCAGACTTTACAATGAGTTTCAACAATCGGCTCACTCATTAATAACGCATACATATTATTAACAATGCAGAGTCCTTTCCATGCAGTTATCACTCACTGAACTGATACAGAAAATGTCCAACCCTAACCCTGTGATTGGCCGGCTCTACTGTCCACATTTACCAGTGACCTTCCTTCACTGGCTGTACCATAAAACATGCACACAGTTTTAATATTTTTTTATTTGGTTCAGTTGCCACCATACAGAGTGCAGGTCACACAGTGCTGTATAACAATTTTCAGTGTGCATAGTACTACTGGTGCAGAGTTTTCAGTCTGAATAGTACTAATCCAGAGTTTACGCAATGATGGTGCAGAGTTTTCAATGTACAGGGGGTCCCCGACGCCTGACTTACGAACCACTCCTACTTACGAACCGGGCGCTGCGGGGACCCTCTGCCGTTCTGCGTGGACCGTCTGCTGCTCTGCGCATGCTCAGAACAGCATTCAAGGGAACATCGGAAATTTCCGTAATTGTCGCTCTGTGCATACGCGGCCAACTTACGAACATTTCCGGATTACAAACAGGAGGAAAGTCCCTAACGGGTTCTGTGCAGTGTGCACAGTGCTGGTGCAGAGTTTTCAGTGGGCACAGTGCTGGTGCAGAGTTTTCAGTGGGCACAGTGCTGGTGCAGAGTTTTTAAGGAGCAGAGTTTTCAGTGGGTTTTCAGTGTACACAGTGCTGGTTCAGAACTTCCAGTGTGCACAGTACTGGGCCAAGGTTTTCAGGGTGCACAGTGCTGGTGCAGGGAAGAGATGATCTGAGGCGTCCTCCGAACTCCCACTTTTATATAGCTACAGGCCAGAATATAATGAATTTGGAGGATGCCCAAGCTCATCTCAGTGTATACAGTGTTGGTGCAGAGTTTTCAGTGTGCACAGTGCTGGTGCAGAGTTTTCAGTGTGCACATTGCTGTGCAGAATTTTCAGTGTGCACAGTGCTGGTGCAGAGTTTTCAGTGGGCACAGTGCTGGTGCAGAGTTTTCAGTGGGCACAGTGCTGGTGCAGAGTTTTCAGTGGGCACAGTGCTGGTGCAGAGTTTTCAGTGGGCACAGTGCTGGTGCAGAGTTTTCAGTGGGCACAGTGCTGGGGCAGAGTTTTCAGTGGGCACAGTGCTGGTGCAGAGTCTTCAGTGGGCACAGTGCTGGTGCAGAGTTTTTAAGGAGCAGAGTTTTCAGTGGGTTTTCAGTGTACACAGTGCTGGTTCAGAACTTCTAGTTTGTACAGTACTGGGCCAAGGTTTTCAGGGTGCACAGTCCTGGTGCAGAGTTTATTAGGGGACACAGTGCTGGTGCAGAGTTTTCAGTGGGTACGGTGCCGGTGCAGAGTTTTCAGCACAGCTAGTGCTGGTGCAGAACTTCCAGTGGGCACAGTACTGGGCCAAGGTTTTTTTAGGGTGCACCGTGCTGGTGCAGAGTTTTCAGTGGGCACAGTGCTGGTGCAGAGTTTTCAGTGGGCACAGTGCTGGTGCAGAGTTTTCAGTGTATACAGTGCTGGTCCAGAACTTCCAGTGTGCACAGTACTGGGCCAAGGTTTTCAGGGTGCACAGTGCTGGTGCAGGGAAGAGATGAGCTCATGCGTCCTCCGAACTCCCACTTTTTATATACCTCAATGAGCTACGGGCCAGAATATAATGAATTTGGAGGATGCCCGAGCTCATCTCAGTGTATACAGCGTTGGTGCAGAGTTTTCAGTGTGCAGAGTGCTGGTGCAGAGTTTTCAGTGTGCACAGTGCTGGTGCAGTTTTCAGTGGGCACAGTACTGGGCCAAGGTTTTCAGTGTGCACAGTGCTGGTGCAGAGTTTTCAGTGGGCACAGTGCTGGTGCAGAGTTTTCAGTGGGCACAGTGCTGGTGCAGTTTTCAGTGTATACAGTGCTGGTCCAGAACTTCCAGTGTGCACAGTACTGGGCCAAGGTTTTCAGGGTGCACAGTGCTGGTGCAGGGAAGAGATGAGCTCAGGCGTCCTCCGAACTCCCACTTTTATATACCTCAATGAGCTACGGCCCAGAATATAATGAACTTGGAGGATGCCCGAGCTCATCTCAGTGTATACAGCGTTGGTGCAGAGTTTTCAGTGTGCACAGTGCTGGTGCAGAGTTTTCAGTGTGCAGAGTGCTGGTGCAGGTTTCAGTGTGCACAGTGCTGGTGCAGAGTTTTCAGTGTGCACAGTGCTGGTGCAGGTTTCAGTGTGCACAGTGCTGGTGCAGGTTTCAGTGTGCACAGTGCTGGTGCAGAGTTTTCAGTGGGCACAGTACTGGGCCAAGGTTTTCAGTGTGCACAGTGCTGGTGCAGAGTTTTCAGAAGGCACAGTGCTGGTGCAGAGTTTTCAGTGGGCACAGTACTGGGCCAAGGTTTTCAGTGTGCACAGTGCTGGTGCATAGTTTTCAGTGGGCACAGTGCTGGTGCAGATTTTTCAGTGGGCACAGTGCTGGTGCAGAGTTTTCAGTGGGCACAGTGCTGGTGCAGAGTTTTCAGTGGGCACAGTGCTGGTGCAGAGTGGGCACAGTACTGGGCCGAGGTTTTCAGGGTGCACGGTGCTGGTGCAGGGAAGAGATGAGCTCAGGCGTCCTCCGAACTCCCACTTTTTGGTACACCGATGAGCTGCGGGGCAGAATATAATGAACGTGGAGGATGCCCGAGCTCATCTCAGTGTATACAGTGTTGGTGCAGAGATTTCAGCATGCACAGTGCTGGTTCATAGCTTCCAATGTGCACAGTGCTACCCACAGTGCTATTCCAGTCTCTCTTACCTCTACTAATACGATTGTGCATAAAATGATCTAGGAACAGAACCTTCCGGAGGCACAGTGCGTCAATGTCCTTTCCGTAAGATTCTGCCCTAACCTTCACAGCTGTAAAATATTAATAATTCAGGAATAAAATTTGACAATTTATAAAATGGCACAAAGCAGTTTTCTCTTTTATGCTATGAATTGGTGCAGATGAAATGCTAATAACTTGGTGAAGATAAGGTTGGCCTGTAAGCCCAGTTGGCATTGCCCGGTGCGGGGTCGGCGCCCCCTCAGGGCTGCTGCTGGTATTGGTGTTCGGTGGCTGTAAAGTAATCTTCTAAGATACCTTGCAGGTATTCGAAGGTCGGTCTCTGTTCGGGGGCCTGCTGCCAACATTCCAGCATGATGTTGTACAGCTCCCGCGGGCAGTTTGCTGGGCATGGCATGCGGTAGCCACGCTCCAGAGCTGTGATCACCTCCAGATTGGACATACCTGGAAAGAAAGCAGAGTGTCAGTTACCTTCATTAAAGTGTAACTCCAGCCGAAACATTTGTTTTACGTTTTTGGATACGGAATGGATAGGACTTCGGTGGGGAGAGTTCCCCTCACATTGCGTCCCAATGACAACGCCGCCGCGCAAAAAGTGACGGGTAATCTCAGATAGCAGTACATATCAGTTAGGCCTTGTCTGGTCGTGTGTACGAAGCCTTAGAGGCTCTAGCCTTACTCTACTCTATTAGTGCTGTGTCCCTCATAGAGCTTCCCCCTCACTTCCTGTCTTGGCAGTCCTGATAAACACAAGCCTGGTCACTCAACGAGTCATCAAAACAGCTCACTTATCAGAAGGCATAGTACAAGGTTTTATCAAACAAATTCTATCTGCAGTGCTTTCTTTAGCTATATCATGGTGCTTTGGGAATCCTTTGTCGAGCACACAAATATTTATTTATAAAACAAAGGTTGTGATTAACCTGTGGCCACCAGCCATAGCATACTGTCTATGGTGGAGGTGTGCCACCCTACATTCCCTCCTCATAAGTGTTAATATTCCATTCCCTCCATTGGGCGCACTGCTGTAGTTCTGTCAACTCCTCATAAGTGTTAATATTCCATATAGTACTGTATTATGTAAAGACCAGAACCCACTGTAGCTGTTTAGATTTCTTCCGTTGGGTTTTCCAAACAGTTGAGATTTAATTCCCTCTGGGATCGATTCATGTGATCACTTTGATGAAGAGCCCATCCTACTGGCTCCAGATAGTACATAGTGACCACAAGCGGTCAGTGACACCTGGGTCACACTGCTGGGGGCACTAAGTGAGCGCACTCCAAGCACAGAGCAGCCACACTGACTGTATATATATATATATATATATATATATATATATATATACTATTTTACCAATAATATGTACACGGACGGCGCATGCGCCGTTCGTAAAAAAATGTCAATCACGTCGGGTCACCATTAATTTCCATAAAACACGCCCCCTCATCCTCATTTGAATTAGGCGTGCTTACGCCGGCCCCATTTACGCTACGCCGCCGAAAGTTAGGAGGCAAGTGCTTTGTGAATACAGTACTTGCCTCTCTGACTTACGGCGGCGTAGCGTAAATACAATACGCTACGCCGCAAAGATGCGCCGTACCTGAATCTAGGTATAAGACACCATTAAAGTTCATGTGCGTGTAAAGGCAGGCGTCCCAATACTTTTGGCAATATAGTGTATTTGAAGATGGGGTTTTGTCATCCTTCTCTGTAATGCAGTTTACATAGGTGGCATCTTCCAGTGCTTTTTAGCTTGGGTAGGGGGGGGGGGGTGGGGGACAGTAGGCCATCTTATATTTATTAAAGGCCCTCTGACCCAGACGGAGGCCATCAGGGTCAGAGGCCTTTAATAAATATAAGATTGTCCTCAGCAATGACTGGCTCATCAGAGGCAGGTCAAACATCTGCACTGTCCTTGCTACTGTTCCTATCAGAAGTTCTATTTAGAAGGTTCATATGAATCCCGTCTACAATGCTAGCTGACCCTTTGTAGGGAATACAGCGCCCTCACCTGGATACGGTGTCCTTCCATAGGTAATTATCTCAGTCATAAGGATGCCAAAGGACCACACGTCGGATTTTATGGTGAAGGAGCCGTAGTTGGCAGCCTCGGGTGAAGTCCATTTTATTGGGAACTTGGCTCCTGTTTAAAAACAAAAACAATACGTCACATGACTAGATTGAGAGACATCCAGAGAACCATTGATGATCTCCTTCTGAAAATGCTAGCTGGCTGGCAGTTACGTTGATCATCCGACATATACGTGTCTGAAAAGTTGTGTAAAGTCATAGTTTGTTTTCTTTGGAAAGTGTTCATGTATTTTGTGCAACAACTACACCAGCCAGTAGATGGCAGTGTTTATATGTTTGTATAGCTGCTCTATGGTAAACTCTGTCTTTTCTCTGTGTATAATATAGTTCCTGTTTCCTGTCTGCAGTTAAGCAGCAAAGCCTATGTGGACTGTGCACTGTCTGTTCTGTAGGGTTACAGTATATACAGAATTTTTAACACAAAGCAACCACATCCTAGTAAAAAAAGCCTGTCAACACCAACATGATGTAGAGTGAGATCCTTGCCAGTTGTGTGAAAGCAGTGTTCTCTTTGAAGAAGTCTGGCATGCCCCCTGCTAAGTCAAACCTCTCCAATCAGCAGGAAGCATTAGCTTTGCTAAATGCAAAACTATAAGTATGACTTACAAGTAGGGTTGGGACCAATACCAAGCATTTGCCCGAGTACTTATACTCGGGCAAATGCTCCCGATGCTTCACCCGATACTTGTACAGTCAGCGGTGATCAGTGCGTGGGGAAGTTACAAGCACCGATCACCGCTGTATAGATTTAATAGTAATTTCTCCGCTTCTCTCTTCACCCCCCCCCTGCGGCTTTCAGCTGCTTTAAAATCAGCGGTGATCGGTGCTTGTAACTCCCCCACACAGGATCACGCTGACTGTCCCGTGTCCTCCTCCAGCCCCCCTCCGTTTTGCTGCAGTCTCTCGCCCTCTGTGTCCCCCCTCGGTGTTTCCTTCTCCCTCCGTGTCCCCCTCTGTGTTTCCTTCTCCCTCCGTGTCCCCCTTGGTGCTTCCTTCTCCCTCTGTGTCCCCCTCGGTGCCTCCTTCTCCCTCCCTGTCCCCCTCGGTGTTTCCTTCTCCCTCCGTGTCCCCCTCGGCGTTTCCTTCTCCTCCGTGTCCCCCTCTGCGTTTCCTTCTCCTCCGTGTCCCCCTCTGTGTTTCCTTCTCCTCCGTGTCCCCCTCGGTGTTTCCTTCTCCTCCGTGTCCCCCTCGGTGTTTCCTTCTCCTCCGTGTCCCCCTCTGCGTTTCCTTCTCCTCCGTGTCCCCCTCTGTGTTTCCTTCTCCTCCGTGTCCCCCTCGGTGTTTCCTTCTCCTCCGTGTCCCCCTCGGTGTTTCCTTCTCCTCCATTTCCCCCTCTGTGTTTCCTTCTCCCTCCGAGTCCCCCTCGGTGTTTCCTTCTCCCTCCGTGTCCCCCTCGGTGTTTCCTTCTCCTCCGTGTCCCCCTCGGTGTTTCCTTCTCCCTTCGTGTCCCCCTCTGTGTTTCCTTCTCCCTCCGTGTCCCCCTCTGTGTTTCCTTCTCCCTCCGTGTCCCCCTCTGTGTTTCCTTCTCCCTCCCTGTCCCCCTCGGTGTTTCCTTCTCCCTCCGTGTCCCCCTCTGCGTTTCCTTCTCCTCCGTGTCCCCCTCGGCGTTTCCTTCTCCTCCGTGTCCCCCTTGGTGTTTCCTTCTCCCTCTGTGTCCCCCTCGGTGTTTCCTTCTCCTCCGTGTCCCCCTCGGTGTTTCCTTCTCCTCCATTTCCCCCTCTGTGTTTCCTTCTCCCTCCGAGTCCCCCTCTGTGTTTCCTTCTCCCTCCGTGTCCCCCTCGGTGTTTCCTTCTCCTCCGTGTCCCCCTCGGTGTTTCCTTCTCCCTTCGTGTCCCCCTCTGTGTTTCCTTCTCCCTCCGTGTCCCCCTCGGTGTTTCCTTCTCCCTCCGTGTCCCCCTCTGTGTTTCCTTCTCCCTCCGTGTCCCCCTCGGTGTTTCCTTCTCCCTCCGCGTCCCCCTCGGTGTTTCCTTCTCCCTCGGTGTCCCCCTCGGTGTTTCCTTCTCCCTCGGTGTCCCCCTCGGTGTTTCCTTCTCCCTCCGTGTCCCCCTCTGTGTTTCCTTCTCCTCCGTGCCCCCCTCGGTGTTTCCTTCTCCTCCGTGTCCCCCCCTGTGTTTCCTTCTCCCCCTGTGTCCCCCTCCGTGTTTCTTTCTCCCTCCGTACTCCTCCTCCACCCCCTGGAACTGTCAGTATAGAGAGCAGACGTATCCCCAAAAACCGGGGACAGGGACTTAAAAAGACTCTGCATGACCCAAGATGGCCACCAGGGTCACCTGGAAAAAAAAAGCGCATCACTTCTCCAGGGGACAGAGTAAACCATAGAGAAAACCAGTTTCTCCTGACTTCCTCCTCCAGCTGCATTGCCACTATGGTCAAGCGCCACCTGCAGTGGAGACTGTAGACTGCACCTGCCTACATGCAAACCCCAGAAATAAGAGAAGAGATCTCACCACTGGAGTCTCCAAGAAACAAGCCAGCTAAATTATCTTATCAGCATAAAAAAGAAAGAAAGAAACACAAGCAGTTTTAGGTAAAGTGGTAGGCTATGGTAGTACATTATTTAGTACATACTGTAGGGTGGGCTGTACTTACCCTCTCTGGCTGTATACTCGCTGTCCTCAATCACACGGGCCAGACCAAAGTCAGCGATCTTACATGCCATAGTGGAGGACACCAGGCAATTGGCTGCTCGCAAGTCACGATGGATGTAGTTCTTCTGCTCTATGAACCCCATTCCTTCCGCAATCTGTGTAAAAGGAGAAAAGTCAGTATCTCCTTTAGACTTCCCAACTGTGTAGGAGAAAGGGCTTACCTTGTTGTTTATAGGCTGAATCAATCATTTTTGAAGATGTCCTGTTGCTAGAAAATCTACAACTCTGCTTGCATATTATTAGGTAGATTCAGAGAGATTGCCGCAACTTTGCGGCGGCGTAGCTTAGCGTGTTTAGGCTACGCCGCCGTAAGTTAGCAAGGCAAGTACTTGATTCTCAAAGTACTTGCCTGCTAAGTTACGGCGGCGTAGCCTAAAGCGGGCGGGCGTAAGGGCGCCTAATTCAAATTTGTCTGAGGGGGCGTGTTTTATGGTAATGAGGCTTGACCCGACGTGATTGACGCTTTTTGTTAACTGCGCATGCGCCGGGCGCCTACATTTCCCAGTGTGCATTGCGGCTAAGTCTGCCGCACGGGCCAATTGATTTCGACAGGGACGTAAACGACGTAAATCCCTATTCACGGACGACTTACACAAACGACATAAAATTTTCGAATTTCGAAGCGGGAACGGCGGCCATACTTTAACATTGTCTACGCCACCTAGGGGGCAGCTTTAACTTTAGGCGGCCTATCTCTTACGTAAACGGCGTAAATGTACTGCGGCGGCCGGGCGTACGTTCGTGAATAGGCGTATCTACTGATTTACATATTCTACGCCGACCGCAATGGAAGCGCCACCTAGCGGCCAGCCTAAATATTGCAACCTAAGATAGGACGGCGCAAGCCGTCCTATCTTAGATATGTTTAAGCGTATATCTCTGTTTGAGAATACACTTAAACATAGGTCGGCGCAGATTCTGAGTTAGGTCGGCGTATCTACTGATACGGCGGCCTAACTCTACCTGAATCTAGCTATATAATTTTATTATACAATCTGCATACCAACTTTTTTAGATGTATTATTAGTTATGCATTGCAATGCCTAAACAACCTATTCTATGTATGACACAGGATTGGCATTAAGGCTGCATTCACACCTGAGCGTTTTCAGCTCGTAAAACGCTTATCTCAAAAGTTCCAACAAGCATAATCCCATTTATTTAAATGGCCCCTGACGATGGTCTGGAACCTCACATTAAGCCAAACGCCGCGTGCAGCTTTTGGTCAGAAACTCCGACCATGTGTAGGCTCCACCGGACAATTTCTGTTGGATTTTCCGACAGCAAAAATTCTCAAATTCTCCGACGGCAAAAGTTCTTGATGGAAAATTCCGATCGCCTGTATGCAATTCCGACGCACAAAAATCCTACGCATGCTCGGAATCCATTCGATGCATGCTCAGAATCATTGAACTTTTTTCTCGGCTCGTCGTGCTGTTGTACGTGACCGCGTTCTTGATGGTCGGAAATTTTGTGTGGCCGTGTGTATGCAAGACAAGATTGAGACAATATTTTGGCCTTGCTGGAATTTCGGATCGTGTGTACGCGGCACAAGGCTGCATTCACACCTGAGCGTATCGTTTTCAGGCAGAAAGTTCACTATGCCAAAGTTATGAATGGACAGAGTCATTTCGGACAAGGAAGGGGCTGTTAAATAACATATTTACCGGCCCCAGGGCCGATCCTAGGGTCACAGACGCCTGGGTGCAGTAATATTTCTAGCGCCCCAACATGGGCGTGGTCATCTTACTAACTCCTCCCCTTTACAAATGTTTCTATGGCTACGACTCAAACACAGAGATGCTCCCCTAAGAAGTCTTCATTAGTGTCCCCCATCAGAGTCCCCCCCAGCAGGTGTCACCCATCAGAGTCCCCCCCAGCAGGTGTCCCCCGTTAGACAGTGGGAGGTATGCGCTCTTGTCAGTTGCCAGCGGAGAGAGCAGGCGGGATGGGGAACCACAGCACCCGCTACATGCGGTCCACCTCTGGACACAGACAAGGAAGAGGGAGGGGAGCACTTTGGAGCTTCAGCGCCCCCACCTCTGCGGCACCCGTGCACCCTGCCTAGGATCGGCCCTGACCGGCCCCCTCCCTGCTCTCCATCCTGACATATAGGGTCGGGGGGGCCAGAAAAAAAACTCAGGGGGACTGGACAGGAGCACAGGAGGGACTGGATCGGAGCGGATCGGAGCATGGCCGGAGAACAGCATGTGGGTCAGGAGAGAGCAGAGAAATTTTCGGGGAAGATCACAGGTGGACCAGGAGACAGTACATGGACAGCTAAAGAAAGCTGGACAGGAGGGACAGCATATAGAGAAACTGATGCCTTCCATGTTCCTCCTGCAGCCGCTGAATTACTGCAGTAGGGAGAGAAGGCGGAGAAGTGGACATTCAGTGGCTTCAGGAGGAACATGGAATGCATCAGTTTCTCTATATGCTGCCCCTCCTATGCAGGTGCAGAGGGTAGCCCCATGGGCCCCCTGGAGCATGGGGTCGGGGCGCAGTGGTGACCCTTGTGACCCCTGTAGTTACTCCCTTTTCTGGTGCCAAATCTGTGGCCCTTTGGTACTTGCTGTGTCCTTTGCAGACACTAGTAGGGGAATTAGGAGCATTGACTTGCAAAGGGGCCGTAATGACTGAAATCTCTTACAGCCGCATATTTCACGTCCTATTATCTTCTTTGTTCTGTAGCAAGTTTCCACTCTCCAATGACCCCTGCAGCATGTCTACAGTCTTTTACCACCTCCTCTAGTATATTTGCAGCTTCTGAATATTATATGCAACTCTTTGGTGCTTTCAGGAGCCACAGGTGCTGCCCCCCCCCTGTAGATTTTAAGCAGACTGCGCATCAAAAACATTTCCATAATCCCTGGCTTCTTACCTGGGCGGCAAAGTCGATAAGCTGCGTCACCTTGAGAGAATTGCCTTCGTCACTCTTCAGAAAATCCAACAAGCTGCCCTTTTGCATGTACTCAGTGATGATAAATATGGGCTCGTCCAGCGTCACCACAGCGTGCAAACGCACCAGGCGATCGTGCTGTAATGTTTTCATCATGTTCGCCTCTTCGAGGAAGGCCTCCGCAGACATGGTTCCTGGTTTCATCGTCTTCACTGCCACTTGAGTGTGCCCGTTGTATGTGGCTAAATGAAGGAGTGGAGAGGAAAGTTAGCGGCCTGGAGCAAGATGCAGCCAAGGCTGGGAAATAGGAACAGAAAATGAATTTGTGGGTTGATTTCTGGAGATTTGGGTGGATTATATTATCAAAACACCTACATGAACTATACCCACCTCCCTCAGTGTAGCCTACTCAATATGATACTTACCTTCACCCCTATTCTAAAAAAAGCATCCTGCCCAGCACCTTTGCACGAATATTATCCCAGCATGGTACTATGCCTACTGCACACACCCCATTCACCTTCTGTGGATGGTCTGTAATTATGGCGATCTCTAGCCATCGGAATGAATGATGTTTTTGCAAAGGTTGTATGGTGACGGGCGGAGAATTAGAGAGTGGGGATGAAGGTAAGTATTTAAGTGTGCAGGCTACACTGAGGAAGCCCATGAACCTGGAAGGAAGACCGCATGAACCTGGAAGCGCCTACAGCCGGGACCGGCTCTGTGACATCAGCCAACAGCAGACTTCGGCCCGCTGTCTGCTGAAAACAGGTCACAGGAGTGCAGAACGAAATTCACTGCTGTGTTCTACAGGAGAATTACAGACAAACAAGCTTTGGCTGCACTTCTCCTTTAAGGTAAAAAAAAAAGTTCTGCCTTTAGAATCACGTAAAACATTTTTTTTTTAAAACAGCCCAATTGTCACCAACAGTTCATATTTATTAGAGATCCGTACAGATCCTACTGCTCCTTGAGGACAGGGTTGAGAACCACTGACCTAAAAGATCAGTGAATCTCAGCAACGATTTCGGAATCTCAGATGTAGTACGGCTTATTATTGGGGGCTTCTTTCATCCTTTGAGTTTTCAAGCACAATAAGAAATGTATGGCTTACCCAACCAAACATCACCAAACTGCCCGGCACCGAGCTTCTTTTCCAGATTCAACGAATCTCTGGACACCTCCCAGGCATCCTTCTCCCACGGCTTCTCTGGACGAGCGGACTTGCACGCTGTGGTGAGTTTCTGGCACAATCCATCCATGTTGTCTACAAAAAAAATCAACAAAAGTGTAAAAGAGGGTTAACCCAGGACATTTTCCTCACACCACAAAGAGGTTTCAGATGAGTAACACAAAACATGCGTACACAGAATAGCAAAAATAATGATTCGCAAATAAAGTACTACTCCATCCAAAAGTTAGATGCTTCTGAATTATCTTAACCACTTCAGCCTCTGTGATGTACCAGTACGTGGCAGGGTTGAAGTGGTTATACCGGGATGATGCCTACAGACTGGCACCATTTTTTTTTCGGCCAACAATGCTCTTTGTTGTAAAGTCGATCAGCTAGCGACCAATTAGCAGAGGGATCGAGATCCTTCTTGTTCTTGCTGTCAACTCCAACCGGGTTCATATATATATACAGTATATATATACAGGGAGTGCAGAATTATTAGGCAAGTTGTATTTTTGAGGATTAATTTTATTATTGAACAACAACCATGTTCTCAATGAACCCAAAAAACTCATTAATATCAAAGCTGAGTATTTTTGGAAGTAATTTTTAGTTTGTTTTTAGTTTTAGCTATTTTAGGGGGATATCTGTGTGTGCAGGTGACTATTACTGTGCATAATTATTAGGCAACTTAACAAAAAAAAAATATATACCCATTTAAATTATTTATTTTTACCAGTGAAACCAATATAACATCTCAACATTCACAAATATACATTTCTGACATTCAAAAACAAAACAAAAACAAATCAGTGACCAATATAGCCACCTTTCTTTGCAAGGACACTCAAAGGTCTGCCATCCATGGATTCTGTCAGTGTTTTGATCTGTTCACCATCAACATTGCGTGCAGCAGCAACCACAGCCCCCCAGACACTGTTCAGAGAGGTGTACTGTTTTCCCTCCTTGTAAATCTCACATTTGATGATGGACCACAGGTTCTCAATGGGGTTCAGATCAGGTGAACAAGGAGGCCATGTCATTAGTTTTTCTTCTTTTATACCCTTTCTTGCCAGCCACGCTGTGGAGTACTTGGACGCGTGTGATGGAGCATTGTCCTGCATGTTTTTCTTGAAGGATGCAGACTTCTTCCTGTACCACTGCTTGAAGAAGGTGTCTTCCAGAAACTGGCAGTAGGACTGGGAGTTGAGCTTGACTCCATCCTCAACCCGAAAAGGCCCCACAAGCTCATCTTTGATGATACCAGCCCAAACCAGTACTCCGCCACCACCTTGCTGGCGTCTGAGTCGGACTGGAGCTCTCTGCCCTTTACCAACCAGCCACGGGCCCATCCATCTGGCCCATCAAGACTCACTCTCATTTCATCAGTCCATAAAACCTTAGAAAAATCATTCTTGAGATATTTCTTGGCCCAGTCTTGACGTTTCAGCTTGTGTGTCTTGTTCAGTGGTGGTCGTCTTTCAGCCTTTCTTACCTTGGCCATGTCTCTGAGTATTGCACACCTTGTGCTTTTGGGCACTCCAGTGATGTTGCAGCTCTGAAATATGGCCAAACTGGTGGCAAGTGGCATCTTGGCAGCTGCACGCTTGACTTTTCTCAGTTCATGGGCAGTTATTTTGCGCCTTGGTTTTTCCACACGCTTCTTGCGACCCTGTTGACTATTTTGAATGAAACGCCTGATTGTTCGATGATCACGCTTCAGAAGCTTTGCAATTTTAAGAGTGCTGCATCCCTCTGCAAGATATCTCACTATTTTTGACTTTTCTGAGCCTGTCAAGTCCTTCTTTTGACCCATTTTGCCAAAGGAAAGGAAGTTGCCTAATAATTATGCACACCTGATATAGGGTGTTGATGTCATTAGACCACACACCTTCTCATTACAGAGATGCACATCACCTAATATGCTTAATTGGTAGTAGGCTTTCGAGCCTATACAGCTTGGAGTAAGACAACATGCATAAAGAGGATGATGTGGTCAAAATACTCATTTGCCTAATAATTCTGCACTCCCTGTATATATATATGTCCTAGGAATGCCTTTCAGGAAAGACGTCTGCAAGGTACAGCTGCCTTACCCCGGCGCACGCCTGTGCGCAGGCGCCAACCAAGGACGTTTAGAACGTCTACAGGCGCTTCTGCCAATGCGCATGCGCAAGCACGCGTTTGCGCGTGCGCGCACCTGTCACCAGGACTGGCGCCAGTCGCCCTATTTAAACAGAGCAGTGACACTGACTTATTGCTGCTTGGTCTACAGCGTTTACCTGAATCCTGATGCTTGATTCTTGCCCTGACCTCTGGCTTCCTACGGATCGATCCCTGTCTCCAGTCTCTGCTATTCAGTACCTGTTGCCAAACCTGCCTGTGACCCAACTATACTTCTGCCTGCTGCGTCTGCCTGATCTGACCGTCCGTTGCTGAAAACCTGCCTGTGACCCGACTACGCTTCTGCCTGCTCTCTGTGCCTGATCTGCCTGTCTGTTGTCAACCCGGCTCGTCTGACTCCGCTCCCAGCTTTCCAGCCAGCTTCAGCTCCTGCTTCCGGTGGTGCTCCTCTGCTCGCCTCTTGCCACGTCTGCCAGTCCGTCTGCCACTTCGCTTACCTGCCACCTGCTGGGTCCGGCTTCCTGTTCGTGAGTTCCTGGTTTCTACTTGTACAGACTTCTGGACTGTTCATAGGCACTCTTACTCCGCCGCGCTCCTGGCTGGGCCTAATGTCTCACTATCAGTGGTCCACGAGCCAGAGCTGTACGAGAGGCTTTCCTCCACACGTCAGGCTCATCCATCAGGTACGTGACAATGCCCTTCCTTAATGACATACTGGAAGGTGATCTTGGATGAAATGAACCTCCGGCTACAACTTGACCTACTCTTTACTCCCTCTTTGGCCTTATTGGGCATCCCTGATGACGACCAGCGCTCCCATCACTTTAAGCTTCTCATAGCCTATCTCCTCTATTATGCCCAAAAAATATATAATTTTTTTAAATGGTCGTCCTCAGACCAACCCACGGTGTCTACTTGGGGGGCCATGGTAAATGCAGCCCTTATATAAAATGACCTATTCAATGGAATGCCTTTGGAAATTTGAAAAAGTACGGTCCCCCCTGGACATTGACCTGAATGGTGGGGGGTTATGTCCTGGTGTCGGATATACTCTATTTTATGATACCACTGTTTCCCCTTGGCAGGGCTTTTTTTCTCAAACAATAGGTGCTGGAACTTAACCACCACCCCTCAAAACCTCTCCCCCTACACACACCCTCCAAATCACATCAAACAGTAGGAGGGTCTTAAAGGGGCATTAAATACCAGGATTGCATTACATACAGAGTGCAGAGTTCAGGGGGGGTTACACACAGAGTGCAGAGCTGTCATTTGTAAACACAGAAACCAGACTTCTGTGTTTACAAGTGATTGTAGTGAGCAGGCACCAAAGGATCTGAGCCAGAGGTGGTGGAACTAAGTTCCCCCTAAAAAAGCCCTGCCCCTTGGCGATATAAGAACATGCAATGTTTGTTAGATTTGTGGAGGATTATTTGTCTGCAGAATTCTAACGTAATTATTGTCAGCTCTGTATACTGCGGTTTTGCTGTATCATTTCTGCTTAACTTGTTAATGACGCCAACCTGTCTCTTTATATATGCTGTGAAAGGTAATTTTCTCAATAAAGCACATCTGTTCGTTAAAAAAAAAAAATAGCAGAGTAATCGCCTTTACAGATGGTCCCCCTCCCCTCCTCCCGGACCCGGACGCTACCATCCCACCAGGAAGCCCAGGACTGAAGCCAGTGGTTCAGCCAGCTGACCATAGAGAGGATCGAGGACCAGAATGTCCCTGATCATCTCTATGGTCAACAAAAAAAAAAAACAGAAGCAACGAGTATCTTGTGACTTCTGGTTTCGCCAGGATGTGAACAAACAATGGCTTGGGAAAGCAAAGGATCGAACTAGGCTTGGTTTGATTAGATGCTTTTAAATTATCGTTTTATCTCTGGAGGTAATCCCAAGTATATGTAAGTATATTTCTTGCAAAAAAAAATGCACATTTTTACATATAAGTGAGAAGTGTCAGAAAAGGCCCGGAGCTGTACAGGGTGGGCCATTTACCGTATTTATTGGGGTATAGCGCGCTCCCGCGTATAGCGCGCAGCCCTAAAGTTGCAGCGGATTCCTGTGGAAAAAAGATTTTTGTACTTACAGTTTTGGTGTCTTGTGCGGCGTCCATCGGAGGCCTCGTCGGGTCCGGCATCCGTCTGCGGCTTCGGGTGTCCTCTTCGTCAGGTCCAGCGTCCTTCTGCGGCGTCCTCGCGTCCTCCCCGCTCGTTTCCCGCGCCAAGTTTGAATACTGCGCCGACATATACAGAGCGCAGTACACTCGTGTATTGTCGGGCAGGCTCGGCAACTCTCGCGCTGACGTCCTGTACGTCCAGGACGTGAGCGCGGAAGGAGCCGAGACTGCCCGACAATACACGAGTGTACTGCGCTCTGTATATGTCGGCGCAGTATTCAAACTCGGTGCGGGAAAGCGGGTATCGGCGTATACCGTGCACCCACGATTTTGCCCTGATTTTCAGGGCAAAAAAGTGCGCGGTATACGCCAATTAATACGGTATATGGATCCACCCTGGTGTGCCATTTATATAGATACACCTTAATAAAATGGGAATGGTTGGTGATATTAACTTCCTGTTTGTGGCACATTAGTATATGTAAGGGGGGAAACTTTTCAAGATGGGTGGTGACCATGGCGGCCATTTTGAGGTCGGCCATTTTGAATCCAACTTTTGTTTTTGGTGTATCCATATAAATGGTCCACCCTGTAGTATTCCGAAGTTTGTTTTTATACTAATAAAAGAGGAACACAGTTCTGGATCTTACTCTGGTAGAAGTGGACCAGGTCGTGCAGAGTATTGAAAGTTTTCCTTGGTGAAACATAAAATCCGCCATTGTCCATGCTGCGAATCTTGTAATGTTTGACTGCATTTCCAGTCTTAGGGTTGAAGTCTCTGACAGATAGCGAGTAGCAGCCTGAAAGACAAAGAAAAGGATATAAAACAACTGGAGACAGTAATAGTGCCACATCGTATCTCTAAGGCCGCGTACACATGGTCGGTCCAAACCGATGAAAACGGCCTGAAGCCCAGTTTCATCGTTCCAAACCGACCGTGTGTACGGCCCATCGGTCTGTTGTCCTTCGGACAAAAATTAGAGAACTTGCTTTAAAATCGAACTGATGGCCCGCTGACCAATAGGTCCAAACCGATGGTTAGTACACAAAAGCATCGGTTCAAAACCCGCGCATGCTCAGAATCAAGTCGATGTATGCTTGGAAGCATTGAACTTTGTTTTTTTCAGCACGTTGTGTGTTTTACGTCACCGCGTTCTGACCCAATCGGATTTTGAACTGATGGTGTGTACGCACATCAGACCATCAGGCCGCTTCAGCGGTGAACCGGTGAGAACGGTCCGTCAGACCGTTCTCATCGGATGGACCGACCGTGTGTACGCGCCCTGATAGGTTGGAGAGGCATCCAACTTATGAAAATTGGCCTTATTATAAAAGTATGTGGAAGTGGGCGCAATACTGCCCGATCTAATATGAGGGAAGAGAAGTACGGAGTTCATTCCACAATATATCATTCATTCACCTTTCATAGTCTCGCTGTCTCGTATCATGAAGGCTCCAATCTGATTCTCAGGTGACAGCAGCTGCCGTTCTGCTTCTTTCCTTCCAACTGCCTTAAAATACCACCTGAAAAATAAAATATGGTAATCCAAAGGTGCCCATCCCCTTCCTTCAATAGGACAAGAGGAGACAATTATGTTTAAAGCAGCCCTAGCTATTTAGTATTTCCACACAACTACTATAAATATGGAATTCCAGATGAAAATTGAGCTATCCGTATTTATCGGGGTATAGCGCGCCCCGGCGTAAAAACGCGCACCCCAAGCTTAGAAGGGAAGTTTAGGAAAAAACTTAAATTTTGGATGCTCAGCCTTGTCGGTGTCCTTCTGCTGTCGGCGTCCATCGGCGGCATTGTCCGGCGTCCGTCTGCGGCCTTGCGCGGGGTCCGTCCAGCCTTGTCGGTGTCCGCCTGCTGTCTTGCCCGGCGTCCATCGGCGGCCTTGTCCGGCGCCCATCTGCGGCCTTGCGCAGGGTCCGTCGCGTCCGTCTGCCGGTCCGTCCAGCCTTGTCGGTGTCCGGCGCGTCCGTCTGACGGGGGTTGCAGCGTTGTATGTTTGAATTTGGCGCCTCGGTCGAGCTGTGCAGAGCCGGATTTACGGTGTGTTCGGCTCCTCTCGCGTTGCTGCGGGCGGAGCTGAGCGTGGCCGAGCCTAGCCGAGTGCGCAGTACACTCGGCTCGGTCTTTGTCGGCAGTGCTCAGAAACAGCGAGGATCGGCGTATAACGCGCATCCACAATTTTCCCCTGATTTTAAGGGGAAAAAAGTGCGCGTTATACGCCAATAAATACGGTAGTTAGTGCACAAATCTAATTTTAACTCACATGGCTCTTCTCCTGGGTCCCCCCTTATCTAGCATATCCATCTTGTGTAACCCTTGAACTTTTGCCATCTGCTGGTCATTACTCAGCACTGCAGCTCAGGTCATGCTGCAGTGCACACCTGCCCCAATCAGGATTGCTTAAATATACTGCTGGACATTCAGCTTTGGGCTTGATCAAAAGCTTTTGTTTGATTCTTATCTGTGGGCACTACACAGATTTGCTCATTTGATTTGGACTGTGTTAGAGCTCTGTCTTATACCTACTGTATTCTGCCTTAAAGGGGTTGTAAACCCTTGTGTTTTTTGTCCAAATGCTAAATGTTGTAGGGCTGGGGAAAAAATCGATTTGAATCTTGAATCGAGTTGCGAGGGCAAATCGATTCAAAATTTAGACCAAATCATTTTTTTTTTTCGATTTTTTTTTTCCATAGGACCGACGCTCCGCGGCCTAGGCCGAATCCGCGGCCTCACCTAAAAACTCCTGCCCGCAGCTCGCCGGGATCCTGGAAAAAGACAGCGAAAAGAGCAAAATCCCACTCCCAGGTGCTCAGAGTCCAGCACATACAACTAATCCACGGATTATTGAGAAAAAAAGACAATGATAAACTATAGATGTAACTTACTCTTCGGACTCCAGAGAATTAACTTTTCCAACATAATTACTGGGAATATAGCCTTCTTCTCCTGTGTGTATCAGGCGTGCATGCCACCACTCCCCGGACCTACAGAGACAGCAAATGAACGTTGTAATTGCAGAGAAAAGGCTCTTTATGGGGGATTTCATTATTCTAGACTGGATTTATAAAAAAAAAAAAGTACAAGAAAGTGTCTGCATTGCCCATAATGGCCAACCGGATTGTAGCTGCCTTGTGTGAAAGTCATACAGAATTGCCTTCTTAGAACAGAAGGTAGTTACGTGTCACGGCTTTCTTTGGGAAAAGACCTGTTTCTCAAGTGGTTATGACGGAAATTGTTCATATCTGTCCTCAGTTGAGGCTTTATCCACACTTGTGTACCTTTGGTCTCTTAGGGCGAGTCATATTGAAAGTGGTCAGATGTCTTCCTGAGCATCAATGTCAAGCTTAAAGGGGTGTTCCAGCCAATGTTTATGTTTATTAAAAGTCAGCAGCTACAAAAAGTGTAGCTGCTGGCTTTTAACCACTTCCTTACTGGGCACTTAAACCCCTTCCTGACCAGAGGACTTTTTGCGATTCGGCACTGCGTCGCTTTAACTGACAATTGCGCGGTCGTGCGACGTGGCTCCCAAACAAAATTAACGTCCTTTTTTCCCCACAAATAGAGCTTTCTTTTGGTGGTATTTGATCACCTCTGCGGTTTTTATTTTTTGCGCTATAAACAAAAATAGAGCGACAATTTTGAAAAAAAATAAAATATTTTTACTTTGTTGCTATAATAAATAGCTCAATTTTTTTTTTTACGTTTTTTTTTAATCCTCAGTCTAGGCGATACGTATTCTACATATTTTTAGTAAAAAAAAAAAAAATCGCAATAAGCGACTGGTTTGCGCAAAAGTTATAGCGCCTACAAAATAAGGGACAGAATTATTATTATTATTTTTTTTTTTTTTTTACTAGAAATGGCGGTGATCTGCGATTTTTATTGGGACTGCGACGTTATGGCGGACATGTCGGACACTTTTGACACATTTTTGGCGCCATTCACATTTATACTGCAATCAGTGCTATAAATATGCACTAATTACTGTATAATTTTTTTTTTTTACTAGAAATGGCGGCGATCTGCGATTTTTATTGGGACTGCAACGTTATGGCGGACACATCGGACACTTTTGACACATTTTTGGCGCCATTCACATTTATACTGCAATCAGTGCTATAAATATGCACTAATTACTGTATAAATGCTTTTTTTTTACTAGAAATGGCGGCGATCTGCGATTTTTTATTGGGACTGCGACGTTATGGCGGACACATCGGACACTTTTGACACATTTTTGGCGCCATTCACATTTATACTGCAATCAGTGCTATAAATATGCACTAATTACTGTATAAATGTGACTGGCAGGGAAGGGGTTAACACTAGGGGGTGAGGAAGGGGTTAAATGTGTACCCTAATTAGTGTTCTAACTGTGGGGGAGGGGGGTGACTGGGGGGGGGTGACCGATCTATGTCTCTATGTACAAGAGACACAGATCCGTCTCCTCTCTCCCCTGACAGCACCGCTGTCTGCGAGAGCCGGGAATGAGAGATGATCTCATATGTAAACATATGAGATCATCTCTCATTGGCCGCACAGATCGCCTAGGAAACGGCCGCTCCGATTGGCCGTTCACGGCGATCTGTGACTGGCTGTGTCCAAGGGACACGGCCAGTACAGAAGTTCCCCGCCGCGCGCTCGGGAGCGCGCGCGGGGAACGTGTAAAGGAGAGGCCGTAAAAACACGGCCTGTTAGAGATTGGGAGCCGCGCTGAGGCCGTACAAAGTCGTACGGCCGTCAGCAAGTGGTTAATAAACATACACTTACCTGCTCCAGCATTCCAGCGACGCGCCGGCCGGGGCTCCGCTCCTCTCCCCCCCTCCCCGGCCTGCGTCTTCATTTCAACTGTGGGCACCCGGCCGTGACAGCTTTCGGCTTCACGGCCGGGCACCTACTGCGCATGCGCGAGCAGCACTGCGCATGCGCGCGCGGCGCCGTCTGATTGGACAGGAGCTCGCCTAGGACCTGTGACGTGTCCTAGGCGATCGCCTACAGGGAGGGGCTGGTGTAGGCGATTAAGCTTTGAAATGAAATGAATTGGCTAAAACCGCAGTGCACTCAAATTGCACAAGTATCGCACAGGAACTCAAGCAGTTCCTCATGTCACAGCCTCCAGCAAGGGGAATGGAGACCATAAACAGCACAGTGGTGACCTCATCAAATCTCACTTCCAATCTCCTAAGACTCGCATTCAGAGGTATTACTGCCTTAGATCAGGGGTCTCCATACTTTCAAACAAAAGGGCCAGTTTATTGTCCTTCAGAATTTAGTAGGGCTGGATTGTGGCCAGTGGGGGGAAGAGCATGTCCCAGGCCCAGCATCAGTGAGAATAAATATGGTCTCAGGCATACCTCCCAACCGTCCTGGATTTCGCGGGACTGTCCCGCGATTCGCGGTAAATCCCGCGGTCCCGCGATCACTCCTAGAGTCCCGCGATTCCACCTCACCCCACCCCCCGCGTTTACCGTGATTCGCATTCTATCCCGTCGTCCAGCGGATTTGCGTTAAATCCAGAGGTCCCGCGATTGGCGGAACCCCCCCGCTCAACAACTCTGATCCCACGGAATTCCCCCCCCCCGCTTACCCGCGCAACAACTTTGATCCACAACTCAGATCCACGGAATTCCCCCCCCGCTCAACAACTTCGTTGGGAGGTGTGCTCATTTGTCCCTCATTCTGAAGTTGAAAAGTTGGGAGGTATGGTCTCAGGGTTGGTGGTGGTCAGTAGAAGGAGGAGTGGTGCCCCTATCAGTAGAAGGAATAGTCCCATCATTGGTATCAGTGGAAGAAATAGTGCCCCCTTGTTGGTGTCAGTGGGAGGAATCGTGACTCATACAGGGGCGGACTGACAACTCATGGGGCCCCCGTGCAATAGGAGATTATGGGGCCCCCGGGCAATAGGAGATTATGGGGCCACACAGTATACACACACACACACACATACAGTATACATACACAGAATACACACACAGACACACAATATACACACAAAGGGCCGGATTCAGGTACATCGGCGCATCTTTGTGCCGGCGTAGCGCATCTCATATGCGCTACGCCAACGTAACATTGAGAGGCAAGCTGAGTATTCACAAAGCACTTGCTCCCATATTTACGCCAGCGTAACGTAAATAGGCCGGCGTAAGCCCGCCTAATTCAAAGTAGGCAGGTAGTGGGCGTGTTGTATTAAAATGAGTCGTGACCCCATGTAAATGCATGGCCGTACGAACACGCGCATGCTCAGAATCACGTCGCATATTCTCCCTAAGATACGACGGCTCAATGCCTGCGACGTGAACGTAACCTACGCCCAGCCCCATTCACGTACGACTTACGTAAACAACGTAAAATACGACACTGTTCCCGCACCCATACCTTAACATGACTTACCCCTGCTTTAGGTGGGATAACTTTACGCCGGACGTACGCCTTACGTAAACGACGTAGCTTACTGCGACGGGCGCAAGTACGTTCGTGAATCAGCGTATCTAGGTCATTTACATATTCAACGCGTAAATCAACGGAAGCGCCCCTAGCGGCCAGCGTAAATATTCACCCAAGATACGACGGCGTAGGAGACTTACGTTGGTCGTATTAAGCCAAAATTCAAGCGTATCTTGTTTCCTGAATATGGCGCATAGATACAACGGCGCATCCTAGAACTTATGCGGCGTATCAATAGATACGTCTGCGTAAGTTGTCTGTGAATCCGGCCCACAGTATACACACACAGTATACATACACACAGAATACACATACATTCACTGTACAGGAGAGTCGGGGGAGCTTTAATCTTGGGATTTTTTTAAAAACACAGATTTTTACATACTGTCCCTGGTTTTACTGTGGCTGGCAACCCTGATGAGGCCCCCTAGTGGCATGTGGCCCTGGGGCAGTGCCCGAATGGTCAGTCCGCCCCTGGACTCATATCAGTGGGAGGAATAGTGCCTCATGGGCCGGATAAAGGCTAGCAAAGGGCCAAAAAAAACAGTGTGGGAGTCCCTCCCCCAATATCAAAATATATGTATAGTTTATACTATAACATTATTATTTTTTTGCTGTGTGCTGTTAAAGTGTTCGGGGTTTGACATGAAGAAAAGATGGCTGCCGTAGCTGGATCACAGCATGATAAGTGTGTGGAGGACAGCGCCTGGAGAAGCTACATGTTGCAGCAAAAGGCACTTTTTTATTTTACAAAAACAGCATGACTCCTTATATAGAAAATTCAAATAAAAAATAAATTTGTCCTTTTCAGGCAACACAGACACTTTCCTTTCCTACACATACTGTACATAAGAGAAGAGAAGAAAGTATCTGAGTGATCAGGTGGATGAATTGGTATAACTTACTCCTCCAGTAACTGGAAATAATCGCCTTTCCTAAACGTTAGGTCTTCAGGATGGACCCCGTCATAGTCATAGAGAGCCACCAGGTCCCCATCTTCCCCTGCAAGTTAACAGATAGACAAAGTATCATGATACTAGGGTTGTCCCGATACCACTTTTTTGAGACAGAGTACAAGTACCGATACTTTTTTTTTTTCAAGTACTCGCCGATACCGATTACCAATACTTTTTTCTAATGTCATATGACAGTGGCAGTATTTTTTTTTTTTACAATTTTTTTTTTTTTTACTGTGCTTTCTTCTTTTTTTATTATTATTTTGTGAAATAATTTTTTTTTTATTTATTGCAATTTTTTTTTATTTTTTATCAGCCCTGTTGGGAAGTCTTTGGTGAGATATCGGGGGTCTTAACAGACCCCTGACATTTCCCCTTTGAGACAGAGAAAGGGACTATGGACACAGATTTCCCAGTCCCTTTCTCAGCTGCACTAAGGCCCCGTACATACGGCCGGTTTTCTCGGCAGAATCCAGCAAGAAACTCGATGGGAGACGTATTCTGCCGAGAAAACCGGTCGTGTGTACACTTTTCACCGAGAAACCCGTCGGGAAACTCATCGAGCCAAATAGAGAGCATGTTCTCTATTTCCTCATTGGGCAATGGGAAAATTTGGCTCAACGAGTTTTCTGACAGCCGAACAAGGAACTCGACGAGCAAAACGATGTGTTTTGCCCATCGAGTTTCTCAGTCGTGTGTACGGGGCCTGAAAGTGAATGGAGAGAAGACAGCGGCTCCTCTCCATTCATAAACTGAAGCATCGTAAACACAGGTTACGATGCTCAGTTATGTGAATGGACAGAGTCACTGATCATCACTGACTCTGTTCATTCGGAAAAGGTAGGAGCCGTATTTAGCGGCTCCTACCTTCGATCTCCGTCCTGACAGATCGAGGGGGTGGAGGAGGACATTGAGGGGGAGGACAGCACGGAGGGGGGAGAGCAGCACGGAGGGGGGAGAGCACGGAGCATGGAGGGGGACAGCACGGAGCACGGAGGGGGACAGCACGGAAGGGGACAGCACGGAGGGGGGCAGCACGGAGGGGGACAACACGGAGCATGGAGGGGGACAGCACAGAGGGGGACAGCAAGGAGGGGGACACGGAGCACAGAGGGGGACATGGAGCACGGACTGCAGCAAGGAGGGAAACAAGGACCCGGAGGGGGACACACAGCACCGAGGGGGACACGAACCCGGAGGGGGAGAGCAGCACGGAGGAGAATACAGGGTCAGCGGTGATCGGTGCGGTTTTGGGGGGAGATACAAGCACCGATCACCGCTGTATAACTTTAACTAAAGCAGCTGAAAAGGGGGCAGATCAGTGCTTGCAAATCCCCTGCCGCATCGATCACCCTGACTGCGCAGGTATCGGGTGAAGCATCGGAGCATTTCCCCGAGTACAAGTACCCGGTGGAAATGCTCGGTATCGGTACCGATACAAGTATCGGTATCCGGACATCCCTACAGGATACCCAAATCGGGGTCTGCGTGACTCTACCAATATAAAAAAAAAACATACATTTTGGATTGATTCATGGCTTTCAGCGCACAAATTGGGGTTCTAGATACACTCAGGGCACTTACCTCCACCAACTGAGCTTTCCTTAGGTTTTTTCTGAAAGAAATAATACAACAAACAACGTCATTTTCTCATTCCTAATGGAGCACAAATTCCAAAAAATTTCACAGTTTTGCAAACTAAATGTTATCATACTCTAAACAGTGTGCTATATATTTTTTATATAGGAATAGTATAAAAAAACATAAACAGTCAAGATCTGAATCAGTCATATACTACAAACATGTTGAGAAAAAAATATATATCATGTGGCCAACTCCACAAAAAAAGTCTTTGGAAAGATGGTGAACAAAACAGTGATTCAGAAAGTGTCCACAGGTGATCCTAAAGATAGTCGCAGTGTGGACCTTCCACCGAACTCTCAAAGTCCACCGCGTGAGAACACACTCCCCTCGGGGGGTTAAACTCACCAGAGCGTAATAAAACAGCAGCGTTTAAAAGGAAGTATCCATCTGGACCAAAAAATTGCAGTCATCATCAATCCCAGAGATACATGGATGGTAGGAGCTCCAATAGGAGTCATAAAAAAAAGAAAGCGCACATAGCGTAATCCTGTTTATTTATATTAAATTTGTGTCTCACGCCCTCTGTTGAAGTCAGAATGTAAACAAAGCAGCCTGGAATAGCTGGTTGTTAGGGAGCAGGCAGCCACCACTTTCTTAATAGCAGAAGGTAAACAAAGCAGCCTGGAATAGCTGGTTGTTAGGGAGCAGGCAGCCGCCACTTTCCTAATAGCAGAAGGTAAACAAAAGAAAAGCCGGCATTAGAAAACAAAAGCAGGGGGTTCCCTCCCCCATCCATGCTAGGCACTTTGGGTCTGGTATGGATTTTAAGGGGGGACCCCAAACCAAAAAAATTATGCGTGGGGCCCCCCTATGATTCCAAAAAAGCCTTAGGTCTGGTATGAATTTTAAGGGGAACTCCATGCCAAAAAAAATAGTGTGTGGTCCGTATATCAGTCCCTTATCCAAGCTTGCAGCCCAGCAGGTCAGGAAAAAGAGGGGGGGGGGGGTGAGGGAGGGAACCATACTAAGAGACTTGCCAATGATAGGTAAACAACATGAGGGTGGGCCTGAAGGTCCTGGTATGGAATGAGGAAAAACCCCCCCCCCCACGCTGTTTTTTTTTCTAATGCCGGCTCTTCTTTTGTTTGCAGTCACAACGACAGCCTCCCGCTCCTTAACAACCTGCTATTCAGGGCTGTATTGTTTACATTGCGCTGTCAGCGGGGAAGCCCGCTGACAGCAGATGAGTCATATAGCCAGATTCACGTAGGACTTATCTTCTGATACGCCGCGTAAATCCACTGATGCACCGTCGTATCTATGCGCCTTATTCAGCAAACAAGAAACGCCTGAATTTTCAGATGCGCTACGCCAGCACAAAGATGTACGTGAATCCGGCTAATAGTTGTCAAGGATGCGGCGGCTGCCTGCTCCTTAACAACAAGCTATTCACAAATCAAATCAGATCATTCGTTACATCAAACATCCAAATAAAACAAATATATTTTGTTGTTTCATTATAATTTATTTCTGATTTATTGGATTTCATTACTATTGTTATTCGGATACATCCAAATCTCCAAGTAACAAGAATTTTGTACGACTTTAGATTTATAAAGAAATAAAACACGCATGTCTAGTCAGTTGCCTGGTCTACCTCTGTGCTCTGTGTTTCCTCTCTAGTAGGTAGATTCAGTAAGAGTTAGGCCGACTTATCTGTAGATAAGCCGGCCTAACTCAGAATCTACGCCGACTTTTGTTTAAGCGTATGCTCAAACAGAGATACGCTTAAACATATCTAAGATACGACGGCTTGCGCCGTCCTATCTTAGATTGCAATTTTTCGGAAGGCTGCTAGGTGGCGCTTCCATTGCGGTCGGCGTAGATTATGTAAATGAGTTTGTACGCCGATTCACGAACGTACGTTCGGCCGCCGCAGTCGATTTACGCCGTTTCCGTAAGGCCTTAGGAGGCCTAAAGTTATTCCACCTATTAGGTGGAATAACAATGTTAAAGTATGGCTGCCGTTCCCGCCGCGAGGTTCGAATTTTTTACGTCGTTTGCGTAAGTCGTCCGTGAATCTGGAGTTACGTCGTTTACGTCCATGTCGAAATCAATAGGCCCGTACGGCGTACTTAGCCGCAATGCGCACTGGGAAATGTAGGCGCCCAGGGCATGCGCAGTAGCCAAAACACGTCAAAAACTTGAGGTCAAGCCTCATTACCATTAAACACGCCCCCCTCCAACCCATTTGAATTAGGCGCCCTTACGCCCGCCGCGTTTACACTACGCCGCCCTAAGTAAGGAGGCAAGTGCTTTGAGAATCATGTACTTGCCTCTCTTACTTAAGGCGGCGTAGTGTAAACACGCTTGGCTACGCCGACCTAAAATTGCGCGCCCCTACCTGAATCTACCCATAGGACTTCTACTGACACAGGGCTGACTGAAGGAACGTCTGAGCTCAGCAGGAGACCAAGGCTTCTGACACTCCAAGAAGTTTGGCATTTCCGACAACAAATGTTGGCTGTGCATGCTCTCAAATTTTCTAACAACAAATGTGTTACTTCAGATCATCTAATCGTCTAAAGACCAAAGTACAAACACGCATGCTCCGAGCCAATGCTAAACATCAGCCAACAATAGCAGAAGTTGCCCAAAGGGTGGCGGTATAGAGCTGAAAAACCATGTGTTTTGGTGTTTGTTGGCTGAAAATGTTCTGCCGTCTGTATGAAGAACAAGTTCACGGACAACGCCCTTTGAAACAAAAATCCACGGAAAAGTCCAATGGAAGTCCGATCGTGTGTATGAGGCTTTACTTCACAAAGTGTGAAGTTATCAAATCGCTGTAAAGAATAGTTCTGCTTTAGGCTGCCTTCCTAGCTTATATTTGACAAGAAACCTTCATTAAATAATTTCCTGTGACTGCAAAAAATAGGAACCAAAGAAGTGTCAAAACTTCCCCTGCTATGTAATACAGCCCTACTAAATGAAGCAAGTTCCTAGCATTTAATATGCAACATAATGATTAAGCAACTTCTTAAGCAACTTCCCAAAACAATAGAGGCCATCTCTGCATTGAACTGCCTCGATTCCCCCAGGGGATTTCCAGAAATGAACATGTCCTGAAGACAAGGGAAATCAAGGTAGCCTATAGGAATAGGTAAAGCCAAGGCAGATTACAGGAGCAGATGAAGCTAATGCAGTCCATAGTAAAAGATGAAACCAAGGCAGCCCATAGGAATATGTGAAAACAAGGTAGACCATGGGAATATGTGAAAACAAGGTAGACCATAGGAATATGTGAAAACAAGGTAGACCATAGGAATATGTGAAGCCAATAAAATGGGTGAAACTGAGGCAGCCTAAAAGAAAAGGGAAAACCTAGACAGCCTTTAGGCATGGGTGAAACCAAGGTAGCCTATAGGTGCAGGTGAAACCTAGGCAGCTTATGGGTATTGTAAGGGGAATCCTATAAGAGAACATGTGATACCAAGGCAGCCCAAAGCAAAAGTTGAAACCTAGGAAGCCTATAGGAATAGGTGAAGCCAAGGAAGCCCATATGAATGGGTGAAACCTAGGCAGCCTATGGGTATGGGTGAAAACCAGGCAGAATGTAGGAAGAGGTGAAACCTAGGCAACCTTTATTATGTGAAACCTTGGAGGACAATAAGAAGGGGTAAAACCAAGGCAACCTAAAGTAAAAGGTGAAACTTAGGCAGCCTATAGGTATGGATAAAACCAGGGCAGCCTATAGGAATAGGTAAAGCAAAGGAAGCCAATAGGAATGGGTGAATCCAAGGCAGCATGTAGGAGTAGGTGAAACCTAGGCAGCCTATAGGAATAGGTGAAACCAAGGCAGCCTATAGGAATAGGTGAAATCCAGGCAGCCTATAGGAATAGGTGAAACCAAGGCAGCCTATAGTAATAGGTGAAATCCAGGCAGCCTATAGGAATAGGTGAAACCAAGGCAGCCTATAGGAATAGGTGAAATCCAGGCAGCCTATAGGAATAGGTGAAATCCAGGCAGCCTATAGGAATAGGTGAAATCCAGGCAGCCTATAGGAATAGGTGAAACCTAGGCAGCCTATAGGAATAGGTGAAACCAAGGCAGCCTATAGGAATAGGTGAAATCCAGGCAGCCTATAGGAATAGGTGAAACCAAGGCAGCCTATAGGAATAGGTGAAACTCATGCCCTGTACACACAATGGGCCATATTCTCAAATACTTTACGCCTGCGTATCAGCAGATACGCCGACGTAAGTCCGATCCTATGTTTAAGTGTATTCTCAAACTGAGATACACTTAAACATGCCTAAGATACGACGGCCTGCGCCGTTGTATCTTAGGCTGCAATATTTACGCTGACCGCTAGGTGGCGGTCAGCGTAGAATATGCAAATGACTATTCACGCCGATTCTCTAACTTCCGCTTGCCCGCCGTAGTGTTTTAACGTCGTTTCCGTAAGCGATACGCGGCATAAAGATAAAGATGCCCCCTAGGTGGCGTACTCAATGTTAAGTATGGCCGTCGATCCCGCGTCGAAATTTGAAAATTTAACGTCGTTTGCGTAAGTCGTCCGTGAATGGCGCTGGACGCCATTTACGTTACAGTCAAAACAAATGACGTCCGTGAGACGTCATTTAGCGCAATGCACGTCGGGTAATTTACCCGACGGAGCATGCGCATTACGATTGGCGCGGGAGCGCGCCTAATTTAAATGATCCACGCCCCCTACCAGGATCATTTGAATTAGGAGTGCTTGCGCGGGTGGACTTTACGCGACGCCGCCGCAAGTTTACAGGTAAGTGGTTTGGGAATCAGGCACTTGCCACTTAAACTTGCGGCGGCGTCGCGTAAAGGACATACGTTCCGCCGCCTCAGATCTATAAGAATATGCCCCAATCACTTTTTGTGATGAAATAAAATGTCATTTTATGTCTTCTGAAAAATGACAAAAAAAAAATTCGAACATGCTTGATTTTTTTATGTCATTTTTTAAAATGTCATTTTTTGTTTCATAAAAAATGATCGTGTGTGGGCAAAAATGACGTTTTCACATGCTCAGAAGCAAGTTTTGAGACGGGCAAATAGAACTTCCCCTTTAGAGTGCCGTCACTTTGTTCATCATTTTTCAAAAACGATGGTGTGTGGGCAACATCATTTTTAATGATGAAGTTGGAAATGCAGCCTACCAGCGCCCATCAATGAATGTTTGCTTGCTTCCATTCATTCAGGAGTCTGGACAAAGACGCAGTCCTCCGTCGCCGCTGTGCCTCTGACACTATGTGCAAACGGAGTGGCGGCTGCCTGCTGATGCTGAGACTTAGTTGCTTGCTGCTGAGAGAAGAGATTAGGAACACCAGTGGCCGGGCGCCCTAGGCAGCAATGCGCCCCTAGGCGGCTGCCTAGTTTGCCTAGTGGTAGCACCGGCCCTGTAGGCAGTCTATAGGAAGAGGTGACACCTAGGCAATCTATAGAAATGTGTGAAGCCAATAAGAATGGGTGAAACCAAGGCAGCCTATGGAAATAGGTGAAATGCAAAAAAGTAGGAACCAAAGAAGAGTGAAGGGGAGGGGGGGGAGAGGACAATGAGCAATACGTGAAGGAGTGAAGGTAGCAGGACAGGGACGGTCCTGATCGAGAGGACAGAGATAGACTATGCTGGACAACTTTCAGCCAGGAAATGAGGCGGGGGAGGGGCTCCATCTGACTTGCTCCAGATTCTAATGCACATTGGCTCGGATTCAAGTAGATTTGCGCATTTTTTACGGAGGCGCAGGGCAACGTTTTTGCCCTGCGCCCCCGCAAATTTACTGCGCTGCCCTTGATTCACGGAGCAGTAGCTCCGTAAAATTATGTGGGCGTGCCGGCAAGATGCCCAGGGTAAGCACGCGCAATTTAAATGATCCCGTAGGGGGGCGTGGATGATTTAAATTAGGCGCGTTCCCGCGCCGAACGTAGTGCGCATGCTCCGTCGGGAAACTTTCCCGACGTGCATTGCGGCAAATGACGTCGCAAGGACGTCATTTGCTTCAACGTGAACGTAAATGGCGTCCAGCTCCATTCACGATTCACTTACGCAAACAACGTAATTTTCAAACATCGCGACGCGGGAACGATGGGTATACTTAGCATTGGCTGCCCCTGCTAATAGCAGGAGCAGCCTTACGCGGAACCCGACGAACGTAAACAACGTAAATTGCGTAGGTAGGGCGCGCGTACGGTTGTGAATCGGCGTTAGTATGCAATTTGCATACTCTACGCTGACCACTACGGGAACACCACCTAGCGGCCATCGTAAGAATGCAGCCTAAGATATGCGGGCATAAGAGCCTTATGCCAGTCATATCTTAGGCTGCAGACGGCGTATCGACCTTTCTGAATCAGGAGCAGTCGATAGGCCGGCGCAACTAAGCAATTGCGCTGCGTAACTATGGTTACGCAGACGCAATTGCTTACTGAATCCACCCCATTGTGAGCAGCTCACAGTGTGCAGTGTAATCAGAGTAAGACGTGTCAGTACAGGAGAGGAACCGCCACCACTGTGGAAGACTGGAGAGAAGGCTGGAGTTCAGCTTTAAACTTCCAAACTCTAATAGCTGGAGATCAGTGAAAATGTCATAACCTTTTTTATTATAACAAAAAAAAAAAGAAAAACAACAATTCAGTTTCGCTGTAAAGAAAGATTTGTAATATTTGGAGTAAAACATTAACTGGAAGTGGGAAAGGTCTTGGCCTTTGCAATGCAATAAGAATGAGGAAACAGTGCTGGTTACGCAGAAGGAAACCTTTTTGGCGTCTCGTCTAACGTGCAGCACAAGGAAGCAGCGAGGCTTTTGAGGAATTCACACGCAACGTTTCCATAAACCACACGAGTGTATTCAAGGTTGGCTCCAGGCAGGTGTTCAAAGTCTGAAGAGGAAGAAAGCTGCGCACCTTTCTTATTCTTTTTCTTATCCAGTGTTTGTATAACATTTACAGCTGCCGCTTTCATGTCCTTTGAACAAGCGCAGTCATTTTCTAAAATAAGTGATAGTTGCAATTGTTTATTTCAAGGAAAGTAAATACAGCAAAATAATTTTTTGGGCAAACACATAGGGCCAGATTCACAAAGAGATACGACGGTGTATCTACAGATACATCATCGTATCTCTGACGTAAACTGGTCCTATCTATGCGCCTGAATCAGTTACGCATAGATAGGGCTAAGATCCGACAGTGTGAGGCCTCGTACACACGACCAGTTTCCTCGGCAGAATTCAGCTTCCGACCGAGTTTCTGGCTGAATTCTGCCGAGGAAACTGGTCGTGTGTACACTTTCGGCCGAGGAAGCCGACGAGGAGCTCGGCGAGGAAATAGAGAACATGTTCTCTATTTCCTCGTTGTTCAATGGGAGCTCTCGCCCCGCCGAGCTCCTCGGCGGCTTCAGGGCTGAACTGGCCGAGGAACTCGATGTGTTTGGCACGTCGAGTTCCTCGGCCGTGTGTACGAGGCTTAACACTGTGTTACACTGTCGGATCTTTTTTTCAATTTAAAAATGGCGCCGGGGGCGTTCCCGCTGATTTACGATAAATAATATGTAAATCAGCGAGATACGGAAATTCACGAACGTACGCGGACCCGACGCAGTCTTCTTACGACGTTTCCGTAGCGGCTTTCCTGGCGTATACTTACCCCTTCTTTTATCAGGCGCAGCCAATGTTAAGTATAGCCGGCGTTCCCGCGTCGAATTTGAATTTTTTAACGTCGTTTGCGTAAGTCGTTCTCGAATACAGACGGACATCGTTTACGTAAGCGTCGAAACCACTGACGTCCTAGCGACGTCAGTGGGAGCAATGCACGCCGGGAAATTTCGCGGATGGCGCCTGCGCATTTAAATCGGCGCGGGAACGCGCCTGATTTAAATAGTACACTCCCCTAGCCGCGGAATTAGAATTCCCCCGGGGGATTTAGGATCCGCCGTCGCAAGTTTGGAGGTAAGTGGTTTGTGAATTAGCCACTTGCCTCCTAAACTTGCGGGAGCAGATCTTAATTCACGTAGATCGAGCGGATCTATAGATCCGCTGCGCTACGTGAATCTGGCCCAAAGCATTCTACTACATGTTTTTGGTAAATAAAAAAAATCAAAATAAGTGTATATTAATTGGCTTAAAGTGGATGTAAACCCATAGGGGTAGATTCACAGACAAGATACAACGGTATATCTCCTGATACGCCGTCGTATCTCTGAGTCCGGCCGGTCGTATCTATGCGCCTGATTCATAGAATCAGTTACGCATAGATTTCTATTAGATCCGACTGGCGTAAGTCTCTTACGCCGTCGGATCGTAACTGCATTTTTCCGTTGACCGCTAGGGGCGTGTACACTGATTTACGTGTCGAAATATGTAAATCAGCAAGATACGCAAATTCACGAACGTACGCCCGGCCGATGCAGTACAGATACGCCGTTTACGTAAGGCGTGCGTCCGGCGTAAAGTTAAGCCACATAAAGAAGGTGTAAGTCATGTTAGGGTATGGACGACGGAACAGCCGTCGTATTTTACGTCGTTTACGTAAGTCGTACGTGAATGGGGCTGGGCGTAGGTTACGTTCACGTCGTAGGCATTGAGCCGCCGTATCTTACGGAGTATATGCAACATGATTTCTGAGCATGCGCCGTTCGTTCGGCCTTCATTTACATGGGGTCACGCTTCATTTTAATAGATCACGCCCACTACCTTCCTACTTTGAATTAGGCGGGCTTACGCCGGCCAATTTACGTCCCCTTTAAGATGCGGCATTGTGGGCGCGTACGCCCACCGCGAGCTCCGTGAGTCTGACTGCGGGTCCCGCAGACTCGATGTCCGCGGGGATACCCGCGATCGTCTCACGGAGAGGAAGAACGGAGAAATGCTGATGTAAACAAGCATTTCTCTGTTCTTTCTAGTGACAGGACATTGATCACAGCTTTCTGTAATCGGGAGCAGTGATCAGTGTCGTGTCACACACAGCCCATCCCCCCTACAGTAAGAAGCACTCCCTAGGACACACTTAACTCCTTCAGCGCCCCCTATTGGTTAACCCCTTCACTGCCAGTGTCATTTACACAGTAAACAGCGCATTTTTATAGCACTGATCCCTGTATCAATGTCAATGGTCCCAAAATGGCGTCAAAAGTGTCCGATGTGTCTGCCATAATGTCGCAGTCGTGAAAAAAAAATCACCGCCATTACCAGTAAAAAAAAAAAATTATAATAAAAATGCCATAAAACTATGCCCTATTTTGAAGACGCTATAGCTTTTTCCACAAACCAATCAATGAACGCTTATTGCGATTTTTTTTTACCAAAAATATGTAGAAGAATACGTATCGGCCTAAACTGAGGACATTTTTTTTATATATATTTTGGGGGATATTTATTATAGCAAAAAGTAAAAAATATTGATTTTTTTTCAAAATTGTCGCTCTATTTTTGTTTATTTTTATTTGTTTTTTATTCAATTTTTTAAAACACAGATATAATTTACATTTCATTTCCTATAAGCATACAAAAGGATTCACATTCAAAATGAATTCAACATTTCACACACATAAATAACAACAATAACAACTACATAAATAACAATAACAACTACATAAATAACAACAATAACAACTACATAAATAACAATAACAACTACATAAATAACAACAATATGGGTCAATCCTGCATCCTCCTAATCTTTCTCTCTCCTCTGCCTCCGCCTCTATTTTTGTTTATAGCGCAAAAAATAAAAAACGCAGAGGTAATCAAATACCACCAAAAGAATGCTCTATTTGTGGGGAAAAAAGGACGCCAATTTTGTTTGGGAGCCACGTCGCACTACCGCGCAATTGTCAGTTAAAGCGACACAGTGCCGAATCGCAAAAAGAGCTCCGGTCTTTGGCCAGCCAAATGGTCCGGGGCTGAAATAGTTAACAAAAGACATGTTGATAAAAGAGGACCATTGTTGCTCGATGAATGCTGCCCAAATATTGGAATTAGCTTATGATTTGCTTCTGGACCCGTCAGGAAAAGCCACACTACTTTCCATATTACATATTAAAAAAAAGGGGAACCTGGCTCATGTGACCGTTTTTTACTTTTACCATTTCCCTTTTTTAACCGAAGTGTTATTGTATTTTAAAGCCAAATTCGGGGAAAAATAAACCAGTAGTCAATATACAAATAAGTGAACGATATTATAGCCAAAGATTGAGGCTCGGTTCGCACCTATGCGAATTCAATGCGCGTTTCACCGCATCCAATTTGCATAGCAGGAGAATGTGAGTGGCTTTCTATGGAGCCGGTTCACATATCTCTGCAGCGGGTCCGATGCGCTGTGCAGGAAAAACGTTGTGCCTTTTTTGGTGCGTTTCAGGTCCGTATTCAGCCCAAAATTCTTGTTGAAATCGGACCTGAAACGGTGAACCGGCACGCACCGGACCCCTGCCGTGCGAAGGATGCGGTGATAGTGTGAACCGAGCCTTAGTCATTCTATTCTGCTGGTCTTGTGATCCAGGCACCCCTGCCAAACATCAGGGCCAGGCTAGTGGCCAGGTGACCTTAAAGCGGATTTCCGGCCACAATTTCACTTTTTAAATATAAATACCCCTGTAATACACAAGCTTAATGTATTCTAGTAAAGTTAGTCTGTAAACTAAGGTCCGTTTTGTTAGGTTGTTACAGCATTTAGACACTTTATAAAATAGAAATTGACTGGGGCCATCTTAAGTGTGGGCATCATGAAGCCAGACTGTATGACTTCCTGGATTTCAGCCTTGCAAATCTTGCACATGCTCAGTGCTGCACAAGCAGTGTCAGATCAGGTTTCAGCACCTGTGCTGTCCAAGTCACATGATTCTTTGAGACTGGGGAGTGCACAGACTCCTGGAAAGTTACACCCACTACATTCCCAGGAGTCTGTGCGGTGTAGGTTAGAAAGCATTAAGCACCTAGGTGCAGGAAGTGGGAAGATTAACTATTCTGCCTAGCAACAACACTTTGAAGGCATCTAAAAAAAAAAAAAAAAAATCGTAAAGGACTAATGACATTTTTTTAAAACTACTGATGTAATGTTATATTTATGGGTGGAACTCCACTTTAACTTTTTCTCTACTGTAGGTAAACAATACAATTTGGTCAATGACAAAATAAGAATGAGGAAGGACATCTGGGGTTACAAAGGATGGGGAGATTGCGAAGATATTGGCCCGGATTTACATACATTTACGCCGACGTATCTACAGAAACGCCGCGTAAGTGCACGGATGCGCCGTCGTATCTATGCGCCTGAGTCTGCAAGCAAGATACGCCTGAAATTTGGCTTCATACGACCGACGTAAGTTTCCTACGCCGTCGTATCTTGGGCGCATATTTACGCTGGCCGCAAGGGGCGCTTCCATTGATTTACGCGCCGAATATGTAAATGAACGAGATACGCCTATTCAAGAACGTACTTGCGCCCGTCGCTGTAATATACGCCATTTACGTAAGGCAAAAGTCCGGCGTAAAGTTATTCCACCTAAAGGAGGCGCATCCCATGCAAAGGTATGGACGACGGAACAGCCGTCGAATTTTACGTAGGACTACGTGAATAGGGCTGGGCGTAGCTTACGTCACGTCGTAGGCAGTGATTCGACGTATCTTATGGAGTATTTTAGACGTGATTCTGAGCATGCGCACTGGGATGCGTCCACGGTACGGCACATGCGCCGTTCGTTCGGACCATCATTTGCATGGGGTCACGGTTCATTTAAATGGATCACGCCCACCTACTTTGAATTAGGTGGGCTTACGCCGAATAATTTACGTTACGTTGTTGCAATGTAGGGAGCGAGTGCTTTGTGAATACTGTTCTTGCCTCTCTATGTTACGTCGGCGTAGCGCATATGAGATGTGCTACACCGGCAGAAAGATGCGCGGCTTTGCGAGAATCCGGCCCATTGAATTTATTCTTCTCCTCAGTCTTCACAAGGGAATCGGGGGGGGGCTTCAATAACCAAAACTGCAGTGTCTATCCTCATGACACATCACAGGAAGCACCTCCATGGTTAACAGAGAACAGAATTAGAATTAGACTTGGGAAACTTTAACATTAATCACCGGGACCAGATGGCTTGCACCCAAGGATACTTAGGGAACTCAGTCAAGTAATTGCCAGACCATTATTCCTAATTTTTACTGACAGTCTACTCACTGGAATGGTACCAGCTGATTGGAGAAAAACCAATGTAGCACCAACATTTAAAAAGGGCCCAAAATGCATCACTGGGAATTACAGACCAGTTAGCCTAACATCAATAGTATGTAAGCTCTTGGAGGGGATGATAAGGGACTATATACATGATTTTAGTAAAGAGACCGATATCATTAGCAGTAATCAGCATGGATTCATGAAGAATTGTTCTTGCCAAACCAATCTATTAACCTTCTATGAGGAGGTGAGCTGCCACCTGGATAAAGGAAGGCCCGTTGACGTGGTGTATCTGGATTTTGCCAAAGCGTTTGACAGTTCCCCATAAACGTTTACTGCACAAAATAAGGTCCGTTGGCATGGACCATAGGGTGAGTATATGGATTGAAAACTGGATACAGGGGTGAGTTCAGAGGGTGGTGATAAATGGGGAGTACTCGGAATGGTCAGGGGTGGGTAGTGAAGTCCCCCGGGGGTTCTGTGCTGGGACCAATCCTGTTTAATTTGTTCATAAACGACATGGAGGATGGGGTAAGCAGTGCAATCTCTGTTTTTAAGGACGATACTAAGCTAAGCAGGGCAATAACTTCTACGCACATGGCAAATGGCCAGGTGGCCTCAACTTTTTCTCTACTGTAGGTAAACAATACAATTTGGTCAATGACAAAAAAGAATGAGGAAGGACATCTGATTACAAAGAATGGGGAGATTGCGAAGATATTGAATTTATTCCTCTCCTCGGTCTTCACGAGGGAATCAGAGGGGGCTTCAGTAACCAAAACTGAAGTGTCTATCCTCATGACACATCACAGGAAGCACCTCCATGGTTAACAGAGGACAGAATTAGAATTAGACTTGAGAAACTTAACATTAATAAATCACAGAGACCAGATGGCTTGCACCCAAGGGTACTTAGGGAACTCAGTCAAGTAATTGTCAGACCATTATTCCTAGTTTTTACTGACAGTCTACTCACTGGAATGGTACCAGCTGATTGGAGAAAAGCCAATGTAGCACCAACATTTAAAAAGGGCCCAAAATGCATCACTGGGAATTACAGATCAGTTAGCCTAACATCAATAGTATGTAAGGTCTTGGAGGGGATGATAAGGGACTATATACAAGATTTTAGTAAAGAGACCGGTATCATTAGCAGTAATCAGCATGGATTCATGAAGCCAAACCAATCTATTAACCTTCTATGAGGAGGTGAGCTGCCACCTGGATAAAGGAAGGCCCGTTGACGTGGTGTATCTGGATTTTGCCAAAGCGTTTGACAGTTCCCCATAAACATTTACTGCACAAAATAAGGTCCGTTGGCATGGACCATAGGGTGAGTATATGGATTGAAAACTGGCTACAGAGGTGAGTTCAGAGGGTGGTGATAAATTGGGAGTACTCGGAATGGTCAGGGGTGGGTAGTGAAGTCCCCCGGGGGTTCTGTGCTAGGACCAATCCTGTTTAATTTGTCCATAAACGACATGGAGGATGGGGTAAGCAGTGCAATCTCTGTTTTTAAGGACGATACTAAGCTAAGCAGGGCAATAACTTCTACGCTCATGGCAAATGGCCAGGTGGCCTCAACTTTTTCTCTACTGTAGGTAAACAATACAATTTGGTCAATGACAAAAAAGAATGAGGAAGGACATCTGGTTACAAAGAATGGGGAGATTGCGAAGATATTGAATTTATTCCTCTCCTCGGTCTTCACGAGGGAATCGGAGGGGGCTTCAGTAACCAAAACTGAAGTGTCTATCCTCATGACACATCACAGGAAGCACCTCCATGGTTGACATAGGACAGAATTAGAATTAGACTTGAGAAACTTAACATCAATAAATCACAGTGACCAGATGGCTTGCACCCAAGGGTACTTAGGGAACTCAGTCAAGTAATTGCCATTAATTGCCACAAGACCATTATTCCTAATTTTTACTGACAGTCTACTCACTGGAATGGTACCAGCTGATTGGAGAAAAGCCAATGTAGCACCAACATTTAAAAAGGGCCCAAAATGCATCACTGGGAATTACAGACCAGTTAGCCTAACATCAATAGTATGTAAGCTCTTGGAGGGGATGATAAGTGACTATATACAAGATTTTAGTAAAGAGACCGGTATCATTAGCAGTGGATTCATGAAGAATCGTTCTTGCCAAACCAATCTATTAATCGATGATGTCCCTAGGAGGAAGAGCGGTGACGACAGAGAGACTAAAATTCCTCTTTTCATAATTGGTGCCAAATAATTGGAGACATTGTAATCTGTATTAATTAGTTGCAGGTTTTCTAAAACACCAATGTGGTAATAGTTTCCATCCTCCCAGTACTTAGGAACTTTTTATAAGGTCAGTCCACCAACTTCACCCCATAAGAGGGAGTCTCCTTTCCTTTTCTCTTGCTCTGTTCTTCCAGCGTGAGAAACGAACACGATCGTTATCTCTTCTCCATCTACACTACTGGAGCCCACAATCCTCGGATTGGGCAGACTGACCTTACAATCCTCGGATTGGGCTGACTGACCCTACAATCCTCGGATTGGGCTGACTGACCCTACAATCCTCGGATTGGGCTGACTGACCCTACAATCCTCGCATTGGGCTGACTGACCCTACAATCCTCGGATTGGGCAGACTGACCCTACAATCCTTGGATTGGGCAGACTGACCCTACAATCCTCGGATTGGGCTGACTGACCCTACAATCCTCGGATTGGGCTGACTGAACCTACAATCCTCGGATTGGGCAAACTGACCTTACAATCCTCGGATTGGCCTGACTGACCCTACAATCCTCGGATTGGGCTGACTGACCCTACAATCCTCGGATTGGGCTGACTGACCCTACAATCCTCGCATTGGGCTGACTGACCCTACAATCCTCGGATTGGGCAGACTGACCCTACAATCCTCGGATTGGGCAGACTGACCCTACAATCCTCGGATTAGGTTGACTGACCCTACAATCCTCGGATTGGGCTGACTGACCCTACAATCCTCGGATTGGGCTGACTGAACCTACAATCCTCGGATTGGGCTGACTGACCCTACAATCCTCGGATTGGGCTGACTGACCCTACAATCCTCGGATTGGGCTGACTGATCCTGCAGTCCTCGGATTGGGTTGACTGACCCTGCAATCCTCGGATTGGGCTGACCGACCCTGCAGTCCTCGGATTGGGCAGACTGACCCTACAATCCTCGGATTGGGCTTACTGACCCTACAATCCTCGGATTGGGTTGACTGACCCTACAATCCTCGGATTGGGCAGACTGACCCTACAATCCTCGGATTGGGCAGACTGACCCTACAATCCTCGGATTGGGCTGACTGACCCTGCAATCCTCGGATTGGGCTGACTGACCCTACAATCCTCGGATTAGGCTGACTGACCCTACAATCCTCGGATTGGGCTGACTGACCCTATAATCCTCGGATTGGGCAGACTGACCCTACAATCCTCGGATTGGGCAGACTGACCCTACAATCCTCGGATTAGGCTGACTGACCCTGCAATCCTCGGATTAGGCTGACTGACCCTACAATCCTCGGATTGGGCAGACTGACCCTACAATCCTCGGATTGGGCTGACTGACCCTGCAATCCTCGGATTGGGCTGACTGACCCTACAATCCTCGGATTAGGCTGACTGACCCTACAATCCTCGGATTGGGCTGACTGACCCTATAATCCTCGGATTGGGCAGACTGACCCTACAATCCTCGGATTAGGCTGACTGACCCTGCAATCCTCGGATTAGGCTGACTGACCCTACAATCCTCGGATTGGGCAGACTGACCCTTCAGGTTGTTTTTTTTGGAGGTATGAAGTGGAAAACCACATCACGTTAATGAAGAAGCATGACACAATCTCATACCATGTGACCTATTGAGTGAAACTAAACTAAAAAAAGGTCGGGATGTTGATTTTGAACACATACCATCTATATTTAGCACTTTCCGCTCTCCTACACACTCCTCAAGTGTTGTATGACAGGTCCCCCCCCCCCCCCCCCCCCAGGGAAATGTGTATGATGGTGCTTTATCGTAAAGCTCCGCCCATTTTTGATACCGCGTCATTTCATTGTTGCAGAGAAATTTAAAGTAGAACTCTGGAGGGAACTTTTATTAATGCAATTGGGTATCAAAAACGTTACTTGATAAGGTTAGCACTGGACTCCGTGTGTGATGTTGCCACCCCCGCCTCTCCATCTTGTCCAATCAGAGAAAGCCTTGCATTAATTTAGAAAATGCAACAAATTCACTCAATGGTGCCCGTGGTCAGAGGCCGACCTCCTGTGTGGCATCAGTTTGGCCACTCAGCATGGGACTCTGAAGCTAGTGGAGATGAGTGGAGTAGATTTGTCTATATCAGGGGTGTCCAAACTTTTTTCAAGGAGGGCCAGATTTGATGAAGTGAACATGTGTGAGGGCCGAACCGTTTTGCCTGCCTTTGTGGCTGTGTGTGGTGAAGAGGTGAGCGTGGGCGTATTATTTGGATATACCGTATTTATTGGCGTATAACACCGCACCTTCACTAAGAGGGAAATTTCAGGGGAAAAAAATTAAATAGAGAACTGTGAAGAAAAATAAGGGTCAGTGCCCATCTGCAGCCTCACAAGTGCCCATCTGCAGACCCACTATTGCCATGGATGCAGCACCCCCAATTGCCAGGAATGCACCCACCATTGCCTGGAATGCACCCACCATTGCCAGGAATGCACTCACCATTGCCAGGAATGCACCCACCAATGCCAGGAATGCACTCACCATTGCCAGGAATGCACTCACCATTGCCAGGAATGCACTCACCATTGCCAGGAATGCACCCACCATTGCCAGGAATGTAGCACCTACCATTGCCAGGAATGCAGCACCCACCATTGCCAGGAATGCATTCACCATTGCCAGGAATGCACCCACCATTGCCAGGAATGCACCCACCATTGCTAGGAATGTACCCTCACCATTGCCAGGAATACAGCCTCACCATTGCCAGAAATGCACTCACCATTGGCAGGAATGCAGCACCCACCATTGCCAGGAATACAGCACCCACCATTGCCAGGAATGCACACACCATTGCAAGGAATGCAGCACCCACCATTGCCAGGAATGCACCCACCATTGCCAGGAATGCACCCACCATTGCTAGGAATGTACCCACCATTGCCAGTAATTCAGCCTCACCATTGCCAGGAATGTACTCACCATTGCCAAGAATGCAGCACCCACCATTGCCAGGAATGCAGCACCCACCATTGCCAGGAATACAGCACCCACCATTGCCAGGAATGCACCCACCATTGCCTGGATTTCGCTCACCATTGCCAGGAATGCACTCACCATTGCCAGGAATGCACCCACCATTACCAGGAATGCACTCACCATTGCCAGGAATGCAGCACCCACCATTGCCAGGAATGCGCTCACCATTGCCAGGAATGCACCCACCATTGCCAGGAATGCATCCACCATTGCCATCAGTGCAGCCTGATTGACGCCCATCCATCTGCAGCCTTGGAGGGGACAGGGAGGGGGCAGGATGAGTGCCAAAGATTACCTACAGGAGAATCTCCTGTTTACACAGTGGCCTCTTTAAAAGAAAGTCTTGCCTCCTTTGATGGGCAGAACAGTTGTCCAATGGCAGCGCCAGAGACGGGACTTCCTATTACAGAGGCGTCCGTAAACAGGAAATTCTCCTGTATGTACGGCAATAACCAGGCGGGCCGTTCAAAACCTGGAATGCAGGCCGCGATTGGCCCGCGGGCCAGACTTTGGACATGTGTGGTTTATATAGTGATTTCCAGTTTCCATGGGCTTTGGCCACGTATAATAAATACACCAGGGTTTGACAAATTTTCTTGGAATCTAGGAGCCAGCTAAAAAAGTTAGGAGCCAGAAAACGCGCCCGTCCCGCCGAGCTCGCGCGCAGAAGCGAACACATACGTGAGCAGCGCCCGCATATGAAAATGGTGTTCAAACCACACATGTGAGGTATTGCCGCGATTGGTAGAGCGAGAGCAATAATTCTAGCCCTAGACCTTCTCTTTTACACAAAACATGCAACCTGTAGAATTTTTTAAATGTCGCCTATGAAGATTTTAAAGGGTAAAAGTTTGTCGGCATTCCACGAGCGGACGCAATTTTGAAGCGTGACATGTTGGGTATGAATTTACTCGGCGTAACATTATCTTTCATAATATAAAAAAAAAATGGGGATAACTTTACTGTTGTCTTATTTTTGAATTAAAAAAAGTGTAATTTTTTCACAAAAAAGTGCGCTTGTAAGACTGCTGCGCAAATACGGCGTGACAGAAAGTATTGCAACGATTGCCATTTTATTCTCTAGGGTGTTAGGATAAAAAATATATATAGTGTTTGGGGGTTCTAATTAGAGGGAAGAAGATGGCAGTGAAAAATAGTGAAAAATTACATTAGAATTGCTGTTTAACTTGTAATGCTTAACTTGTAATACCAACGGCCACCACCAGATGGCGCCAGCCCACCTTCCAAGCCAAGTCGCCAGGACACTATTTTTAGTCGCCATGGCGACCTGGCGACCTGGATTTGTCGAGCCCTGATATACACGTTTACAATGGTCCAAGCTAGACCAATGTAGTTATGTAAAAAATTACTATGCCTGGAATTCATTCTATAATATCAATCCTGAACAAATAGATTGTCCGCAAAACGCGTCAAGGTGTTTTGAGCCCAACAACAGGTTTACCTATAATGCATGGATTTGTTTTGATTGTATAGTGCACTATTTTATGTAATGTTTTATATAGAATGTTGTATTAACAGAGAAGTATGAAATCACACGTCGCCGATCTCTCGGTTCTCACAGCTATGTCTGCCCCCCCGCCCCCCCGGTGTTCACTGGAGTGCTGGGCTATGAAGGGAAGGGGGTGGGTGCAGCCAGCTCAGGCTCTCAGCGTCTCACTTAGAGGCTGAGTCAGGTGCCGGTTTAGACATTCGGGCAGATCCACGATCTTTCCCGAGTCCCGATCGGCTCTGTGACAGCAGCTGACATCGGGCTTCAGCCTGCTGTCTGCTAGAAATGGGTCACAGGAATGCAGAATGAGCTTTGTCTGTACTTCTCCTTTAACCACTTCTTCAATACCAGGCACTTACACTCCCTTCCTGCCCAGGCCAATTTTCAGCTTTCAGCGCTGTCGCTGTTTAAATGACAATTTTGCGGTCATGCTACACTGTACCCAAACAACATTTTTATCATTTTGTTCCCACAAATAGAGCTTTCTTTTGGTGGCATTTGATCACCTCTGGGGTTTTTATTTTTTGCTAAACAAAATTTTTTTTTTTTTTTTTTTTAAAGATTTTTTATTTTGTTTCTGTTATAAAATTTTGTAAATAAGTATGTTTTCTCCTTCACTGATGGGCTCTGATGAGGCTGCACTGACGGGCACTGATAAGGTGGCACTGATAAGCGCGGATGTGGTGGCACCAATGAGGTGGCACTGATGAGGTGGTTCCTGACCCAGAAGCGAGGTGTACGACAGGTAAAGTGCCCCCCCTCCGCTATGTATTGGCATAGCAGGTGCCATAGGGTAGAGGGGAGGGAGAAGAGGACACACGTCCACTCTCCTCCCCATCCATCTTGTTCCTGACCCAGAAGCAACATGTATGACGGGAAAAGGGTAAAGGAGAGGGAGGAGGGAGGAGAGAGGACACACGTCCGTTTTTCTGTCCATCTTGTTCCTGACCCAGAAGCAACATGTATGACGGGAAAAGGGTAAAGGAGAGGGAGGAGGGAGGAGAGAGGACACACGTCCGTTTTTCTGTCCATCTTGTTCCTGACCCAGAAGCAACATGTATGACGGGTAAAGGGGAGGGAGGAGGGAGGAGAGAGGACAAACGTCCGTTCTCCTGTACATCTTGTTTCTGACCCAGAAGCAACATGTATGACGGGTAAAGTGCCCCTCCACTATGTATTGGCATAGCAGGTGCCATAGGGTAGAGGGGAGGGAGGAGAGGACACACGTCCACTCTCCTCCCCATCCATCTTGTTCCTGACCCAGAAGCAACATGTATGACGGGTAAAGGGGAGGGAGGAGGGAGGAGAGAGGACACACGTCCGTTTTTCTGTCCATCTTGTTCCTGACCCAGAAGCAACATGTATGACGGGTAAAGGGGAGGGAGGAGGGAGGAGAGAGGACAAACGTCCGTTCTCCTGTACATCTTGTTTCTGACCCAGAAGCAACATGTATGACGGGTAAAGTGCCCCTCCACTATGTATTGGCATAGCAGGTGCCATAGGGTAGAGGGGAGGGAGGAGAGGACACACGTCCACTCTCCTCCCCATCCATCTTGTTCCTGACCCAGAAGCAACATGTATGACGGGTAAAGGGGAGGGAGGAGGGAGGAGAGAGGACAAACGTCCGTTCTTCTGTCCATCTTGTTCCTGACCCAGAAGCGACGTGTATGATTGGTAAAGTGCCCCTGTACTATGTATTGGCATAGCAGGTGCCATAGGATAGAGGGGAGGGAGGAGAGGACACACGTCCACTCTCCTCCCCATCCATCTTGTTCCTGACCCAGAAGCAACATGTAAGACGGGTAAAGGGGAGGGAGGAGGGAGGAGAGAGGACATCCGTCCATTCTCCTGTCCATCTTGTTCCTGACCCAGAAGCGACGTGTATGGTGTGTATGACGTCACTTCCGGGTCCCTGTTGACAGTTTCTCCAGCATGGCCAGGAAAGTAATGCAGTGCAGTTCAGTGGAGCACAGCCGAGACATCCAGGGTTAGACCCGGCATTCCTCATTAAAGAGTCACCAAAAAATCATCACATTGGGGAATTTTTTGAGGCTCCCATCCCCACATATACGCACGTACCAACGTAAACGCAAGTGTTGGTGCACCTACGTATGAAAAAGTCGCTTGCGATACACATGTTACATATCGCCTCACACGCCCACAAACTGGCTCCTAACTTTTTTAACTGGCTCTTAAGCCCCATACACACTATCAGTTTTTCTGCAGGTTTTTCTCTTCAGGTTTACCAAAACCATCTAATATGAAGTCAAACCTTAAAGCGGATGTGCCAGTAAAAAAAAATATTAAAAGCCAGCAGGTACAAATACTGCAGCTGCTGACTTTTAATATTAGGACACTTACCTGTCCTGGAGTCCAGCGCCGTCCGCAGAAGAGGATGAGCGATCGCTCGTCTCTCTGCTGCCCCCCGCCATCCTCGGTGAGGGAACCAGGAAGTGAAGCGCTCCGGCTTCACTACCCGGTTCCCTACGGCGCATGCGCGAGTCGCGCTGCGCCCGCCGATTGGCTCACACGCTGTGTGCTGGGAGCCGAGTGTTCCCAGCACACAACGGGGGACAGACGGGAAGTTAGAAAAAAAACGTCTTTTGCCCGTAGCGTGTGGCCGGAAGTGGGTGCAAATACCTGTCTTTAGACAGGTATCTGCACCCCCCTCCCCCTGAAAGGTGTCAAATGTCACACCGGAGGGGGGGCGGGTTCCGATCAGCGTGAGTTCCACTTTAGGGTGGAGCTCCGCTTTAAGAGTTTCAATTCGTATACCAATCAGGCAGGCCCTTGCACTACATAGTTTTGGTAAACCTGAAGAAAAAAACCTGCAGGAAAACTGATAGGCCTGGATTCACGTAGCACTTACGCCGACGTATCTCGAGATACGCCGCGTAAGTGCACATATGCGCCGTCGTATCTATGCGCCTGACTCTGAAAGCAAGATACGCTTGAAAATAGGCTTCATCCGACCAACGTAAGTTTCCTACGCCGTCGTATCGTGGGTCCATATTTACGCTGGCCGCAAGGGGCGCTCCCATTGATTTACGATTCGAATATGCAAATGAGTGAGATACGCCGATTCACGAACGTACTTGCGCCCGGCGCATTAATATACACGGTTTACGTAAGTCGTACGTCCGGCGTAAAGTTAAGCCTCATAAAGCAGGTGTAAGTCAGCAGCATCAATGCAAATGGCTGCACCAGGGAACACAGCCATCGTTTTTTACGTCGTTTATGTAGTACGTGAATAGGGCTGGGCGTAGGTTACGCTCGAGTCGTAGGCAGTGATTCGACCTAACTTAGGCAGTTGTTTCAACGTGATTCTGAGCATGCGCACTGGGAAGCGTCCACGAGACGGGGCGCATGCGCCGTTCGTTATTCGTATCTTGATGGCGCTCGGCCCATCATTTACATGGGGTCACGCCTCATTAGCATGGCTCACGCCCAATGCCACTTACGACGAGTTACGCCGAGGGAACCCAGCGTAGATTAGGGAGCAAGTGCTTTGTGAATATTGTGCTCGCCGCTCTGCGCTACGTCGGCGTAGCGTATATTCGATACGCTACACCGGCATAACTATGCGCCAAGGTATGTGAATCCGGGCCATAGTGTGTATGGGGCTTTAGATTCAAAGCAAGTATGTCAGGCCTTGTTCTAGTGATAGTTGTACCGACTGATATGGATAACATCCTGAGGTCATTGGACCGTGTATGTGATTGCGCCAATTTTTCCATTACCTCCGTATACCTAACACACCCCTATACAGCTCTCTGCTGGAAAACAAATCCTCCGGGTTACAAAGGTGCATCACGACGTCAATGGACTTTGTGGCATTTTTATTATACTCCCATTTCCTTCTCAGTGGCACATTCTACTGATTTATACAACTTCCTGCTTATCCTGAGGACTACAAAGTTGTTTGAAGCTGATGAAGATGCTCTGTCCTACTTTTGTTTTTTTTCGTAGCATTTATTGAGGCATTGTCAGTTTCACTATCGCCATGTGTACACGTGCGTGGCCTACTCTTTGAGACAAGCATATGTTACTGGCAGGATCAACCGGGTAGCTGCTGGGGAGGGTGACCTTTCTTCTCCGAGCGAGACTAGGGCAGGGCGAGGGGGTCTGTGGTATACAAACATTGGCCTAGATTCAGGTAGTTTTGCGCCCTCTTACGGAGGCGCAGCGTACCGTTTTTTACGATACGCCTCCGTAAATTACGTGCGCTACGCTTCATTCACGAAGCAGTAGCTCCGTAATTTGCGCGGGCGCTCCGTAAAAATGGCCGGCGTAAGCGCGCGTAATTTAAATGATCCCGTAGGGGGCGTGGATCATTTAAATTAGGCGCGTTCCCGCGCCGAACGTAGTGCGCTTGCTCCGTCGGGAAACTTTCCCGACGTGCATTGCGGTAAATGACGTCGCAAGGACGTCATTTGCTTCAACGTGAACGTAAGAGGGCGTCGAGCGCTATTCACGATTCACTTACGCAAACAACGTAATTTTTAAAAATCGCGACGCGGGAACGACGGGTATACTTAGCATTGGCTGCCCCTGCTAATAGCATGGGCAGCCTTACGCAGAAACCGACGTATGCAAACTACGTAAAATGCGTACGCAGGGCGCGCGTACGGTTGTGAATCGGCGTGAGTATGCAATTTGCATACTCTACGCTGACCACTACGGGAACGCCACCTAGCGGCCATCGTAAGAATGCAGCCTGCGATACGACGGCATAAGAGCCTTATGCCAGTCATATCTTAGGCTGCAGTCGGCGTAACGAGCTTTCTGAATACAGAAAAGTCGTTACGCCGGCGCAACTAAGCAATTGCGCTGCATATCTATGGATACGCAGACGCAATTGCTTTCTGAATCCACCCCGTTTTTTTTTTTGGCTTAACTGCTGCAGTTTTACTGCTACAGGGGGGCACCTATGCACCTGATCATGTATATATATATATATATATATATATATATATATACACACACAGTATATACCTGATCCAGCTCTCCTGGTTAGGGCGTGCGCATGTGCGCCGCCGGCAGGTCTCGCTCCTGCTGTGATCACACATAGCGAGAGCTCATCGGCGGGTACCACGGACGCCATGTGTGCTGGCACCTGAAATTGTTCAGTACATAGGGAGAACGGCGATTTATGTAAACAAGGCAGATCACCATTCTGTCAGTAGGGAAGGCATTGATCCTGTGTTTCTGCAAAGCATGGACACAGATCTCTGCCTTACCCTAGTAAAAGAACATCCCACACAGTGCACAAAATCACCGGATAGGCACACATTTAACCCTTTGATCGCCCCCCAATGTAACCCCTTCCCAGCCAGTGTCATTAGTACAGTGACAGTGCATATTGTTAGCGCTGATCACTGCATTAGTGTCACTGGTTCCCTTGTTCGCTGCCATTACTAGTAAGAAATAAATAACTCTATCACCTATTCTGTAGACGCTATAAGTTTTGCGCAAACCAATCAATATACACTTATTGGGATTTTTTTTTATCAAAAATATGAAGCAGAATACATATTGGTCTAAATTGATGAAGTAATTTAATTGTATTTATTTTTTTAATTATTGGGTATTTAATATAGCAGAAAGTAAAAAATATTGGGCCAGATTCACGTAGAATCACGGCGGCGTAACGTATCCTAGATACGTTACACCGCCGCAATTTTTCATCACAAGTGCCTGATTCACCAAGCACTTGCGATGAAAACCTATGCCGGCGGCCTCCGGCGCAAGGTGGGCCAATTCAAATGGGCGTGTGCCATTTAAATTAGGCGCGCTCCCTAATTTAAATGGCAAAAAGATCTAAAAACACTGAGAGCCGGTTCACACAGGGGCGACTCGTTGGGCGACTTAGCCGCCTGACAAGTCGCGCTCCGTTCTGTACTATGGAACCGTTCTAATAGGAGCGACTCAAGTCGCTCCGACTTAGAAAAAGGTTCTTGTACGACTTTGGGATGACTTGCATTGACTTCAATACAGAAGTCATTTTGCAAGTTGCCTCTGAAGTCGCGTGCAGATCGCCTTGCCGAGTCGCTCGGCAAGTCTTGCTGCCCCTGTGTGAACCGGCTCTCAGGCAGCAGACTTTGTGAAAATTTATATTTGTGTCCTTCTTTTGGCCACACATAGATATTCGCCAGCACACCAAGGACCATCAATTTCGTCCAAACGTTTTTTTTTTATTCAAAGAATGATGACATCACAAAACGGTGTAGTGCAACGTTTCAGAGCCAAGCAGGACCCCTTCGTCAGGCATGGCCATGGCTGTACTATCAGTTAAGACGGCTCTCTGAGGCCCCGTACACACGTCCGAGAAACTCGACGAGCAAAACACATCGTTTTGCTCGTCGAGTTCCTTGTGAAGCCGCCGAGGATCTCGGTGAGCCAAGTTTCCTCATTGACTAACGAGGAAATAGAGAACATGTTCTCTATTTGGCCCGACGAGACCCTCGTCGGTTTCCTCGGCCGAAAGTGTACAGACGACCGGGTTTCTCGGCGGAATACGGCTCCGATCGAGTTTCTGGCTGAATTCTGTCATGTGTACGGGGCCATAGAGAAACATTGAACTTCACGTGTGATCTGACTTGAGGTTCTCACAAGTTGCATCAGTTTGAACCGAGCCTAATGCTGCGTACACACGATTGGAAATTCCATCAAGAAAAGTCCGATGTGAGCTTTTGGTCGGAAATTCCCACCGTGTGTAGGCTCCATCGGACTTTTTCTGTCGGAATTTCTGCCAGCAAAAATTTGAGAGCTGGTTCTCAATTTTTCCGGAAATCCGGAAATTCCGATCGTCTGTATGCAATTCCAACGCGCAAAAAAACTCGGAATTAAAGCGGAGGTTCACACATAGAGAACACATTTTCCCCTTAGATGGATGCTCGTTTTGTCTAGGGGAATCGGCTAGTTGTTTTAAAATATGAGCTGTACTTACCGTTTACGAGATGCATCTTCTCCGTCGCTTCCGGGGTATGGGTCTTCGGGACTGGGCGTTCCTTCTTGATTGACAGTCTTCCGAGAGGCTTCCGACGGTCGCATCCATCGCGTCACGATTTTCCGAAAGAAGCCGAACGTCGGTGCGCAGGCGCAGTATAGAGCCGCACCGACGTTCGGCTTCTTTCGGCTACTAGTGACGCGATGGATGCGACCGTCGGAAGCCTCTTGGAAGACTGTCAATCAAGAAGGAACGCCCGCTCCCGAAGACCCATACCCGGAAGCGACGGAGAAGATGCATCTCGAAAACGGTAAGTACGGCTTATATTTTAAAACAATTAGCCGATTCCCCTACACAAAACGAGCAGGAATCTAAGGGGAAGAGATCAAACAATAAATAAATGGGTGAACTCCCGCTTTAAGTCGACGCATGCTCGGAATCATTGAACTTCATTTTTCTCAGCTCGTTGTAGTGTTGTACGTCGCCGCGTTCCTGACGGTCGGAATTTTGGGTGACCGTGTGTATGCAACACAAGTTTGAGCCAACATTCCGTCGGTTTTCTTGTCGGAATTTCCGATCGTGTGTACGCGGCATTAAACAGGTCACTTATATTATATGTGGATGTCACTTCTCTAACCAAACCTCCCAGTCCCCCCCCCCATTGCACTTACCGGAGGATTACTTGAAGTAGGGTCTCTCACATAGTGGGCCACTTCTGCTTTGTTAGGTGGATCGAACACCTTGGGGGGCACATTGGTGGCTGGCTTTCCCTGCATGCAGCCCATGTTGAAGGATTCTAGGACGACAACGGGCGAGGGACTGACAGCGATAAAAGGGAAGTGGAATTGGTTACAGGCACAGAAGAAAGGGAGAAGAGGAAGTAGTCAACATTCTCAGAGAAGTTCCATTTCCAGGATGATCGAAGGTTTTCCTTTTCCCACCGCAGCTCCTGCAGAACCTTCGTCTTGTCAGAACACCAGTTATCTACAACGAAAAAACAACGACTTGTCATAAAAATAACAAAAGCAGCAAATTGCAAAAACTGGGCTGACCCCGCTCAGTGGGTGACAACTTCTCTTTTTTTTTTTAAAACTGCATTTACATGAAATTACTTCACACAAGACGCTTCCGAAAAACCGAACGAAAAAAAAGCAGAAGTCGAGGGACGAGAGAGACAGACGGACCAAGAGAAAAAAAAAAAGAAATACAATGTTCTCCAATGAGGTGCCCAGACCGAGCTTATCAACAGTCCTGACTAACACGCCAAAAACATTACAATATCTATTCATTGATTCTTCCCCCGCCGTAGTTTTATCTTACCGATAAAGTGCAACTGAAGTCAATGGTAACAGGTAGAATTTTTATGACGGAAGAAACCTGTTGTAAATGTTTTTCCCCATCTTATCAGCAGTTTTTTTTTCTTTCTTCTAAGTACACACTGATCCGCACCTGCGCGGTTTCGTCATTCTGTTACGGCCAATGAAGATGGCATTAGACCGGGCAAAGGTGGAAGTGCCAGGAATGCAGATACAAGAGAGAGGGCAGCCCTTCCATCACTGGAGAAGGGTACATGGCATTGCTACGCAATGTACCCCTCTCCAGTGATGGATTTGCTGGGGGCCCCCAACATTTCTAAGGGGTTTAGTTCTGCTTTAAAGCCCAACTGACTTTTCAAATTAACCACCTGCCTACCAGGCACTTTTAGGCCTCGTACACACGATAGGTTAACCAGAGGACAACGGTCTGATGGACCGTTTTCATCGGTCCAAACCGATGGTGTGTGCGCGCCATAAGTTATTTAACCTTAGGTTAAAAAAAAGCCAACTTGCTTTAAAATTAACCGATGGATTCCTAACCAATGGGAAAAAAAACGATCGTTAGTAGGCACAACCATCGGTTAAAAATCCACGCATGCTCAGAATCAAGCTATGAATAAGCACTGAGATACAGTGCGAAACGCGTCAGATTTTGTTCTGATCCTTTTGGCCGTGGCATGTAATTTTGTGACCAATTTTTATTAAAAATTAACTTTTTTTGGAGTGCGGCTGTCCCAGCTTTTCTTTCTTCAAGTTTGCATGCTCAGAATCAAGTCGACGCATGCTTGGAAGCATTGAACTTCGTTTTTTTCAGCACGTCGTTGTGTTTTACGTCACCGCGTTCTGACATGATCGTTTTTTTAACTGATGGTGTGTAGGCGCGACGGACCATCAGTCAGCTTCATCGGTTAACCGACGACAACTGTCCTTCAGACCGTTCTCATCGGATGGACCGATCGTGTGTACGAGGCTTTACTCCCTTCCTGCCCATTTTCAGCTTTTTATACTTTGAATGATAATTGCGCGGTCATGCGACCCTGTACCCAAACATCATTTTTATCTTTTTTTTTGCACACATAGGGGCAGATCCACATACATCTGCGCTGGACGCAGCGTATCTAAGATACGCTACGCCGCTGTAACTTACTTTTAGTTGGTTTGAATCCTTAACGAATCCGTGCCATAAGTTACGGCGGTGTAGCGTATCTCTCGCAGCGTAAGGGCGCGGAATTCAAATTCGGCGGGTAGGGGGCGTGTTTCATTTAAATGAAGCGCGTCCCCGCGCCGAACGAACGGCGCATGCGCCGTCCGTAAAAACTTCCAGGGTGCATTGCTCCAAATGACGTCGCAAGGACGTCATTGTTTTCAACGTGAACGTAAATGGCGTCCAGCCCCATTCACAGACGACTTACGCAAACGACGTAAAATTTTCAAAATTATACGCGGGAACGACGGCCATACTTAACATTGAGTACGCCACCATATAGCAGCTTTAACTATACGCCGGAAAAAGCCGGAAACAACGTAAAAAAATGTGACGGTCAGTCGTACGTTCGTGGATCGTCGGAAATAGCTAATTTGCATACTCGACGTGGATTACGACGGGAACGCCACCTAGCGGACGCCGAAAAATTGCATCTAAGATCCGACCGCGTACGAAGACGTACACCTGTCTGATCTAGCCGAGATGCCGTTGTATCTTGTTTTGAGGATTCAAAACAAAGATACGATGCGGGAATTTTGAAATTACGCCGGCGTATCAGTAGATACGCCGGCGTAATTTCTTTGTGGATCTATCCCATAGAGCTTTCTTTTGGTGGTATTTAACCACTTCAATACCAGGCATTTTCACCCCCTTCCTGCCCAGACCAATTTTTCGTTTTCAGCGCTGTCGCACTTTTTTTTTTTTTTTGCAAAATCTTTTTTATTGAAGTTTACATTGGCATACGAGACTAGCCCACGCAGGGGCCGAACATTTGCACATGCGCTGTCGCACTTTGAATGACAATTGCGCGGTCATGCAACACTGTGCCCAAATGAAATCTTTATGTTTTTTTCCCTACCAATAGAGCTTTCTTTTGGTGGTATTTGACCACTTATTATTATTATTATTGATTATTTTTTACGCTATAAACAAAAGAAGAGTGACAATTTTGAAAAAAAAAACAACAATATTTTTTACTTTTTGATTTAATTAATATCACATTTAAAAAAATAAAAAATAAAGATTTTTTACCTCAGTTTAGACCGATATGTATTCTTCTACATATTTTTGTTAAAAAAAAAATCGAAATAAGCGTATATTAATTGGTTTGCGCAAAAGTTATAGGCCCGGATTCACATACATCGATGCATATTTATGCCGCCGTAGCGTATCTTCTTTACGCTACGCCGGCGCAGCGCAGAGAGGCAAGCCCCGAATTCACAAAGCACTTGCCACCAAATCTGCGCTGGATCTCTTAGGCGTAAGTCCTCGTAAGTGGAAGTGGGCGTGAGCCATGCAAATGAGGCGTGACCCCATGCAAATGATGGGCCGAGCGCCATAAAGATACGAATAACGAACGGCGCATGCGCCGTCCCGTGGATGCATCCCAGTGCGCATGCTCAGAATTGCGTCTGAACTACTCCCTAAGATACGACGGATCACTGCCTACGACGTTAAAGTAACCTACGCCTAGTCATATTCACGTACAATGTAAACGACATAAGATACGACGGCTTGTGTTCCCTGGTCAATACCTTTGCATGGGTTGCGCCTCATCTATGGGGAATAACTTTACACCGGACATACGACTTACGCAAACCGTGTATATTATGCGCCGGGCGCAAGTACGTTCGTGAATCGACGTATCTCCCTCATTTCCATATTTGAATAGGAAATCAATGGGAGCGCCACCTACGTCCAGCGTAAATATGCGCCCACGATACGCCGGCGTAGGTAAGTTACGTCGGTCGGATGAAGCCTATTTTCAGGCGTATCTTGGTTTCAGAGTCCGGCGCATAGATACGACGGCGCATATTTACACTTACGTGGCGTATCTCGAGATACGTCGGCGTAAGTGCTTTGTGAATCCGGGCCATAGTGTCTACAAAATAGGGGATAGATTTACTGCATTTTTATTGTGACCGTGACATTGCGACGGACATTTCGGACACTTTTGACACATTTTTGGGACCATTCACATTTATACAGCGATTAGTGCTATAAAACTGCAGTGATTACTGTGTAAAAATGACTGTCAGGGAAGGGGTTAACACTAGGGGCGCTGAAGGGGTTAAATATGTTCCCTGAGAGTGATTCTTACTGTAGGGGGAGTGGACTCACAAGGGGAGGAGACCGATCGGTGTTCCTTTGTACTGGGAACACACATCGGTCTCCTCACCTCTGACAGGAGGTGGATCTGTGTGTTTACACACACTGATGCGCACTCCTGCCGTGATCGCGGGCAATCGCGGGGCGCGCGCGCCCCCTAGCAGCCGCAGAGGACGTCCACCCGCAGGGAGATACAGTTCCTGATGATGTCATATTACTATAGCTCGGTAGGGAACTGGTTAATCACCAAGTAATAAACTTTCCTCTTCATTTTTCCGTCGTTTCGGTCTGATCTCTATAGTTGTATATAAAATGCACTTTTTATCTTTTAAAAAGTGTTTTCCAGCCCTAAACCTTTCATCTAATTTCTAAATCGCTGCATTTGTACATTCCAAAAAAACTGTATAAAGGAAAAGTAGTAGTAAAAAAAAGTACTTTATGGGTTTAACCATTCATATTTTTTTTTTGTTTCTCCTTTAAGGGGGCGTGGCAAAGGGTGTGTCCTATGCCTGCATACTTTTGCTAATAGGTGTCCCTCATTTCCATCTCAAAAAAGTTGGGAGGTATGGAGATTCAGAGTACTCAACATTCCCCTGGATTTTGATGGCACTACAGATATCGGTGGATAGGTACTGTATTTATCGGCGTATACTGCGCGCCGGCGTATAGCGCGCGCCCCAAGCTGAGGAGGGAAGTTTAGGGAAAAACTTACATTTTGGAAGTCTTGCCCGGCGTCCATCGGCGGCCTTGTCCGGCGTCCGTCTGCGGCCTTGCGCGGGTCTGTCCAGCCTTGCGCGGTGGTCATCTGCTGTCTTGCCCGGCGGCCTTGTCCGGCGTCCGTCTGCGGCCTTGCGCGGGGTCCGTCAAGCCTTGGGGGTGTCTGTCTGCGGCGGGGTCCATCAAGGGGTTGCAGCGTCGTGTGTTTGAATTTGGCGCGCTGTGCAGAGCCGGATTTCCTGCGCACTCGGCTCCTCTCCCGTGGATGTGGGCGGAGTCGAGCGTGGCCGAGCCTAGCCGAGTGCGCAGTACACTCGGCTCGGAGATGTCGGAGACATTGGGGATCGGCGGGGTATCAGCGTATATCGCGCACCCACGATTTTCCCCCAAAAAATGCGATTGACAGTTTTTTCAGTTTTTCTTCTTTTACTGCCTGCAATCCCATACCTGTACTTTGGCAGGGTCTTCCGAGTTCAGGGTGCACATGTGCACCAAACCCGCCCCCCTCCCCCAGCCAAGTCCCGCTGTGATTGGACACAGCAGGATTTTGCCAACAGGATTCAGCCAATAATTCATGGTTGAAAGCTGCTGATTATCTGTGTCCAATCACAGCCCAGTACAAAGAGAACGATCTGTTTGTTTATTTGCCCTGCAAATCCATTCCACGGAAGTTCCATTTCTGGGTTAAAAAATATCTGTTTGTTTCTTCGCCCTGCAAATCCAATCCATGGAAGTTCCATCTCTGGGTGGAACTCTGCTTAAAAAACGATCTGTTTGTTTCTTCTCCCTGCAAATCCATTCCGCGGAAGTTCCATTTCTGGGTTAAAAAATATCTGTTTGTTTCTTTTCCCTGCAAATCCAATCCACGGAAGTTGCATTTCTGTGTTAAAAAGGACGGGCCAGATTCACAGAGATCGGCGTATCTCTGTGCGGGCGTAGCGCATCTCATATGCGCTACGCCAACGTAACCTAGAGAGGCAAGAACAGTATTCACAAAGCACTTGCTCCCTAAGTTACGTCGGCGTAGCGTAAATAGGCCGGCGTATGCCCGCGTAATTCAGAGTAGGTAGGTAGTGGGTGTGTTGTATCTAAATCAACCGTGACCCCATGTAAATGCATGGCCGTACGAATGGCGCATGCTCAGAATCACGTCGCATATACTCCCTAAGAAACGTTTGCTCAATGCGTACGACGTGAACGTCACTTACGCCCAGCCCACTTCACGAACGACTTATGTAAACGACGTAAAATCCGACGGCACTTCTGACGTCCATACCCTAAACGACTTAACTTTACGCCGGAAAAACGCCTTACATAAACGACGTGGATTACTGCGACGGGCGCAAGTACGTTCGTGAATCGGCGTATCTAGCTCATTTACATATTTGACGCGTAAATCAACGGAAGCGCCCCTTGCGGCCAGCGTAAATATGCACCCAAGATACGACGGCGTAGGAGACTTACGTCGGTCGTATCTTGCCAAAATTCAGGCGTATCTAGTTACCTGAATACCGCGCATAGATATGACGGCGCACATTTGGACTTACGACGGCGTATCAGTAGATACGTCGGCGTAAGTCTCTCTGAATCTGGCCCGATCTGTTTGTTTCTTTTCCCTGCAAAACCAATCCAATGAAGTTCCATTTCTGGGTGGATCTCCGCTTTAAAGCAGCACAGTGCTAAATAGCAAAAAATGGCCTGGTCATGAAGGGGGGGGGGGGGGGTAAAACCTTCTGGAGCTGAAGTGGTTAATATAGGAAGATATAAAAAAAACATGTTACCAAAAGAAAGCTCTATCAGTCTTATAAAAGTGATATACAACTCACTGGGGTTCTGTAATTGTCAGTCAAACTATCACAGCACTGAAAACAGAGAAATGACCAGGATAGGAAGGGTATATACAAGCGGGTAGTCAAGTGGTTGCACCCCAACAACCTCTGATTTTTTTTCTCTCGTTTGGTGTTAAATACACCATTAAAAACAAATGAGTATATCCAGGGCCGTCTTAATAGCATCATGGGCCCCTGGGCAAAGTAATGCTCTGGGGCCCCTACAATGATGACAGTGCAGGTAAACAGACATCAAGTAGGTAGGAGGCAGGCTGCCTCCGCTGTGTATCTATCACTCTCAGTGCCATCATGGGGCCCCCAATTTCAGGGCAGCGTGGGCTCAAGGACCATCTGCTTTGGGCAAAGTGCAGGGGCCCCCCATGCAGCTGGGGCCTCTGGGCAGTGCCCAGGTGTGCCCTCTCATTAAGACAGCCCTGAGTATATCTATCTAGTATACGTACTGTACATACCAATTCACCAACAAGCGACCTTTGCTTTGTGAGCTGAGCCGGTTCTCAGAGAGAATGCTCAGCACTACCTGTCCTGGGCAGCTCAGAACACCTTTTGCACCTGATTTTTACTCACCTTTGTAGTCATGAAATGTATTCTTTTAAATAAAGCTTGTTTGAATTGAAACCTGCGCCCCGTATTAATTTGCACAGCATGGTTGTAAGCCAGAACAATCAGTGGGATCTCACATGAGACAGAAAGCAGAGAGAAAGCACAAGGTCCACTTAAAAGGGGGGGGGGGATGGGGGGGGCACAGAACTTTGGCCCCCACCATAACGTGTTTTTTTAAAGTCACCAATTTGGGGAAATATGAGAGCGAAGAGTCGCTTACCGCATCGCTGGCTGTTCTCATCACACCTCGAGCTGCACAACGTTCTGCAGCGGCAACAAGGAAGGTTAAAAGAGGAACTAGAAGAACAATTATCAGCAGGAAACACAATACTGTATACATAACCACCACATAACTCCCGCACTGCACTCTCTATGCATGGAGGTTATACATTTAAAGGAGCAACCCACCCGAAATAAATATCACATACAATTACTCGCCGATGCTGAAAGAATTGAGACGGCTGGTAAACATTTACATATATATATTTTTTTTTAATCAGGTAATTTTTATATTAAACATTTTGTCAATACAATTCTATATATATATATATATATATATATATATATATATATATATATATATATATATTTTAATAAGGTAATATTTTTATTAAACATTTTGTCAATACAATTATATATATTTATTTTAATAAGGTAATTTTTATTAAACATCATTGTCAATATAATATTAATATATATATATCTATATCTATATAGATATATCTTATATATATATATATATATATATATATATATATATATATATATATATATTATCAGGTAATTTTTTATTAAACATTTTGTCAATACAATATATATATATTTATATATATATTTTAATCAGATAATTTTATTAAACATTTTGTCAATACAATATACAGTAAAATAGGAACAAATAAATTGGATGTTCCCAATAACATTTTCTAAAGCAGAGGCCCTAGAGAATAAATGGTGGGTTTTGATTTTTTTTTTATATCACAGAGTAATTGCTTAGCGGTTTTAAAAAAAAAATTGAAATTCAAAGAGGAAGGCCCCATACACACGAGAGGATTTATCCGCAGATACGGTCCAGCGGACCGTATCCGCGGATAAATCCTCTCGAGGATTTCAGAAGATTTCTATGCGATGGCGTGTACACACCATCGCATTGAAATCCGCGCTGAAATCCTCTGCCGATGACGTGTCGCGCCGTCGCTGCTATTATGACGCGGCGACGGGCGCGACGCTGTCATATAAGGAATTCCACGCATGTGTCAAATCATTACGACGCGTGCGGGGAATCCCTTGGGACGGATGGATCCGGTAAGTCTGTACAGACGAGCGGATCCATCCGTTGGAATGGATTCCAGCAGATGGATTTGTTGAGCATGTCAGCAAATATCCATCTGCTGGAAATCCATCCCAGGGGAGATTTATCCGCGGATAAATATCCGACGGAGTGTACACACCATAGAATCTATCCGCAGAAACCCATTTGATGGGATTTATCTGCGGATAGATTCTATGGTGTGTATGGGGCCGAAGTAAACTTCCATGGATTATATGTACCTATTTGTCACGCTGCTCCGGCCAGTCACACAACCAGAGTTCGCGGACCCGGAAGGAAAACGGGCGTAGATAGATGCGACCTCCAGCGGTGTGCTAGTATGCAATGAACATTAAATAATAAAATTACATTTTTTTAAATAAAAAAAAAATATATATGTGTAGATAGATACCATAGTTTGTAGCCTCTATACATTTTGCGCAAACCAATCAATATACACATATTAGGATTTTTTTTACCGAAAATATGTAACAGAATATATATTGGCCTAAATTGACACAGAATTTTTTTTTTATTGGATGTTTTTTATAGCAAAAAGTAAAAAAGAATGTTTATTTTTTTTCGAAATTGTCGCTCTTTCTTTGTTTATAGCGCAAAAAATAAAAACCACAGAGGTGATCAAATACCACCAAAAGAAAGCTCTATTTGTGGGGAAAAAAGGACGCCAATTTTGTTTGGGAGCCACGTCGCACGACCGCGCAATTGCCAGTTAAATCGACGCAGTGCCGAATCGCAAAAAGGGGCCAGGTCCTTTACCTGCATAATGGTCCGGTTCTTAAGTGGTTAAACCTGACCAAACAAGACTTTAGTAGACACCCCAGAAGTAATAAAGTTTGAAACACAAAATCATGATATATAATCTAATAAATAATATAATTTTATTCAATAATGTATTACAAAATAATGAAATTTGTCAAACAAAGAAAATTCAATAAACATCCTGAGTGTGATAAATTTTGAAACAAGGTACAGCACAAAGTCCGACGTCACAATCAGGACAATGGAACCTGCTTTCTTTTCGCACTTTCTTTCCATTGCCATCTCTCTTTGAACAGCAAACCACGCCCATCAGGGCTGCTGCTAGAAATCACGGGGCCCCGTACAGCTTACCTGGCGGGGCCCCCACCAATATATCAAAACAAGATTTTCACTAAAAATACACACAAATCATTATTAGTGGACACAAACATAATAGAGAACCTGTGTGAATTAACCCTTTTTAAATCGTTTTTTGTTTTTTTATGTATAATTTTTTTTTAATTTACAATTTTTTTTTACCGGACAGGGAAGCCAACAGTGCCATGGGAGGGGGGGGGTGCAGTGACAGGGGGGTGCACATGGGGGGATCAGAAGTAGGCAGAACAAGGAGGGGGATCGTGCTGGGGGGGGGAAGCGATTACAGGAACGATGCCCTGTGTCTGTGTCTCTCCCTGCAGCAGCTGAAAGCCAGCGGGAGGGAGAGAAACCGACTTTCAGCAGCTGCAGAGAGCCGCACAGGGCATCTTTCTGTAATTGCACCTCCGCACGAACACACCCATTCCTCCTGCTGTTTGGGACTCCATGTGTGGGCCCCCTACAGGATCAATGCCCTGTGTCTGTGTCTCTCCCTGCAGCAGCTGAAAGCCAACAGAAGGGAGAGAAACTGACTTTCAGCAGCTGCAGAGAGCCACACAGGGCATCTTTTTGCAATTGCACCTCCGCACGGACACACCCATTCCTCCTGCTGTTTGGGACCCCCTGTGTGCCCGGGCCCCCTACAGGATTACAGGAACGATGCTCTGTGTCTCTCCCTGCAGCAGCTGAAAGCCAGCGGGAGGGAGAGAAACCGACTTTCAGCAGCTGCAGAGAGCCGCACAGGGCATCTTTCTGTAATTGCACCTCCGCACGAACACACCCATTCCTCCTGCTGTTTGGGTCCCCCTGTGTGCCCGGGGGCCCCCTACAGGAGGACTGGTGGTCCCCCCCTATCAGCGGCCCAGACGCCCATCCTGCCTTTTTTGCGGTTGGCGGTATGTAGTCCATAAAGTGACGACCAGTCAGGTGTTCTGGGTTGTCAACAGCACGTCTTCCGGGTCTGTTCACAGCTGGCGTCTGGTGGTTGACAAAAATCTGCTAAGCCACCTTCCAGATAAAATCAGAATGAACAAGAGGCTTGTCACTCTTGTCTCTATACATGATATATGCATTCCAAAGGCATTGTTCCAGAAGATGCCTGAAAATCTTCTTATAATATTTTTTTTTTGCTGTTTGCGCATAGCCGGATAAAATGTCATTGCCTGATCGGCTCTGTCGACACCTCCCATGGTGTTATTATAGTCGATCACGACTTGCGGCTTCAGCACATCTTTCCCACCTTTTGTGTGGACCATGGTAGTGGAGGTATTGTGCACAGTACTCATGAGACACACACACGTCCTTCTTGTCTCGCCATCGCATTCATTGCGATTCATTCTGACATGCTGATCGGGATGCAATCCAGGTGATGCTCTTAGTCAAATCCTAGTCATAAATATCAGAGATTTTATTGATCAAAGCCCACACTTTACAGGCATAGAGCCCACATGGCTGCTGAACATACGGTTGATTATATATATGTGGTTGTACTCTTGATGCTAATAAATACTGTGTTTATTAGATCTGACTGGGAGCATCACCTGGATCACATGCCGATCAGCATGTCAACAGAGAAGGTTATACAGCATTACTGCTGCTAGGTGACCAGCTGGGGGCTCGGCTCTCTATAACCAATAGTGCCAGCCTTCCCCTGCATGCACCCATAATGTCACCAGCACTAGGTCCTAATAGACTGCCGCCGCTGCCAAGGAGACAGATGCCAGACCAGCGCTGTAAATAGCAGGGACAGGACAGCTGGGGATCCCCACTGTGGCAGAACACCAGGGCCCGGTGGCAAGACAACCTTTGAAACCCTGATAGTTCTCCCACTGCTTTGGACCCTTATATTTTCTTGGTGTGCTGGTGACATATATCTCTTGTTTTCTGCCACCCTGGGGGGCCCCAGTATAGTAGGAAGGGAGCTCACTGCAGAACATGTGAAAGGGCCCATAGTGGAATTGTAATAAAGGGCCCCAGGATATATATACAGTGTATATATATATATATAATTGCATTTTATAGTTGGCCCCCCTACTTTTGTCCCTGTCCCCCCATGTGCCCCCCCTAAATATGAAAGCTGGAGACGCCACTGCTTGTTTTGTAGCAAAACCTCATACAGTTATAGAGACGTGTAGAAATTGCCCGTGGTCACACAATATCCTTGGTTCAGCAGTGTAAGGACAGATGATGTGGCCATCCCATAGCCGCTGTACCTGGGGTTGAACTTTGTCCCTTTACCGGTGTAAATTACCGAATTCCAGAGGTACCCAGTGGATGACTCACAGAGCATGTAGGATTTGATGCCAAACCGCGCTCTTTTGGGTGCAATAAACTGTATCCAGCTTAGGTGTCCCTTGTAGGCCATCAAACTTTCATCCACGCTGACATCCCTTTCTGGCACGTAGGTCCACTGGAAATTGGTCGCAAAAATGTGGCATACCGCCCAGATTTTTATTTAGTTTGGACGCAGGATGCGTGGCCTCAGAGGCCGTCGCCTAAGGCCTCGCACTTACAGGGGCCTCGTGGCTGCCTAACTTACCCATTGCATTACCCCAGTTTTGAGGGACAGGGGAAGCAGCGTTAAGAGCCCTGACTCAGGAGCGGGGCCGCCAGCGTCCCTAACAACCAGTGAATATTGGTGACACCACCCCTTGTGCCGTCAATGACCCAGCATGCCCTCAGTCAATAATGTCACAAGGGGGCGGGTTCACCAGGTGATATCACCAGTCGGCCCCCGCCCATTAGTTATTAAAGAGCAGGATCTGGGGGGCTTCCAGATTCCAATAAGTCCCCTGCCCGCAGACCCCCACAACCACCGGCCAGGGTTGTGGGGAAGAGGCTCTTGTCCTTGGATTATTTTCCCATCATGGGCGGGAGTGGGGCCCCATGTCAAGATTTGCCTAAGGCCTCATAAAGCCTAGAGCCGCCTCTGCGTGGCCTTATCAAATTCTTCATTGTTCGTGAAGTGGAAATACTTCATGATGAGAGAAAACTGGTATTCTGATATATCGGTGCCAAAAAAACGGAGTGGCCAGTAACTTATTAGTGGTCCAGTACCATTTCTGGAGCGGTTTCCCCACCACCCCCTGAAGAATGAGTCCCAGAAATTGACAGATGTCCTCTTTGGTCACCGGTTCCCACTTCCTGCTTCTGGAAAACCTGGCATGCAGCGTAGCGGATTGCTGCTCTTGGTAGAGATTGGTCTCTATGACAATTTTTTCAATTACCTCCTCAGTGAGGAATAATTGCAGGTATGCCAGAGGGTTGTCACGCTCAACATCTACCTTCATCCCAGGTGATCCAGTGAGAGGGGAATCTTGGGGGGCGCTACCTGGTCCGTATTGCAGTCAATAAGGCACCAAGTGCGCACATCGCTGAGGTCAGGTGCAGGATCATCGCCGTTGTCACTTGCCAGATCAGTGTCCGTGTCAGACGACAAATCTCCCCGCGACTCACTATCGCTCAGTTCTGCGAGCAACTCTGTGTCGCTGTCGCTGTCACTCAACTGGTCCAAAAGCGCTTTTGTAGTAAAGTGGCGCTTTTTTGATGCCATGTTATAAATATTTTAAGGATGTTAAAAACGTACAGCAAATTCCACGTCGCCTGGTCCTGTTGCTACAGCTGATCAGGTTCGGTGATTTCCGTCACCTTTGTCTGCGCCTGCGCAAGTCAAGCAGGGAACCATATCGATGGGAGGAACCATATCGGCAGATCACCAGCCGTCACTCTCGCGGATAACATCGCTGGATCGCCAGGAGAAGGTAAGGGGACTCCGCTGCCAGCTCTGCAAAGCTACCCCGAGCGTGACTCTGGGTTACCGCTCCTGGCAGAGAAAATCAACCCCAAATCACGCTCGGGAATACCGCGAGGGAGGTTAAAGCGGAGCTCCACCCTATAGTGGAACTTCCGCTCATCGGAACCCTCCCCCACTCCGGTGTCACATTTGACACCTTTCAGGGGGGAGGGGGGTGCAGATACCTGTCAAAGACAGGTATTTGCACCCACATCCGGGAGTCCTCTCTGCAGGGACTCTGCGGGTAGTGCGTCGCTTCCCGCCCCCGCCCGCTGTGTTCTGGGAAACACTCGGCTCCCAGAACACAACGGGAACCAGTGAGGACACGGCGATGCGCGACTCGCACATACGCCGTAGGGAATAGGGCAGTGAAGCCGGAGCGCTTCACTTCCTGATTCCCTCACCGAGGACGGCGGGGGGGGGGGCAGCAGAGTGAGGAGCGATCGCTCGTCCTCTGCTGCCGACATCGCTGGACTCCAGGGGCTAGATTCACATAGATCAGCGGATCTTTAGATCCGCGTGACCTATGTGATTTAAGATCCGCTGCCGCAAGTTTGAGAGGCAAGTGGGTAATTCACAAAACACTTACCTCCAAACTTGCGGCGGCGGATCGTAATTCCTCCGGCGGAATTCAAATTCCACGGCTAGGGGGAGTGTGCTATTCAAATCAGGCGCGTCCCCGCGCCCAGCGTGCATTGCTCCAAATGACGTCGCAACAACGTCATTGGTTTTGACGCTTACGTAAATGACGTCCATCCGTATTCGCGAATGACTTACGCAAACAACGTAAAAAATTCAAATTTCGGCGCGGGAACGACGGCCATACTTAACATTAGCTGCGCCTCATAGAAGCAGGGGTAAGTATACGCTGGGAAAACCTCTACGTAAACGTCGTAACAACACTGCGTCGGGCCCGCGTACGTTCGTGAATTGGCGTATCTCGCTGATTTACATATTTCTCAACGTAAATCAGCGAGAACGCCCCCGCGGCCATTTTTAAATTGCAGTTAAGATCCGACGGTGTAACACAGTTACACCTGTCGGATCTTAGGCATATCTATGCGTAACTGATTCTATGAATCAGACACATAGATACGACCGGCCTAACTCAGAGATACGACGGCGTATCAGGAGATACACCGTCGTATCTCTTTGAGAATCTGGCCCCAGGACTCCAGGACAGGTAAGTGCCCAAATATTAAAAGTCAGCAGCTGTGTGAAAGCTGAAAATTGGCCTGGGCAGGGAGGGGGCTCAAGTGCTCGGTAGGCAAGTGGGTAAATCATTTTTTGATGGTTTTATAGTATGGGAGCTTCCCTTTTTTCCTTCTTCCTCCTCCATAAAGCATATGAAATTTCCTCTTGAGGTCCATCTTTAGAGAGGAGAGTTGTGGAGCTGCAGATCATCACTCCCAGAGTATTATACACAGTAGCTGGTTTGTAATTTGACCAGCACCGGTAGGATTCCCACCTGTCCAGGATTCACCCTGACAGTTCGGGTCTTAAATCATGTGTCCGGATTCCAGTCTGCCTGAGACCCAGACACAAAATTCAGACAGGAATGTGACTTGGAACAGGGGCTGATAGAAGGGTGAGGGGGGCACTATGTGTGCCATGATACTATTCTCTTTGGAGTGCCCTAAGATCTCCTAGGTCTGTTACAATCCCATAATGTATAAGGAAAAGAACAAAATTGCTGTGCGCCACTAAAGTGTTTGGGTTTGACTTGAAGAAAAAGTGGCAACCCTAAGCATTGGGCTCTGGTGAGTTTATTTGGTACCTGCGGTGGTGGAGAGCACTGTTGTGTGGGGAACATCAGAAGAATTTGTTAAAGCGGAGGTCCGGCGTTTAGAAAAAAAAAAATATATATTAAAAGTCAGCAGCTACAAATACTGCAGCTGCTGACTTATAATAAGGACACTTACCTGTCCAGGGTGCTCGCGATGTCGGCAGCCGAAGCCCCGCCGCCATCCTTGGTAAAGGGAATCAGGAAGTGAAGCGTTGCGGCTTCACTTCCCGGTTCCCCACTGTGCATGCGCAAGTCGTGCGGCGCTATGTGAATCGGCGGATGTCTCCTGGGACACACACAAGGTCCCAGAAGACACCGCTCCCCATTTCCCAGAAGGCAGCGCGAGGAGGAGAAGGAAGAAGACCACCGCGGACAGATTAGGATGATCTGCCTAGTAACAGCCACTTCTGGTAAGTATAAAAATAAAAAAATAAATTTTGTAGCCTTTTTGGCTATTTTTTTTTTATTTTATTTTTTTAGGGTAGACCTCCACTTTAAGATTTTTTGATTTTGTGCTTGATATCACTTGGGACACTTATGAACTTCACCGAATGGATTTTGTTTTGCATACATTTTCTATTTTTTCTTGCATGAATTTTACACACTAATTTAAAATTATTGATTTTTTTTGCACATTTTTTGCTTATTGCACTTTATTGCATATTTTCTGATTATATTTTTTGCACGTTTTCATATATTGTGGATACTAGATTTACATTTTATAAGGTGTGAACTGTGATAGCGCTGTCCACTTGTATATATATATTTTTTTGCTTTGATGTTCTACATCAAAATTGGATAGCAGCTCTCCTCTCACAGAGATTTTTTTTTTTAGAGTTTAAAAAAAAAAATCCAGTTTACTTTTCTGCGGCGCAGTTCTATATATTCCCTTTGTACTATAGAGGGATAAGCTTTGTTCATATTTTATGTCTGAGGTTTGCAACCACTTGAAGGATTGCTGGTGTGTGATACCGGTAAGACATGGTACTAAATATGGGTGTAACGTGTTAAAGTGGAACTTATTCTAGAGTATTTGACACCCAGGACTGCTTTATACGACACAATTATTTTCAGTAATAATGAAATGAAACAAAGTATTATTAACCACTTAAGACCCGGACCAAAATGCAGCTAAAGGACCTTGCCCCTTTTTGCAATTCGGCACTGCGTCGCTTTAACAGACAATTGCGCGGTTGTGCGACGTGGCTCCCAAACAAAATTGGCATCCTTTTTTTCCCACAAATAAAGCTTTCTTTTGGTGGTATTTGATCACCTCTGCGGTTTTTATTTTTTGCGCTATAAAAAAAAATAGAGCGACAATTTTGAAAAAAATGCAATATTTTTTACTTTTTGCTATAATAAATATCCCCCAAAAACATATAAAAAAAAAATGTTTTCCTCAGTTTAGGCCGATACGTATTCTTCTACCTATTTTTGGTAAAAAAAATTGCAATAAGCGTTTATCGATTGGTTTGCGCAAAATTTATAGCGTTTACAAAATAGGGGATAGTTTTATTGCATTTTTATAAAAAAACAATTTTTACTACTAATGGCGGCGATCATCGATTTTTTTCGTGACTGCGACATTATGGCGGACAATTTTTACACATTTTTGGGACCATTGTTATTTTCACAGCAAAAAATGCATTTAAAATGCATTGTTTACTATGAAAATTACATTTGCAGTTTGGGAGTTAAAGACAAGGGGGCGCTGAAGGCGTTAAGTGTAACCTCATCTGTGTGTTTACAACTATAGGGGGGTGTGGCTGTAGGTCTGACGTCATTGATTGTGCGTCCCTATATTAGAGAACACACGGCTCTCCCCGCTCTTTAGCTCCGGGGACCGATCGCGGGACTCTAGCGGAGATCGGGTCCGCGAGTCCTGCGGCCGAGGTCATGGAGCTTCGGACCGGGTTGCGGGAGCGCGACCTACCGCTGGGCTTTATACAGTCACGTGATTGTGCCCAGAGGTGCCATTCTGCCGACGTATATCGTCGTTAGGCGGTCCTTAAGTGGTTAATGGGCAGAAAGGAAATGCAGTACCCTCACATTGGAGATCAGAAAAGCACCCCCTTACACCGGTGGGGGGTAAAGAGGAGCTCCAAGCTGCCCACCCCCATAACCCCCCCCTAAAACTGTAGCTGCTAAATTTTTATATAAGGACACTTGCCTATCTAGGGATCCAGCATTGTCCTCACCCAAGCCAATTCTTCAATGGACTTCAGGTGGAGGCGCCGGCATCTCAAGTAGGGGAAACAGGAAGTGAAGCCCTCTTCATCAGAGCTTCAATGATGAATAAAAAGACAGGAAAGTACATTTTGTGTCTAGATCTTTGTCCTGATATTTTCTGCTCTGGAGGCTACAGGGGGTCACTTTTAATCTTGCGGTTTAACCACTTACCCCCCGGACCATATTGCTGCCCAAAGACCAGAGTACTTTTTGCGATTCGGCACTGCGTCGCTTTAACAGACAATTGCGCGGTCGTGCGACGTGGCTCCCAAACAAAATTGGCGTCCTTTTTTTTCCCACAAATAGAGCTTTCTTTTGGTGGTATTTGATCACCTCTGCGTTTTTTATTTTTTGCGCTATAAACAAAAATAGAACGACAATTTTGAAAAAAATGAATATTTTTTACTTTTTGCTGTAATAAATATCCCCCAAAAATATATAAAAAAACTTTTTTTTTCCTCAGTTTAGGCCGATACGTATTCTTCTACATATTTTTCGTTAAAAAAAAAATCGCAATAAGCGTTTATTGATTGGTTTGCGCAAAAGTTATAGCGTTTACAAAATAGGGGGTATTTTTATGGCATTTTTATTAATATTTTTTTTTACTAGTAATGGCGGCGATCAGCGATTTTTTTTTCGGTATTGCGACATTATGGCGGACACTTCGGACATTTTTGACACATTTTTGGGACCATTGGCATTTTTATAGCGATCAGTGCTATAAAAATGCATTGGATTACTATAAAAATGCCACTGGCAGTGAAGGGGTTAACACTAGGGGGCGGGGAAGGGGTTAAGTATGCCTGGGTGTGTTCTTACTGTGGGGGGGGGGTGGCCTCACTAGGGGAAACACTGATCCTCTGTTCATACATTGTATGAACCGAAGATCAGCATTTCCCCTGCTGACAGGAACGAGAGCTGTGTGTTTACACACACAGCTCCCGGTCCCCGCTCTGTACCGAGCGATCGCGTGTGCCCGGCGGCGATCGCGCCCGCCGGGCACACGCACGGGAGTCGGGGGCGAGCGGGGGGCGTATTTCGGCGGTGCGCGGTCGGCAAGTGGTTAAATATTACATTTTGTACAGATAAGTAACTTCCTCTGTTTACTGCCAGGATCAAATTATTTGCAGCAATTCCTCGTCCAAAAGCACGGCTGCAGCCTTCAGCTTTGTATAAAATGGGGCAAGGTTAGAAGATCAGTCAGATATGAACTGCTATGTCTTCTTCAGGTAGATCTACACTGCATCTAAATACAGGGGAGGGGTGCTTGGATCCTGAGAACCTAAAGCGTTTGTAAAGGGAAAAAATAACAAACTTGCTATACTTACCTGATATGTGTAATGGTTTTGCACAAAGCAACCCCTCTCCTTTTCCTGGGTCACCCCCCCTTGTCGAGTGCCCCCATAGGAAGCCACTTGCTATGGGGTCACTCGTGCGTGCTCGCTGCTGAGCCAGAACTCTGTGTCTAAGCCAATGGCTCCTGTTGCTGCATCTCAGCCAATGATAAGCGAGAGACCCGGGAGAGCCTCAGCTCTTGTGTACATTGCTGGATAGAGATCAGGCGTATTGGGGGGGCTGTGGGGGGGGGGGGCCCACTGAAGGTTTTTTACCTTCATACAAGTACATGGTACAGCAGGCACTAATCAGGAATATCAAGTGTTGGGGGTAACAAACATTTAACCATCGGGAGCGAAAAAGAAAGTCCTGTGTCAGCAGAGTCGTACCTTCCACAAGCTATGCTCTCGGTTCTGACAGCCTTGATCAGCCCAGCGAGGTCATATGGAGATAGATAGTTCCTTCTTGAAGTCCTACTAGATGACTTCAGGCTGGCCACTTTTGCAGGTATAGCTACGAAAAACATAGAAAATAAGTGCCAATGCTGTTTAAAATCCAGTAACTCACTCTGCTCTGCACATGCTCAGTTGTTATCTATTCTCGGCACTGTGCCTAAAATCAGAGCCACTAGAGGCACTGTTGCGGCACAGCAGGGGTGTCCAACCTACTGCCCAAGATGGCTATGAATGCACAAAATAATTACCTTTGTCATTCCATTTTATTACACAGAACTTCATTTCACGGCAATCGTGGCAACCCCCTCCCGCAATTTCGTGGCAACCCCCTCCCGCAATTTCGTGGCAACCCCCTCCCGCAATTTCGCGGCAATCCCCTCCCGCAATTTTGCGGTAACCCACTTAAGGAGCCGGAAACTGCTGGCGTCTGAACAACCAGTGACTCATCCCTGCTGCTGAGTCATTGGTTGTTAAGGAGCGGAAAACGGCTGGCGTCCTAACAACCATTGACTCATCCCCGTTGCTGAGTCATCGGTTGTTATGAAGCCGGAAACCATAGATGTCCTAACATCCAGTGACTCCTCCACGCTGCTGAGTCATCGGTTGTAATGGAGCCGCAAACCGCTGACGTCCTAACAACCAGTGACCCATCCCTGCTGCTGAGTCATCGGTCGTTAAGGAGCCGGAAACCGCTGGCATCCTAACAACGCCGGCACCCGCTAGCGTCCTAACAACCAGTGACTCATTCCCGCTGTTGAGTCATTGGTTGTTAAGGAGCCGGAAACCGCTGGCATCCTAACAACGCTGGCACCCGCTAGCGTCCTAACAACCAGTGACTCATCCCTGCTGCTGAGTCATTGGTTGTTAAGGAGCCGGAAACTGCTGATGTCCTAACAACCAGTGACTCGTTCCTGCTGCTGAGTCATCGGTTGTTAAGGAGCCGATAACTGCTGGCGTCCTAACAACCAGTGACTCATCGGTCGTTAAGGAGCTGGAAACCACTGGCGTCCTAACAACCAGTGACTCATCCTTGCTGCTGAGTCATCGGTTTTTAAGGAGCCGGAAACCGCTGGCATCCTAACAACGCCGGCACCCAATAGCGTCCTAACAACCAGTGACTCATCCCTGCTACTGAGTCATCGGTTGTTATGGAGCCGGAAACCGATGACGTCCTAACAACCAGTGACTCATCCCTGCTGCTGAGTCATTGGTTGTTAAGGAGCTGGTGCTGTTTTCTCCTCTTACCCGCATGTTCTTGGACAGCAGCACAGCTGATTGGCTCCTTGTGCTGCTTCTCCCTTTCCCACTCTAAGCCCTGCTGTACAGTAGGCTGATATCAGGTCCCATCCAGGCGCTTAGATATAATGATGATTCCGGATCTGCATGGATTTGTGTCTTTTATATAATCCAGGTAAGTAAATAACATGTAAAATATGAAATAAATGATGAAAGTGTTCCTATCAGGGTTGCCAACCGTCAGTAAATTTACAAACAGTTTGTAAAATCCGTAATTTTTGCATCTGTCCATTAGGGACATACAGACTACACGTCCCTAATGGACATTTATGGACAGATGCCAAAATTAGGGATTTTACAAACTGTTTGTAAATTTACTGACGGTTGGCCACCCTGGTTCCTATAACATTTTTATTTACATTTTGGATGGAGCGTAGAAGGGTTAGAACCCCTGCCAGGTATTTTGTTGCGGCCTGTGTCCCCACAGGGGAGATTCAGCCTCTGTTTGCTCTGGTGGTCACTACGACAGGAAGTGATGTGAAATCTGTTGTCACAAAACAGAAGATGAGAGGAAATCTTTCAATGGGGACACATCTTCTCTCTGTATATGTGAATGGAGGGGAGGAGACGAGGGAGGGAGAAGGGCACTCTGGCACACTGACCCGGTGAGTGGGCGTGGTCATGAGGCTGGCACTCCCATCTAGGGGCGGGCCGAGCGATGGTCACGGGGTCAGCGGCTGATCGCTCACGGCGCAGTCTCGGTTCGCGTGACGTCATCATGAGGCTGCTGTACGGAAGTGTACCCGGGAAGTGGAATCGGTAACGGGGCCGGTGATCCACCCCCCCGCCCCGTACGAGCATGAGGGCGGAGCCGGGGAAGCACGGTAATACGAGAGGGGCCTGGAGTGAGTGCGGTGTACAGGGGGAGGGGGATTTGTACACAGGACTGCATGGGGGGGACAGATGTATACCGGAGGGGGACACGTGACATGTACCGGGTGACAGGTACCGGGGTACTAGAGGGTGACACATGACAGGTACCGGGGTACTAGAGGGTGACACATGACAGGTACCGGGGTACTAGAGGGTGACAGGTCCCTCCCGGGGTACTAGAGGGTGACAGGTCCCGGGGGACTAGAGGGTGACAGGTACTGGGGTACTAGAGGGTGACAGGTCCCTCCCGGGGTACCAGAGGGTGACAGGTCCCGGGGGACTAGAGGGTGACAGGTACTGGGGTACTAGAGGGTGACAGGTCCCTCCCGGGGTACTAGAGGGTGACAGGTCCCTCCCGGGGTACTAGAGGGTGACAGGTACTGGGGTACTAGAGGGTGACAGGTCCCTCCCGGGGTACCAGAGGGTGACAGGTCCCTCCCGGGGTACCAGAGGGTGACAGGTCCCTCCCGGGGTACCAGAGGGTGACAGGTCCCTCCCGGGGTACCAGAGGGTGACAGGTCCCTCACCGGGGTACCAGAGGGTGACAGGTCCCTCCCGGGGTACCAGAGGGTGACAGGTCCCTCACCGGGGTACCAGAGGGTGACAGGTCCCTCCCGGGGTACCAGAGGGTGACAGGTCCCTCCCGGGGTACCAGAGGGTGACAGGTCCCTCCCGGGGTACCAGAGGGTGACAGGTCCCTCCCGGGGTACCAGAGGGTGACAGGTCCCTCCCGGGGTACCAGAGGGTGACAGGTCCCTCCCGGGGTACCAGAGGGTGACAGGTCCCTCCTGGGTTACCAGAGGGTGACAGGTCCCTCCTGGGTTACCAGAGGGTGACAGGTCCCTCCCGGGGTACCAGAGGGTGACAGGTCCCTCCCGGGGTACCAGAGGGTGACAGGTACTGGGGTACTAGAGGGTGACAGGTACTGGGGTACTAGAGGGTGACAGGTCCCTCCCGGGGTACCAGAGGGTGACAGGTCCCTCCCGGGTTACCAGAGGGTGACAGGTCCCTCCCGGGGTACCAGAGGGTGACAGGTCCCTCCCGGGGTACCAGAGGGTGACAGGTCCCTCCCGGGGTACCAGAGGGTGACAGGTCCCTCCCGGGGTACCAGAGGGTGACAGGTCCCTCCCGGGGTACCAGAGGGTGACAGGTCCCTCCCGGGGTACCAGAGGGTGACAGGTACTGGGGTACTAGAGGGTGACAGGTCCCTCCCGGGGTACCAGAGGGTGACAGGTCCCTCCCGGGGTACCAGAGGGTGACAGGTCCCTCCCGGGTTACCAGAGGGTGACAGGTCCCTCCCGGGGTACCAGAGGGTGACAGGTCCCTCCCGGGTTACCAGAGGGTGACAGGACCCTCCCGGGGTACCAGAGGGTGACGCGTGACAGGACCCTCCCGGGGTACCAGAGGGTGACGCGTGACAGGTCCCTCCCGGGGTACCAGAGGGTGACGCGTGACAGGTCCCTCCCGGGTTACCAGAGGGTGACAGGTCCCTCCCGGGTTACCAGAGGGTGACAGGTCCCTCCCGGGTTACCAGAGGGTGACAGGTCCCTCCCGGGTTACCAGAGGGTGACAGGTCCCTCCCGGGTTACCAGAGGGTGACAGGTCCCTCCCGGGTTACCAGAGGGTGACAGGACCCTCCCGGGGTACCAGAGGGTGACGCGTGACAGGTCCCTCCCGGGGTACCAGAGGGTGACGGGTCCCTCCCGGGGGACCAGAGGGTGACGCGTGACGGGTCCCTCCCGGGGGACCAGAGGGTGACGCGTGACGGGTCCCTCCCGGGGGACCAGAGGGTGACGCGTGACGGGTCCCTCCCGGGGGACCAGAGGGTGACGCGTGACGGGTCCCTCCCGGGGACCAGAGGGTGACACGTGACAGGTCCCGGGGGACCAGAGGGTGACACGTGACTAGAGGGTGACACATAACAGGTATTGGGGTATTACAGGGTAACATGCCAGGTCCAAGGGCACTATAGGGTGATAGATGCCGGGTACTGAGGGAGTACAGGCTACATATACCGGGTACCAGGATTCTATGTTGTGTCATATCTACTGGGACTCTACAGGGTCACATGTGCCAGGTACTACACTGCGACATATGCCAAGCACCAGGGTACTACTGGGTGACATGTGCCAGGTACTGAAGTACTACAGGATGACATATGCCGGGTACCTTGGTAGTACAGGGAGACACAAGCCAGGTCCAGTGGGTACTACAGAGTGAAATATGCCGGATACTGAGGTAGTCCAGGGTAACAGATGCCAGGTCCAAGGGAACTACAGGGTGACATATGCTGGGTACTGATGTTCTGGGAATGGAGAGGCTAGGGGGATGACATGCCAGGAAGCGCAGAACTACGGGGTATATAGGGCACTGGGTGATAAATGGTATCATCCCTGGCAAGGTGATTGGCATCCCATTGGGGAGATTTTCTTCCTGCCTCCATAGACCTTTCCTAATGTCTATCAGACGGATGTCCCTGGTTGGTTGTACCAGCAAAGTGTTTTACCTTAGATCTAGTATTATTGGGTGGAAGTGTTTTACCTTAGATCTAGTATTATTGGGTGGAAGTGTTTTACCTTAGATCTAGTATTATTGGGTGGAAGTGTTTTACCTTAGATCTAGTATTATTGGGTGGAAGTGTTTTACTTTAGATCTAGTATTATTGGGTGGAAGTGTTTTACTTTAGATCTAGTATTATTGGGTGGAAGTGTTTTACCTTAGATCTAGTATTATTGGGTGGAAGGGTTTTACCTTAGATCTAGTATTATTGGGTGGAAGGGTTTTACCTTAGATCTAGTATTATTGGGTGGAAGGGTTTTACCTTAGATCTAGTATTATTGGGTGGAAGTGTTTTACCTTAGATCTAGTATTATTGGGTGGAAGTGTTTTACCTTAGATCTAGTATTATTGGGTGGAAGTGTTTTACCTTAGATCTAGTATTATTGGGTGGAAGTGTTTGTTGTCGTGTTTGTTGTCATGTTTCCTGTGTCCTCAGGCAGTGATTTCCGGCGGCGCCGTAAGCTCACCGACATCCAGAAAGCCCTGAGCAAGGACCCCCCCGATGTAGCCACCCTGCGGAGGATGGCGATCAGCGAGGGAGGGCTGCTTACTGACGAGATCCGCTGCCAAGTCTGGCCCAAACTCCTCAACGTCAATACCGACGAGCTGCCCCCGCCCCCAGGTACCCCCGCGTAGCCGCCCCCAGAAGGTTGTATCTTGTAGGTGTATGTGGTATAGTGCTGATTACCGTATAACATGTGCAGGGCCTGAGCTGCGGGTCAACAATAAAGATTACGAGCAAGTCCTGCTGGATGTTAGGCGCTCGCTGCGACGATTCCCTCCAGGTAAAGTGTGCGGGTGAATGTTGGGATCACGGGGGAGAGGGATGTGTACAACAGGGATGAGGCAGCCTGGGTTCTCAGTGCCACCCCCCACAGGACAGGGAGACGGGTCAGTCCACACCAGCTGTAAATTGGCTCTCCGGAGAAGAATAGTACAAATACTGAAGATTTATTTTTATAAGCAAATATATATGAGTATCAGTTTACTTAACCACTTCAGTACCGGACACTTTTACCCCCCTTTCCTGCCCAGGCCAATTTTAAGCTTTCAGCGCTGTCATACAACACTGTACCCATTATCATTTTTCGGAGATAGAGCTTTATTTGGAGGTATTTAATTACCTTCAGGCACGGAAGGGCGACACTGGTGAGGCGGCACGGAAGGGCGACACTGGTGAGGCGGCACGGAAGGGCGACACTGGTGAGGCGGCACGGAAGGGCGACCCTGATGTGAGGCGGCACGGAAGGGCGACACACTGAGGCGGCACGGAAGGGTGACCCCGATGTGAGGTGGCACGGAAGGGTGACACTGAGGCGGCACGGAAGGGTGACCCCGATGTGAGGCGGCACGGAAGGGTGACCCCGATGTGAGGCGGCACGGAAGGGTGACCCCGATGTGAGGCGGCACGGAAGGGTGACCCCGATGTGAGGCGGCACGGAAGGGCGACACTGAGGCGGCACGGAAGGGCGACACTGAGGCGGGACGGAAGGGCGACACTGAGGCGGCACGGAAGGGTGACCCCGATGTGAGGCGGCACGGAAGGGTGACCCCGATGTGAGGCGGCACGGAAGGGCAACACTGAGGCGGCACGGAAGGGTGACCCCGATGTGAGGCGGCACGGAAGGGTGACCCCGATGTGAGGCGGCACGGAAGGGCGACACTGAGGCGGCACGGAAGGGCGACACTGAGGCGGCACGGAAGGGCGACACTGAGGCGGGACGGAAGGGTGACCCCGATGTGAGGCGGCACGGAAGGGTGACCCCGATGTGAGGCGGCACGGAAGGGCAACACTGAGGCGGCACGGAAGGGTGACCCCGATGTGAGGCGACACGGAAGGGTGACACTGAGGCGGCACAGAAGGGCGACGCTGATGTGAGGTGGCGCGGAAGGGTGACGCTGATGAGGAAACCCTGACTACATCACTGATGGGCATCGCTAGTGGGCACCGATGGGCATCACTGATAATCATTGCAGATGTCCCCACTGAGTATAGCCTTTATAGGCTCTCCTCATGTGCTGTCCAACCCATTGGAAGATTTCCCCTCAATTTTTACTTTTCTGAGACAACATAATATTTGGGATTTCTTTTACCTTTGGGTTTCAATGATAATGGTAAACAGAATATATAGAGAGGAGGAACCTTCCTAATGGGGGCACAGACAGCAGTAAAAACGGACAGGGGTTCTAATCCATTACCACTCTATCCAACAAAAAAAAAAAGTTTTGCATTTAGTTATACTTTATTGACATGACATTTATGTTCTATAAGGTGGTCCTGAAAATACATCACTCACTTCAGGAGGCTGCCTCATCCCTGCTGTGTGTCTTTGGTGCTGGGGGGTGTGTGACTGTTGGGGGTCTTTGCTATCAATCACGGGGTGTACTCTATCTGGTTTTTGCCTCTCAGGAATGCCTTTAAAGGAACGGGAAGATTTGCAGGAGCAACTGATTGACATCATCCTACAGGTTTTGGGTCGGAACTGCCAGTTGCACTATTACCAGGGATATCACGACATTGTGGTCACTTTCCTGCTGGTGGTGGGGGGGCCGCTGGCCACCCTGCTGGTGGATAAACTCTCCACACATCACCTAAGGTGGGTTTGTGTGCACCCTGCCCCCCCCCCCCCCCCCCGTATAATAATATCCACATCTTGCTCTGCAGTCACTCGCCAAACATAAACAACTGGTAGAAATTGTGGAGCTGCAATTTTCTGGGCTGAGCGTGTGCTCTTGGGACTTGTGGTTCCACAAAGGATGTCAGCTGTGGAAATGTGTTTTATAAAATATACAACAACAACAATGCAGCGTCTTGCAAAACTCCCTGCTCTCTCTGTCTTTAATACCTCGGTGATGTAAACGTATTCTAACTAAGGATTCTCATTTTACTAATATGGTGTCAAATGCATGAAGCGTTTCATTGGTCCTCCTAACCCCCTAAACACCTTTCTTAAAGTGATTGTGATTGAATATGTTCTACTTGCCTGCTCTGTGCAATGGTAATGCACAGAGCGGCCTCGAACCGCCTCTTCTGGGTCCCCCCGCTGGCATTGTCCACTCCTCCTCCTTCTCCAAGTGTCTTCGATACCAAGCCTCTTGCTATGGGGGCACTCGTGCATGCTTGATCCTGAGCCGGGCTGTGTGCATCTATAGACACATGCCAAGCCGCCTTCCACACAGGTTTTGAATCCCAATGGCTCCCGCTGGTGCAGAGTCTCTCTGAAGAGGGGAAAAGGAGCTGCTGCAGACGGGGAACAGCGCTGGATCAAGATCAAACTCGGGTAAGGCCCAGTTTCTCAAAGGAGATACGACGGCGTATCTGAGTCTGGCCGGTCGTATCTATGCGCCTGATTCTTAGAATCAGTTACGCATAGATTTCCCTTAGATCCGACCGGCGTAAGTCTCTTACGCCGTCGGATCTTAACTGCATATTTACGCTGGCCGCTAGGGGCGTGTACGCTGATTTACACCTAGAAATATGTAAATCAGCTAGATACGCGAATTTACAAACGTACGCCCGGCCGACGCAGTAAAGTTACCCCGTTTACATTAGGCTTTTTCCGGCGTGAAGTTACCCCTGATATATGAGGCGTACATGCGGCGTAACAATGTTAAGTATGGACGTCGTTCCCGCGTCGAATTTTGAAAATTTTACGTCGTTTGCGTAAGTCGTTCGCAAATGGGGCTGGACGTCATTTACGTTCACGTCGAAACCAATACGTCCTTGCAGGATAATTTGGAGCAATGCACACTGGGATATGTCCAGGGACGGCGCATGTACCGTTCGGAAAAAGCGTCATTTACGTGGGGTCACATAACATTTACATAACGCACATCTTCCAAATTTGAATTAGGCGGGCTTACGCCGCCGCAACTTACGGAGCAAGTGCTTTGAGAATACTGCACTTGCCAGTCTAAGTTGCGGAGGCGTAACGCAAATAGGATACGTTACGCCCGCCCGTTTTATTTTTTTCCATCAGTTTAGGCCGATACGTATTCTTCTACATACTTTTGGTAAAAAAAAATTGCAATAAGCGTATTATGATTGGTTTGCGCAAAAGTTATAGCGTCTCCAAAATAGGAGATAGTTTTATGGCATTTTTATTATTTTGTTTTTACTAATGGCGGCGATCCGCGTTTTTTTTTTTTTTTTTTTTTTTTTTTTCGTGACTGCAAGTTTATGGCAGACACATCGGACACATTTTAGGACAATTGTCTTTTTTTTTTTTTTTTTTTTTTTTACAGCGAACAGTGCTATAAAAATGCACTGATTACTGTGAAAATGACACTGTCGGTGAAGGGGTTAACCTGTAGGTGGCGCTGAAGGGGTTAAGTGTGACCTAGGGTGTGATTCTTACTGTTAGGGGACGTTAGCTATGAGTAAAACGCTGTTCCCGATGAGAGGGAACAGACGATCAGTGACAGTGTCACTAGGCAGAACGGGGAGAGGCTACACTTGCCTCTCCCCGTTCTGCAGCTCTGTGACCCGATCGCGGGACACCGGCGGACATTAAGTCCGTGGGTCCCGCGGGCACGGTTACGGAGCTAGCGGCAGGGGCGGGCACCCACGCAGTGGGAATTTTAAAATAACGTATATATACGTTACTTTGCCCAGCCGTGACGTAAATGTACAGGAGTCGGTCGGGAGCCGATTAATAAACCGACAGTCACCTGTCCCACGGTCTAGTGATGTGGGTGCTCGGAGCCCCGCTCCTCTTTTTGGCGCCACAATTGATAATGTGGGCACCCGGCCTTGACAGCTTGTGGCTTAATGACCGGGCGCAAGCTGCACATGCGCGAGTCGCATTGCGCTCTCCCAGTGGACAGGCAATCTTCGTCGCGTGTCCCAGAAGACTGCCGAGAGGGAGGGGCCGCCTAAGGGGAGAGGAGCAGTCGCCTAGGCATAACCAGGAAGTGGGACAGGAAGTCCCCTTCAAAACTAAGCACCCCCCCCACAACAAAAAAATTAATAAGTACTCCTCGCCCCCTACATGCCACATCTGGCATGTCACTTTTGGGTGGAACTCCGCTTTAAGGTACAAAACTTTTTTTAGTTTAGAACCCTTTTAATGATATTTAAATGTAGAGCGAGCTCCTTTGACCCGTGTAAAGAGTATATAATGTTTGTGCCTCTTGTGATGTAGTAAAACTTCCATCATTTTGAAGGCCCACTAAGAATTTGCTTATAATACTCAGCCATAAGCATGTGCATTGGGTGTGCCTGAGCACAACCTAATCGCTCTGTTTACATTACCATTATTCGCTGTCCCCTAAAGACGTCATTGGACAAAACGTGTTGGGTGGAGCCTTTTGGCAGTGACGTCATCATGCACGGCCACAGATCCAAGCGGCATTTGAGTCCTGTGTCTTATCCTTAAACTTGTCTACGCTATTGTTAGTGCATAAAATTGGTCCTCGGCGCCAAGGGTCCGCATATTTGCGTGAATTGCTGTTCTAATATACACACACGTGTGTTTGAGCTTTGGGGTGCACGCCCCAATGAAATGGGCTGCTCACACCTATGTACTATGCATTGACTCTACTTGGAAGACTGACTTGTGTCTTCTAATAGGGACTTCATGGATCCTAGCATGGATAACACCAAACACATTCTCAACTACCTGATGCCTATTATAGAACTGGTGAACCCAGTGCTGCACGACTTCATGCAAAGGTGAGTGCGGCCAGAGCGCCATCCCTCTTAATCCGCCATCTTTTTTTTACGTTGCAGTTGCTTACTCCGTCTTCTGTTCCTGGCAGGGCGGAGGTGGGCACCATATTTGCCTTGAGCTGGCTCATCACCTGGTTTGGGCACGTCCTCTCTGATTTTAGGCATGTGGTGAGGCTGTATGACTTCTTCCTGGCCTGTCACCCGCTCATGCCCATCTACTTTGCTGCTGTGGTAAGGATCTCCGTGCTCCCGCTATATCTCGCCCAGGCACCGTTCATGATAGAGAAGGATGATTTTGGTTGTTTACTGCTAGCTACAGCTCTAGTTTTTAACGGTCCTCCCAAAAATCTTGGGTTTTGGTGGGCACACTCATCTACTGGTCTCGTTGGATCTCCCAAGTCCATCATTCCTCTTCTGGGCTTTTGCGTCATGGAAAGGGCAATATGGGACTTGAGACTCCTGTTAGAGAATAAAGGGTTCCCACATTTTATGGTGCAAGAGGTAACCCCATTAACTAGGGTTCCAGTATCGGTATCGGGATAGATACCGAGTATTTGCGGGAGTACTTGTACTCCCGCAAATACCCACGATGCCTAAATAGAATACTTGAACCCCCCCGCCGCCGTCGTATATCGCAAAGCCGCTGCCGCGTTAATCACCGCGCGGGGAACATTAGAGTCAGCTTTCGTTTGAATAGCTGTTTTCCCCGCCGCGCATAGACACTCCCCCTTGCTCGGGATTGGACGGATCGTGAGCAAGGGGGAGTGTCTCTATACACAGCGCGGCAGGGAAAACGGCTTATTCAAACGAAAGCTGACTGTAATGTTCCCCGCGTGGTGATTAACGCGGCGGCATCATTTAGGTATGGGGGACATGGCTGCAATATGTTTGGGGACATGGCTGCATATGTTTGGGGACATGGCTGCATATGTGGGGGGACATGGCTGCATATGTGGGGGGACATGGCTGCATATGTGGGGGGACATGGCTGCATATGTGGGGGGACATGGCTGCATATGTTTGGGGACATGGCTGCATATGTTTGGGGACATGGCTGCATATGTGGGGGGACATGGCTGCATATGTGAGGGGACATGGCTGCATATGTGGGGGGACATGGCTGCATATGTGGGGGGACATGGCTGCATATGTGGGGGGACATGGCTGCATATGTGGGGGGACATGGCTGCATATGTGGGGGGACATGGCTGCATATGTTTGGGGACATGGCTGCATATGTGGGGGGACATGGCTGCATATGTGGGGGGACATGGCTGCATATGTGGGGGGACATGGCTGCATATGTGGGGGGGACATGGCTGCATATGTGGGGGGGACATGGCTGCATATATGGGGGACATGGCTGCATATATGGGGGACATGGCTGCAATATGTTTGGGGACATGGCTGCATATGTTTGGGGACATGGCTGCATATGTTTGGGGACATGGCTGCATATGTTTGGGAACATGGCTGCATATGTTTGGGGACATGGCTGCATATGTTTGGGGACATGGCTGCAATATGTTTGGGGACATGGCTGCAATATGTTTGGGGACATGGCTGCAATATGTTTGGGGACATGGCTGCAATATGTTTGGGGACATGGCTGCAATATGTTTGGGGACATGGCTGCAATATGTTTGGGGACATGGCTGCATATGTGAGGGGATATGGCTGCATATAGGGACACATTTAAAAAAAAAAGTATCGGTACTTGTACTCAGTCCTAAAAATGTGGTATTGGGACAACCCTACCATTAATCCCACTATGGCATATTTGCCAGTTGATTCCCTTTTGATTCTTTGCCCTCCAGTCTTCTCTCTATAGGATATCAGGGCTTCCACACTTTTGAAGCACTGAGTTGGAATGCACACCTGACATGAAGATATTTAGAGGTTCTGGGAGAGAATATGATTGGTTGGTTTGACCAACAGAAGTAGTTCTTTGTGGCTTGTTGATAAAAAGAGGTCCCCTGTGTCGTCTTCTGCAGATTGTGCTGCACAGAGAGGAAGAGGTACTAGAGAGTGAATGTGACATGGCCTCCGTACACCACCTGTTGTCACAGATCCCACAAGATCTGCCCTACGAGACTCTCATCAGCAAAGCCGGCGACCTCTTTGTTCAGTTTCCACCTTCGGAGATGTCTAGGGAAGCCGCCCAGCAGCACCACGCTGAGAGGTAAGTGCAGGAACCATCTTGGTACAGTGATGTCACTTCCTGTTGATGGATGGTCAGTCCACTATATAGCAATACAGTGGAACCTCTGTTTAAGAGTAACTTGGTTTGAGAGCGTTTTGATTTGTGAGAAAAAAATCTGACTCGGTATGCGAGTGACTCACAAGACGAGCAGAATTTAAGCTAAATAGGCCTGCAGTACCTCATTTGGCCTGAGGTACGGGGGGGGGGGGCGCAGAAGCCGAGCAGAGCTGAAAATAGGCCTGCAGTACCTCATTTGGCCTGAGGTACGGGGGGGCCCAGAAGCCGAGCAGAGCTGAAAATAGGCCTGCAGTACCTCATTTGGCCTGAGGTACGGGCAGGGGTGTATTTAGGTTTTGTGCTGCCCTAGGCCTGACTAAACTCGTGCACCCCCTAATTTAAATATGACCCACCCCTTCCTGTCAAGGCCACACCCCTTGCGGTTTAAGACCTGAAATTTTCAAGTGGGGACACTAGTACTGATGGCCTGGAGTGGGGGGGGGGGGGGCGCAATGGATTACCTTAATTTGCATAGATTTACTCTCACTTCCTGTTTGGCTATGGGACAGGAAGTGAAGGGAAATCTCTGCAATGGGACAGGGATGGTAAAAAATGTGAAGCCCCCCCCCCCACCCTCACAGTTGCAGAATGCCAACCGCCCACATACTGGAAGCAGTGCGGCCGATTTATGGGGGCACTAAACTAATTTGCCCAACAGCGTAGCACAAGCCGGCGGTGACACTGTCCGTGCTGCCCTAGGCCTGGGCCTTGTTGGCCTAGGCCAGGATACAGCATTGGGTACGGGGGCACAGAAGCCGAGCAGAGCCGAAAATAGGCCTGCAGTACCTCGTTTGGCCTGAGGTACGGGGGGCGCAGGAAACGAGCCAAAGTGTCCTCAGGCCTTTTCAGACGTTTATGACGCTCTCCGGCGCCCCCCCCCCCCACCTCTGGCCGCATTTGGTATTGCATCCCATTGAAGTCAATGCGGAACAAATTATTTTCGTTTCCATTGACTTCTATGGGGAAACTCGCTTTGATATGCGAGTACTTTGGATTACGAGCATTCTCCTAGAACGAATTATGCTCGTAATCCGAGGTTCAGCTGTAGTTCACCTGTAGGTAGGGTCCAGTCATCTGCTGAGTTCACACATTGCTATTTCCTCACTGTAGAGCCCATGTCCCTGCCCACATTGGTATCTCACTCCTTCTATTACATCCGGGGTGTTCCCACATCCCTAGCTCACTGGTTCTCTGCTATATACAGGTGCAACTCCAAAAAAATTTAATATGGCCAAAAAGTTTATTTATTTGTAGAATAATGTAAAAAGTGAAACTCTTTATATAGATTCATTATACACAGGGATATATTTCAAAATTGTTATCTTTTAATTTTGATGGTTATGGCTTACAGCTAGTGACACCCCACAATTCAGTCTGGTTCAGTAGGTTACACAATTGGGGCCAGATTCTTGTACATCCGCGTAAAATTGTGCGGGCGTAACGTATCCGATCTACGTTACGCCTCCGCAACTTACACGGGCAAGTGCTGTATTCTCAAAGCACTTGCTCCGTAAGTTGCGGCGGCGTAGCGTAAATCGGCCGACGTAAGCCCGCCTAATTCAAATTTGGATCGGGGGGGGCGTGTTTTATGTAAATGTCTGTGACCCGACGTGATTGACGTTTTTCCCGAACGGCGCATGCGCCGTCCGTGGAATTTCCCAGTGTGCATTGCTCCAAAGTACGCCGCAAGGACGTCATTGGTTTCGACGTGAACGTAAATGACGTCCAGCCCCGTTCACGGACGACTTACGCAAACGACGTAACTTTTTCAAATTTCGACGCGGGAACGACGGCCATACTTAACATTGTTACGCTGCACTTATGCCACCATATAGCAGGGGCAACTATACGCCCGGACAAGCCTAACGTAAACGGCGTAACTTTACTGCGTCGGCCGGGCGTACGTTCGGGAATTCGCGTATCTAGCTAATTTGCATATTCAACGCGGAATTCGAAGGAAGCGCCACCTAGCGGCCAGCGTAACAATGCAGTTACGATCCGACAGTGTAACACAGTTACGCCAGTCGGATCTTCGGGAAATCTATGCGTAACTGATTCTGAGAATCGGGCGCATAGATACGACCGCGCAACGCAGAGATACGACGGCGTATCTGGAGATACGCCGTCATCTCTTCTGAGAATCTGGGCCTTGGTCTATAACAGTAGTAGGCAACCAGTAGCCCTCCAGCTGTTGTGGAACTACATTTCCCATGAGGCATTGCAAGGCCGGCAGTTACAATTACTCCCAGAGGCATGATGGGATTTGTGGTTCTGCAACAGCTGGAGGGCCCCAGGTTGCCTACCCCTGGTGTATATAACATGCTGTGTAGATGGGCACTTCTAACTTGCATCTCTTTCTTCCTCCAGGACGGCAGTTTCCACCTTTAAAGACTTTGAGCTGGCATCCACACAGCAGCGGCCGGATATGGTGCTCCGCCGCCGATTCAGAGACTCTGTCCGTCCCGAGCACGCAGTCAAAACCGTCTTTACCAAACCCCGCACTAACAGACTGGTGAAGCTGGCGGTCATGGGGCTGACGGTGGCTCTGGGGGCCGCAGCGTTGGCGGTGGTAAAGAGCGCGCTGGAGTGGGCACCCAAATTTGAACTGCAGATTTTTCCATGACAGAATGGTTCCATCGTCGTCGCACAGGGGTGGATGAAAGTGCCTTTGTCCCCTCTTGTTCCTTGTTCTCATGCAGTCTTCTACCCATCACACGTCACCCTTTGCCACTATAAACTCTGGATGCAGACACCTGAGTGCTTGTATTACGTAAGCTGGTACAGGGCACAACGTGGGCACGGTTCTACGCTTCCAGTGATGGGCAGAGGAGGCTGTCACTTTATTAACCTGTGTATATCTGTACAGAATTCTGATTCACTTTATGATAAATATTTAACACCACCTCCGAGGTGTCCTTATTGTACCTTCCCTCTAACACTGATATCTCACATCTTCCAATATCCGAGTGTCTGTCCATCCGAACCCATATCTCAGTATAGTGGATGCCGGAAAGTTCCACAGCCTTATCTGTCTCTAGGGGACTATCATTGCGATCTTTGTGCCGAGTTCCTGGAGCCGTCCACCTGTTGTGCCCATTATGAGGGATTCCCACCATCCCTGTGCTGAGTTTCTGGGTCTGTACACCCTCTGTGCCCTTTATAAAGGGTTCCCACCATCCCTGTGCTAAGTTCCCAGGTCTGTACACCTGCTGTGCCCATTATGAGAGGTTCCCACTATCCCTGTGCTGAGTTCCCAGGTCTGTACACCTGCTGTGCCCATTATGAGGGGTTCCCATCATCCCTGTGCCGAGTTCCCTGCTCTGCCCATTATAAGGGGTTCCCACCATCACTGTGCTGAGTTCCCGGGTCTGTAGACCTGCCGTGCCCATTATGAGGGGTTCTCGCCATCCCTGTGCTGAGTTCCCGGGTCTGTACACTTGCTGTGCCCATTATGAGGGGTTCCCACCATCCCTGTGCTGAGTTCCTGGGTCTGTACACCTGATGTGCCCATTATAATGGATCCCACCATCCCTATGCCAAGTTCCCTGGTCTGTACACCTGCTGTGCCCATTATGAGAGGTTCCCACTATCCCTGTGCTGAGTTCCCAGGTCTGTACACCTGCTGTGCCCATTATGAGGGGTTCCCATCATCCCTGTGCTGAGTTCCCAGGTCTGTACACCTGCCGTGCCCATTATGAGGGGTTCCCACTATCCCTGTGCCAAGTTCCCGGGTCTGTACACCTGCTGTGCCCAGTATGAGGGGTTTTCACCGTCCCTGTGCTGAGTTCCCGGGTCTGTACACCTGCTGTGCCCATTATGAGGGGTTCCCATCATCCCTGTGCCGAGTTCCCGGGTCTGTACACCTGCTGTGCCCATTATGAGGGGTTCCAACCATCCCTGTGCTGAGTTCCCAGGTCTGTACACCTGCCGTGCCCATTATGAGGGGTTCCCACTATCCCTGTGCCAAGTTCCCGGGTCTGTACACCTGCTGTGCCCATTATAAGGGGTTCCCACCATCCCTGTGCCAAGTTCCTGGGTCTGTACACCTGCTGTGCCCATTATGAGGGGTTCCCACTGTCCCTGTTCTGAATTTCTCTTGTGGAAAGGACTGGCTGCAATGCATTATGCAGCAAATTTCATCAACTGCAGATGTGTTGGCAGTTACTGTATGTGTGCACCTCGGAGATGATGCTTTAAATCAGGGATAGGCAATTAGCGGACCTCCAGCTGTTGCAGAACTACAAGTCCCATGAGGCATAGCAAGACTCTAACAGCCACAAGCATGACACCCAAAGGCAGAGGCATGATGGGACTTGTAGTTTTGCAACAGCTGGAGGTCCGCTAATTGCATATCCCTGCTCTAAATGAACAGCATCGCAGCACAGTGTACGTTGTACCACACGTTCATGTGCAGCCAGCTAAAGGAGAGCAGGGACAGAGCCAACTCCTATGGAGATATCACGGTGAAGCACTGTAGGTGGGCAGGGTGAGCTCAGGGTGGTTGGTCAGATACATACAATAATTTTTAGAGGTCTGCTGGTCTGAGGGACGCACCAATAGGGATGAGATGTGATCAGCTGAATCCAAAGGACTCAACAATCACAGGTGCACATCCATGGACAAAGTAAGCCAGCGCTGTAGCTGTCTTTGGGCTATAGTGCGGATGGGAAGTGGTTAAAGTAGCGCAGTGCCGCACAGCAAAACATTGCTGGTGATCTGATGATATGGTTCCGGCTATCGAGATGGTTCCTGTAAGGACTGCGCAGGCGCAATCCTTGCCGACGGAAATCACCGAACCTCCAGGGCGACGTGGAATTTGAGGTACCGTATTTATCCGCGTATACCGCACACTTTTTTGCCCTGAAAATCAGGGCAAAATCGTGGGTGCACGATATACGCCGATACCCGCGCTGTGTTTGAATGCCTGCGCCGACATATCCTGAGCGCAGTACACTCGGGTACATTCGGCCAGGCTCGGCTTCGCTCGTATTCACGCTCTGCGACGTTTATGCGTGAGAAGCCGAGCCTGGCCGAATATACCCGAGTGTACTGCGCGGCGGAGGCTTCAAACTGAGCGGGAAAAGCGGGGATTCGACATGAAGACAGCGCGGGAGAAGCCGGGAGGACACCACCGAGGCCGCAGACGGACACCAAAACTGTAAGTAGTAAATGTAATACATTTTTTTTTTTACAGGATTTTAGGGTCAAAATTAGGGGTGCGCGCTATATGCCGGAGCGCGCAATACCCCGATAAATACGGTAAGTGGCCAGTCGGCCTCACGTCCTCCCTACGCTCGCTCGGCCTCCTGGCTCTTTTTTTTAACATCCTCCAATCCACGGGGATATTAAGGGATGAGCCTGGATGCCGACTGAGGTTCGGAGATTTCCGTCGGCAAGGATTGCGCCTGCGCAGTCCTTACAGGAACCATCTCAAAAGAGGAACCATACCGACAAGTCACCGGGTTTGACATTGCTAACATTACATTGCTGGGGGTAAAAGTGGAACAGGGCAGGTGCTCACAACACCTTATTCCAAATGTTTAGTTTGGAAGATCAGCCAATTTATACCCCTCCCCCCAGCTTTACAAAGACAGACCGGTTATATTTCCAGATCTACACTGCTCTGCAAATAGAAACTTTTTGTTTACTCAACAAAAGACCGTAAGAGAGAACAGGTGATGAGTAGCAGACTTTGTTGGCAGCGCAGGTGTGAGAATTGGTAACACTGGAGGTAAGGTATTGGGTAATGACATCACCTGGGATTCTGTATTGAGAATCGGAAAACATCACCTGCTGGGACTGCGTTACATTAGGGATCCTCTAGCTGGCAAGGGTTATGTCGCGTGCACGTGCGTGCAAGAGACCGTGTATTTCCGTGTCCGGGAGATGCAGCTGCACTACTCCTCATAGTAATGAGTGGATGTAGGCCGGTATATACCATACTTGTGGAAACTTGCACATGGATGGAAGTCCCTGAACCTGGCTTGGGCGCATCCTACGTCTGCAAGTTCCGTGTATACCAGCATACGGCCATTCATTACTATGGGCAGTTGTATGCTGCAGCTTTGTTTTCTGGACGTGGAAATATGAGTGCAATGTACATTAAAGGGCCTCGTGTGTTTAGATCCTCCTCTTCTCGGGTCCCTCACCGGCTCTTCTGGCTCCTCCCTCCTGCCAAGTGCCCCTACAGCAAGCAGCTTGCTATGGGGGCACCCGAGCCAAGCCACTGCTCTGTGTGTCCATTCAGACATGGACCCGTGGTTTTGCTCGCCCCCTCTTATAGTCTCAGCCAATGAGGAGGGGGAGAAACAGTAAATCCAGCAAATACCCCCGATACCGAAATAGAATACTTGCACCCCCCCTGCCGCCGCATCTCGCCGCCGTTACGCCGCATCCCCGCTACCGCCGACTGGGTAATACGGGCGGGGAACATTACAGCTTTCATTTGAATAGCTGTAATGATTTGCGCCGTGTATAGACACTCCCCCTTGCTCGGGTGAACTGTCCAATCCCGAGCGAGGGGGAGTGTCTATACGCAGCGCGCCGCGAATCATTACAGTTATTCAAATGAAAGCTGTGTAATGTTCCCCGCGCGTATTAACCGGCGGCGGCAGCAGCGGGATGCAGGTAAGGGGGACATGGCTGGATATGGAGGGGGACATGGCTGGATATGGGGGGGAGACATGGCTGCATATGGGGGGGAGACATGGCTGCATATGGGGGGGAGACATGGCTGGATATGGGGGGAGACATGGCTGCATATGGGGGGGGAGACATGGCTGGATAGGGGGGGGGGGAGACATGGCTGCATATGGGGGGGAGACATGGCTGCATATGGGGGGGAGACATGGCTGGATACGGGGGGACATGGCTGGATACGGGGGGGGAGACATGGCTGGATATGGGGGGGGGAGACATGGCTGGATATGGGGGGGGAGACATGGCTGGATATGGGGGGGGGAGACATGGCTGGATATGGGGGGGGAGACATGGCTGGATATGGGGGGGGAGACATGGCTGGATATGGGGGGGGAGACATGGCTGGATATGGGGGGGAGACATGGCTGGATATGGGGGTGGACATTGCTGGATATGGGGGGGAGACATGGCTGCATATGGGGGGAGACATGGCTGCATATGGGGGGAGACATGGCTGGATATGGGGGGAGACATGGCTGGATATGGGGGGAGACATGGCTGGATATGGGGGGGGACATGGCTGGATAATGGGGGGAGACATGGCTGGATAATGGGGGGAGACATGGCTGGATATGGAGGGAGACATGGCTGGATATGGGGGGGGACATGGCTGGATAATGGGGGGAGACATGGCTGGATATGGAGGGAGACATGGCTGGATATGGGGGGAGACATGGCTGGATATGGAGGGAGACATGGCTGGATATGGGGGGGGACATGGCTGGATAATGGGGGGAGACATGGCTGGATATGGAGGGAGACATGGCTGGATATGGGGGGGGAGACATGGCTGGATAATGGGGGGAGACATGGCTGGATATGGAGGGAGACATGGCTGGATATGGGGGGGGACATGGCTGCATATGGGGGGAGACATGGCTGCATATGGGGGGGAGACATGGCTGGATATGGGGGGGGACATGGCTGGATAATGGGGGGAGACATGGCTGGATAATGGGGGGAGACATGGCTGGATAATGGGGGGAGACATGGCTGGATAATGGGGGGAGACATGGCTGCATATGGGGGGGAGACATGGCTGGATATGGGGGGGAGACATGGCTGGATATGGGGGGGAGACATGGCTGAATAATGGGGGGAGACATGGCTGGATAATGGGGGGAGACATGGCTGGATAATGGGGGGGAGACATGGCTGGATATGGAGGGAGACATGGCTGGATATGGGGGGGGACATGGCTGCATATGGGGGGAGACATGGCTGCATATGGGGGGGAGACATGGCTGGATATGGGGGGGGACATGGCTGGATAATGGGGGGAGACATGGCTGGATATGGGGGGGAGACATGGCTGGATATGGGGGGGAGACATGGCTGGATATGGGGGGGAGACATGGCTGAATAATGGGGGGAGACATGGCTGGATAATGGGGGGGAGACATGGCTGGATAATGGGGGGAGACATGGCTGCATATGGGGGGAGACATGGCTGGATATGGGGGGAGACATGGCTGCATATGGGGGGAGACATGGCTGCATATGGGGGGGGGGACATGGCTGCATATGTGGGGGGACATGGCTGGATATGGGGGGAGACATGGCTGCATATGGGGGGAGACATGGCTGCATATGGGGGGGGGGGGACATGGCTGCATTTGTGGGGGGACATGGCTGCATTTGGGGACACATTTAAAAAAAAGTATCGGTATTCGGTATCGGCGAGTACTTGGAAAAAAAGTATCGGTACTTGTACTCGGTCCTAAATAAAGTGGTATCGGGACAACCCTAATTTTGAGGTCATTCTGAAGATCTCAATCTAACCGATCCATGGAGGTCCCGCCTCTCAACTTACAGGACTTGAAGGATCTGCTACTGACAGTTCGTCACCGGATACCACAGCATACCTTCAGAGGTCTAATGGTGTCCATGCCCCCATGGGTTATGGTGGGTGGTCAGAATGTTCTTCTTTCTTGCTGTCACATTCTTACAGCCTAGGCAAAGATCTCTTGCTATCCTGTGCACTAAGATAAGAGGCCGCAGATAGTCTATTGTATGGCAGCGGTTTCCAGGTCAGGAAGTGAGGGAAATCCTTCATTGTCAAACAGCCAGCTGTTGAAGTACTTGAAGGAAATATTTAAAGCTGCCAACTCTTAATTGATTCACCCTCTAATAATAGAGAATTACACCCTCAGCGTTTTCTTTTTAGCTTAACCACTTCAGCCCCAAAGGATTTGGCTGCCCAATGACCGGGCCATTTTTTGCGAATTCGGCACTACGTCGCTTTAACCGACAATTACGCCTGATATAGGGAACGACGATCAGTGATGTCACACGTCCAGCCCCGCCCCCTACAGTTAGAAACACACATGAGGTCACACTTAACCCCATACAGCGCCCCTAGTGGTTAACCCCTTCACTGCAATTGTCATTTTCACAGTAATCAATGCATTTTTATAGCACTTTTCGCTGTGAAAATGACAATGGTCCCAAAAATGTGTCAAAAGTGTCCGATGTGTCCGCCATAATGTCGCAGTCACGAAAAAAATCGCTGATCGCTGCCATTAGTAGTAAAAAAAAATAATATTAATAGAAATGCCATAAACGCCATAAATTTTACGCAAACCAATCGATAAACGGTTATTGCGATTTTTTTTTTCCCCTACCAAAAATAGGTAAAAGAAAATGTATCGGCCTAAACTGAGGAAAAAAAATGATTTTTTTTATATCTTTCTTGGGGGATATTTATTATAGGAAAAAGTAAAAAATATTGAATTTTTTTCAAAATTGTCGCTTTATTTTTGTTTATAGCGCAAAAAATAAAAACCGCAGAGGTGATCAAATACCCCCAAAAGAAAGCTCTATTTGTGGGGAAAAAGGGACGCCAATTTTGTTTAGAAGCCACGTCGCACGACCGCGCAATTGTCAGTTAAAGCGACGCAGTGCCGAATCGCAAAAAGTGCTCTGGTCTTTGGGCAGCAATATGGTCCGGGGGTTAAGTGGTTAACCTGCATAATGGCTCCGGGTCTTAACCGATAAAAAAAAAAAAAAAAGAAGAAAGAACGTTTAAAAGAAGCAAACAAATGTTTTTATGGAGTTCATTTTAACTGATCGTTGTCAATAAAGCTTTGTATATTTTCTTACTTTTGAAGTACTCATTTCTTTGACTTTAGGGTTTACATTTTTACTTCCTTTTTTCATTCAGGGCAGGCACTGGTGTGACTGTACAGTATGTAAAATGTCAGTAATAGCCAATCACATCTTACATGGTGTGTGACTGTACCCAGCATGTGTGTACAGGCTACTGCCACTAGAGGGCGCTCTTGGGAAACTTTGGGCTGAAGGAGCAGATCCTGATCAGAGAAACACTCATCAGAAGGATTCCAATGATAAAAGCTAGATTACATAAAATGTATCGGCATATGAAGGATATTTTATCTGGAGGTAAAACTTGTGAAGCTTTACATCTCACCTCCATCCACTTGTGTCTATTGTCATGTATCAGACACACAGTATCTCACAAAAGTCAGTACGCCCCTCACATTTCTGTAAATATTTTCTTCTATCTTTTCATGTCACAACACTGAATAAATGACACTTTGCTACAATGTTGTGTAGTGAGTGTACAGCTTGTATAACAGTTTAAATTTGCTGTCCCCTCAAAATAACTCAACACACAGCCATTAATGTCTAAACCGCTGGCAACCAAAGTGAGTACACCCCTAAGTGAAAATGTCCAAATTGGGCCCAAAGTGTCAATATTTTGTGTGGCCGCCATTATTTTTAACCCTCTTGGGCATGGAGGTCACCAGAGCTTCACAGGTTGCCCCTGGAGTCCTCTTCCCCTCCTCCATGACGACATCACAGAGCTGGAGGATGTTAGAGACCTTGCGCTCCTCCACCGTCCATTTGAGGATGCCCCACAGATGCCCAATAGGGTTTAGGTCTGGAGACATGATTGGCCAGTCCATCACCTTCACCCTCAGCTTCTTTAGCAATGCAGTGGTCGTCCTGGAGATGTGTTTGAGGTTGTTATCATGTTGGAATACTGCCCTGCGGCCCAGTCTCTGAAGGGAGGGGATCATGCTCTGCTTCAGTATGTCACAGTACATGTTGGCATTCATGGTTCCCTCAATGATCTGTAGCTCCCCAGTGCCGGCAGCACTCATGCAGCCCCAGACCATGACACTCCCACCACCATGCGTGACTGTAGGCAAGACACACTTGTCTTTGTCCTCCTCACCTGGTTCCCCCCACACACGCCTGACACCAACCAAATACGTTTATCTTGGTCTCATCAGACCACAGGACATGGTTCCAGTAATCCATGTCCTTAGTCTGCTTGTCTTTAGAAAACTGTTTGCGGCTTTCTTGTGCATCGTATTTAGAAGAGTCTTCCTTCTGGAACGACAGCCATGCAGACCAATTTGATGCAGTGTGCAGCGTATGGTCTGAGCACTGACAGGTTGACCCCCCCCCCCTTCAACCTCTGCAGCAATGCTGGCAGCACTCATACGTCTATTTCCCAAAGACAACCTCTGGATATGACGCTGAGCACGTGACCTCAACTTCTTTGGTGGACCATGGCGAGGACTGTTCTGAGTGGAACCTGTCCTGTTATACCGCTGTATGGTATTGGCCACCGTGCTGCAGATCAGTTTAAGGGTCTTGGAAATTTTCTTATAGCCTAGGCCATCTTTATGTAGAGCAACGGTTCTTTATTTCAGATCCTCAGAGAGTTCTTTGCCATGAGGTTCCATGTTGAACTTCCAGTGACCAGTATGAGAGAGTGAGAGCGATAACACCAAATTTAACACACCTGCTCCCCGTTCACACCTGAGATCTTGTAATACTAACGAGTCACATGACACCGGGGAGGGGGAAAATGGCTAATTGGGCCCAATTTGGACATTTTCACTTAGGGGTGTACTCACTTTTGTTGCCAGCGGTTTAGACATTAATGGCTGTGTGTTGAGTTATTTTGAGGGGACAGCAAAGTTACCCTGTTATACAAGATGTACACTCACTACACAACATTGTAGATACAAAGTGTCATTTCTTCAGTGTTGTCACATGAAAAGATAGAAGAAAATATTTACAAAAATGTGAGGGGCGTATTCACTTTTGTGTGATACTGCGTATCTGTTACCTCCAGATTGCAGAGTCCTATCATGCTGTGTAGCTGCTAAAAGCATTAGAGTGCTTTCACACTCACATCGCCTGGGGCGTCGGCGGTAAAACGCTCCTATTTTTAGCGGCGCTTTACCGTTGTTTTTGCGGTCTCAAACTAGCGGCCCTCCAGCTGTTGCGAAACTACAAGTCCCATCATGCCTCTGCCTGAGGGAGTCATGCTTGTAACTGTCAGCCTTGCTGGGACTTGTAGTTTCACAACAGCTGGAGGGCCGCCACTTTGAGACCTCTGCACTAAGGTATTACTACTACTATTATTATTACTAGTCCTAAATCTAGACCAAATCTATTTTTCTCCTTGGGCCGGACAATTGGTTGAACCTGATCTTTGGTGGATTCTCATTGGTTGTGTGTGGGGGGAGGTGTACACAAAAAAACAAGCAGACTGGTGGTCTCCTGAGCATACATTGAAGGGCACTCATGGGGGGAACACGTGAGAGACAGCCAGTTATGTAAGATGTTTTGGGGCTGTTCAGACATCAGAATGTATCATTTCTATAGCAGTCTAATCTATAGAAGCTCTTGTGCCACCTAGTGGGAGACTAAGATCACTGCAGCCTTATGTAGGTCATCGTTCCAATGCAAGCAGGTGACGTCAGCAGCAAAGAGCTATATATATATAAAATAAATAAATATTCATGATAATGTGTTTAGCCTCTTAAATATGTAAAAAATGAACAGTCCTTTTGGCAGCTGCCTATGTTCATTCCTGACGTCTGCAGAAACCCCAGAACAGTGGCGGCTGGTGCTCAAAATTTTTGGGGGGGGCGCAAACGAAGAAAAAAAAATTGCAGCCTCACTGTGCCCATCAAATGCAGCCACTGTGCCATCAATTGTCACCACTGTGCCATCAATTGTCACCACTGTGCCATGCCATCAAACGCAGCGACTTTGCCCCTCAATTGTCCCCACTGTGCCCTTTAATTGTTGCCACTGTGCCCATTGATGCCACTGTGCCCTTTGTCGCCTCTGTGCCCATTGTCGCCGCTGTGCCCTGTAAAAGGCACTTACCTTACTCCTTCCATGTCCCTCGATGTCTTCTACCGCCTTGGTGACGCTTCAGCCAATCAGGTTACCGATAACCAGAATCGGGGAACCTGATTGGCTGAGACAGCCGTCAGTCTTATCCAAGCAACGCACCCCCCGTACGTCCAGAGGATAAGACATCTGGGAGCCGAGGGCTGTACTCGGAAAGCCTATCAGAGCCGCTGGCAACCAGCTACCGTTATTCAGGCAATCTTCTGGAACCTGTCACGTGTCCCAGAAGATTGCAGAGAGGGAGGGGCCGCCTAGGGGGAGGGGAAGAGTCGCCTAGGCAGCCAAGAGCAGGAAGGAGGGAGTGGGACAGGAAGTCCCACTTTAAACTAGGTCCACCCCCCCAAAATAATGACATTCCAAATGTGACATGTCAGGGGGCGAGCAGTACTTAAAGTGGAAGTTACACTTTTGGGTGGATCCCCGCTTTAAACAAAACTCTGGCTTCCTTGTACCTACAAAATATGTTTTTATTATTGTTCCACAAGCAAGAGTTTCATGGATACATACAAACCCCAGCACATTCATTTAAAAAAGGATAAAAGCATGCAGGGTTTTGAGTGCATTACGTACAGCGTGAAAGGTTCTGGGATGAGCTATGTAGAGAGTGCAGGGTTCTGGGAGGAGCTATGTACAGAGTGCAGGGTTCTGGGAGGAGCTATGCACTGAGTGCAGGGTTCCGGGATGAGCTATGCACTGAGTGCAGGGTTCCGGGATGAGCTATGTACAGAGTGCAGGGTTCTGGGATGAGCTATGCACTGAGTGCAGGGTTCCGGGATGAGCTATGCACTGAGTGCAGGGTTCTGGGAGGAGCTATGTACAGAGTGCAGGGTTCTGGGATGAGCTGTGTACAGAGTGCAGGGTTTTGGGATGAGTTATGTACAGAGTTCAGGGTTCTGGGATGAGTTGTGTACATAGTGCAGGGTTCTGGGAGGAGCTATGTACAGAGTGCAGGGTTCTGGGAGGAGCTATGTACAGAGTGCAGGGTTCTGGGTTAAGCTATGTACAGAGTGCAGGGTTCTGGGATGAGCTATGCACTGAGTGCAGGGTTCCGGGATGAGCTATGCACTGAGTGCAGGGTTCTGGGAGGAGCTATGTACAGAGTGCAGGGTTCTGGGATGAGCTGTGTACAGAGTCCAGGGTTTTGGGATGAGTTATGTACAGAGTTCAGGGTTCTGGGATGAGTTGTGTACAGAGTGCAGGGTTCTGGGAGGAGCTATGTACAGAGTGCAGGGTTCTGGGAGGAGCTATGTACAGAGTGCAGGGTTCTGGGTTAAGCTATGTACAGAGTGCAGGGTTCTGGGATGAGTTGTGTACAGAGTGCAGGGTTCTGGGATGAGCTTTGTACTGAGTGCAGGGTTCTGGGAGGAGCTATGTACTGAGTGCAGGGTTCTGGGATGAGCTATGTACAGAGTGCAGGGTTCTAGGAGGAGCTATGTACAGAGTGCAGGGTTCTAGGAGGAGCTATGTACAGAGTGCAGGGTCCTGGGATGAGCCGTGTACAGAGTGCAGGTTTCTGGGATGAGCTATGTACAGAGTTCAGGGTTCTGGGATGAGCTGTGTACAGAGTGCAGGGTTTTGGGATGAGCTATGTACAGAGTGCAGGGTTCTGGGATGAGCTATGTACTGAGTGCAGGGTTCTGGGATGAGCTATGTACTGAGTACAGGGTTTTGGGATGAGCTATGTACTGAGTGCAGGGTTCTGGGATGAGCTATGTACTGAGTGCAGAGTTCTGGGATGAGCTATGTACTGAGTGCAGGGTTCTGGGATGAGCTATGTACTGAGTGCAGGGTTCTGGGAGGAGCTATGTACAGAGTGCAGAGTTCTGGGATGAGCTATGTACTGAGTGCAGGGTTCTGGGATGAGCTATGTACTGAGTGCAGGGTTCTGGGAGGAGCGATGTACAGAGTTCTGGGATGAGCTATGTACAGAGTGCAGGGTTCTGGGAGGAGCTATGTACAGAGTGCAGGGTTCTGGGATGAGCTATGTACTGAGTGCAGGGTTCTGGGATGAGCTATGTACTGAGTGCAGGGTTCTGGGATGAGCTATGTACTGAGTGCAGGGTTCTGGGATGAGCTATGTACTGAGTGCAGGGTTCTGGGATGAGCTATGTACTGAGTGCAGGGTTCTGGAAGGAGCTATGTACAGAGTGCAGGGTTCTGGGAGGAGCTATGTACAGAGTGCAGAGTTCTGGGATGAGCTATGTACTGAGTGCATGGTTCTGGGATGAGCTATGTACAGAGTGCATGGTTCTGGGAGGAGCTATGTACTGAGTGCATGGTTCTGGGATGAGCTATGTACAGAGTGCATGGTTCTGGGAGGAGCTATGTACTGAGTGCATGGTTCTGGGAGGAGCTATGTACAGAGTGCAGGGTTCTGGGATGAGCTATGTACTCAGTGCAGGGTTCTGGGATAAGCTATGTACTCAGTGCAGGGTTCTGGGATGAGCTGTGTACAGAGTGCAGGGTTCTGGGATGAGCTGTGCACAGAGTGAAGGGTTCTGGGATGAGCTATGTACAGAGTTCAGGGTTCTGGGAGGAGCTATGTACAGAGTTCAGGGATGAGCTGTGTACTGAGTGCATGGCTTTGGGATGAGCTATGTACAGAGTGCAGGGTTCTGGGATGAGCAGTGGAGGGCACTCAGACTTTCACACTGGGGTTGCAGGTGAGGCAGTTTTCAGGCGCTTTACATGCACTATTTTTAGCCCTTTAGTGCCTGAAAAAAGCCTCTAGGTGTGAAAAGGGGTCTAAACGTTACCCTGCATCACCCTCACTCATCAATAGACAGTGGAATGGGCTACTAAAACTTCAGAGGTCGCTGGAGAATCTGCTACAATCATCTCTGCCTGTACCCTCCCTTCGGAGACTGGACCGCAGGGTAGTATTCCAACATAATAACGACCGCAAACACACCTCCAAGACGACCACTGCCTTGCTAAAGAAGCTGAGGGTAAAGGGCACAGCGGCGACAATTAAAGGGCACAGCGGTGACAATTGATGGCACAGTCGCTGTGTTTGATGGCATGGCACAGTGGTGACAATTGATAGGCACAGTGGCTGCATTTGATGGCATGGCACAGTGGCGACAATTGATGGCACAGTGGCTGCGTTTGATGGCATGGCACAGTGGTGCGAATTGATGGCACAGTGGCTGCGTTTGATGGCATGGCACAGTGGTGACAAATGATGGCACAGTGGCTGCGTTTGATGGCATGGCACAGTGGTGACAATTGATGGCACAGTGGCTGCGTTTGATGGCATGGCACAGTGGTGACAATTGATGGCACAGTGGCTGCGTTTGATGGCATGGCACAGTGGTGCGAATTGATGGCACAGTGGCTGCATTTGATGGCATGGCACAGTGGTGACAATTGATGGCACAGTGGCTGCGTTTGATGGCATGGCACAGTGGTGCGAATTGATGGCACAGTGGCTGCATTTGATGGCATGGCACAGTGGTGACAATTGATGGCACAGTGGCTGTGTTTGATGGCATGGCACAGTGGTGCGAATTGATGGCACAGTGGCTGCGTTTGATGGCATGGCACAGTGGCGACAATTAATGGCACAGTGGCTGTGTTTGATGGCATGGCACAGTGGTGCGAATTGATGGCACAGTGGCTGCGTTTGATGGCATGGCACAGTGGTGACAAATGATGGCACAGTGGCTGCGTTTGATGGCATGGCACAGTGGTGACAATTGATGGCACAGTGGCTGCGTTTGATGGCATGGCACAGTGGTGACAATTGATGGCACAGTGGCTGCGTTTGATGGCATGGCACAGTGGTGCGAATTGATGGCACAGTGGCTGCATTTGATGGCATGGCACAGTGGTGACAATTGATGGCACAGTGGCTGCGTTTGATGGCATGGCACAGTGGCTGCGTTTAATGGCATGGCACAGTGGTGCAAATTGATGGCACAGTGGCTGCGTTTGATGGCATGGCACAGTGGTGACAATTGATGGCACAGTGGCTGCATTTGATGGGCACAGTGAGGCTGCAATTTTTTTTCGTTTGTGCCCCCCCAAAAATGTTGAGCACCAGCCGCCACTGGTTGAACCTGATCTTTGGTGGATTCTCATTGGTTGTGTGTGTGGGGGAGGTGTACACAAAAAACAAGCAGACTGGTGTCTCCTGAGCATACATTGAAGGGCACTCATGGGGGGAACACGTGCGAGACAGCCAGTTATGTAAGATGTTTTGGGGCTGTTCAGACATCAGAATGTATCATTTCTATAGCAGTCTAATCTATAGAAGCTCTTGTGCCACCTAGTGGGAGACTAAGATCACTGCAGCCTTATGTAGGTCATCGTTCCAATGCAAGCAGGTGACGTCAGCAGCAAAGAGCTATATATATATAAAATAAATAAATATTCATGATAATGTGTTTAGCCTCTTAAATATGTAAAAAATTAACAGTCCTTTTGGCAGCTGCCTATGTTCATTCCTGACGTCTGCAGAAACCCCAGAATAAATATAAGCAATTGAGGTCTGCAGATGCCAATGCCAATGCAGAATGCCCGCCAAATGTTGGGGTTTGCTGGGTGAGCACCTAAAAATGGTTCTGGCTGTCTACTCCTCATCACAAGGTCCAGGCTCCAAGGTTGTCAGACTCCCTGGGGTAGATTCAGTTAGATTTGCGCCCTCTTACGGAGGCGCAGCGTACCGTTTTTACGCTACGCCTGCGTAAATTACGTGCGCTACGCTTCATTCACGAAGCAGTAGCTTCCGTAATTTACGGGTGCGCTCCGTAAAACTGCCCGGCGTAAGCGGCGTAATTTAAATGATCCCGTAGGGGGGGCGTGAATCATTTAAATTAGGCGCGTTCCCGCGCCGAACATAGTGTGCATGCTCCGTCGGGAAACTTTCCTGACGTGCACTACGATAAATGACGTCGCAAGGACGTCATTTGCTTCAACGTGAACATAAATGGCGTCCAGCGCCATTCACGATTCACTTACGCAAACGACGTAATTTTCAAAAATCGCGACGCGGGAACGACGGGTATACTTAGCATTGGCTGCTCCTGCTAATAGCATGAGCAGCCTTACGCGGAAACCGACGAACGCAAACGACGTAAAATGCGAACGCCGGGCGCGCGTACGGTTGTGAATCGGCGTGAGTATGCAATTTGCATACTCTACGCTGACCACTACGGGAACGCCACCTAGCGGCCATCGTAGGAATGCAGCCTAGGATACGACGGCATAAGAGACTTATGCCATTCATATCTTAGGCTGCAGTCGGCGTAACGAGCTTTCTGAATACAGAAAAGTTGTTACGCCGGCGCAACTAAGCAATTACGCTGCGTATCTATGGATACGCAGACGCAATTGCTTTCTGAATCCACCCCCCTGTTAAGTGATTGGCTGGTCAGAATATAGTGCATGTCAGGAGTGCTGGCGTGACTCTGTTCTGGGTCAGTAACTACGAAAGCAAGCCGGGGTGCACAGGGCCCTTGCACCTTCAACAGTAGGCATGCCATGGCAGCCGTGAAACGATCATGTCTGTCATTTTAACGACTTAAGGACCGCCTCCTGCACATATACGTCGGCAGAATGGCACGGCTGGGCACAAGCACGTACCTGTACGTCCTCTTTAAGTGCCCAGCCGTGGTTCGCGGGCGCTCCGTGACCACGGGCGTGGGACCCGTTCGCCGCTGGAGTCCCGCGATCGGTCCCCGGAGCTGAAGAACGGGGAGAGCCGCGTGTAAACACAGCTTCCCCGTTCTTCACTGTGGCGCCGTCATTGATCGTGTGTTCCCTGATATAGGGATGCACGATCAATGACGTCACACTTCCAGCCACGCCCCCTGCAGTTAGAAACACATATGAGGTCACACTTAACCCCTTTAGCGCCCCCTAGTGGTTAACTCCCAAACTGCAATTGTCAATAGTCCTAAAAATGTGTCAAAATTGTCCGAAGTGTTCGCCATATTGTCGCGGTCACGAAAAAAAAAAATCGCTGATCGCCGCCATTTGTAGTAAAAAAAAAATTATTAATAAAAATGCAATAAAACTATCGCCTATTTTGTAAACACTATAAATTTTGCGCAAACCAGTCGTTAAACGCTTATTGCGTTTTTTTTTAACCAAAAATAGGTAGAAGAATACGTATCGGCCTAAATTGAGGGAAAAAAATGTTTTTTTATATATTTTTGGGGGATATTTATTACAGCAAAATATATTGATTTTTTTTAAAAATTGTCGCTCTATTTTTGTTTATAGCGCAAAAAATAAAAACCGAAGAGGTGATCAAATACCACCAAAAGAAAGCTCTATTTGTGGGGAAAAAAGGACGTCAATTTTGTTTGGGAGCCACGTCGCACGACCGCGCAATTGTCTGTTAAAGCGGCGCAGTGCCGGATCGCAAAAAGTGGCCCCGGTCATTGACCAGCGAAATGGTCCGGGGCTAAAGTGGTTAATGAAGGTACAGCATTTTCCAACATATTGCTACACTTAGGCCTCGTACACACGACCGAACATGTCCGCTGAAACTGGTCCGCGGACCAGTTTCCGCGGACATGTTTCGGTCGTGTGTACGGCCGACCGGACAATTTTCCGGCGGATCGGACAGGTTTCCAGCGGACAAATGTTTCTTAGCATGCTAAGAAACATATCCGCTGGAAGCCTGTCCGTCGGACATGTTCGGTCGTCTGTACGACTCACCGGACATGTCCGCTCGGCCGAAAGCCCTCGCATGCGTCTAAGTGATTCGACGCATGCGTGGAAGCATTGACCTTCCAGGGCCGCGCACGTCGCCGCGTCATCGTCGCGGCGCGGCCACGTCACCGCGTATCGTGTCCGCGCGCATTTCTGTTTGATGGTGTGTACAACCATCAGACAGAAATCTCTGAGCGGACATGTCCGATGAAATTGGTCCGCGGACCGTCCCCTCGTGTGTACGGGGCCTTAGAGGCGCCTCTCTTCTCTTTTATACTCTGTAGCTCCTGCTGGATTTTGCTTCTAATCCCCTTGTGGAGGCTTCCATTTGTGGATGGACATTTTATGGTTACACAACTTATCACATCGCTATAATATTTGTATATGGACTATAAACTGAAGGACTTATGAATAAATGGTTGTGGAACGAATCATTTGAGTTTCCATTATTTCTTATGGGGAAATTCGCTTTGATATACAAGTGCTTTGGATTACAAGCGTGTTTCTGGAACGAATTATGCTCACATGCTCACATTTTACTGTATATATAAATTCCCCAGCCACCATTATCTCACTCCGATACATAGTGTTAGTGCACAGACAGACAAATGTCTGCCGAATCACACAGAGTGACGTGCTCTGCCCCAGAATTAGCGCTGTTTCCAGGAACGAGACGGCGTCACTCTCCAGCACCGGATTGGACAGCTAGCAGTTGTCCTGACGAGTTCCCTTTAAGGACCTAGATTCACCCTTCTCCTTTCCTTCCCCCCTCCACCTTCAGCATTGCTCCTTCTTAGCTAATGCAGCAATGACAGTGCAGACATGAGTGCGGAATAATACTGCATGATCCTGACATAAGGACGCCGATCACAGCAAGGCAGAGAACACACAGAAGCTGATTCATTACTTAATTCCCTCCTGGAAGGCCTGCAGACTTACTGCAGAAACATTTCTGCTTCAGAGGTTCTGTATGATTTTGCAAAAATCTTTCAAAGAACTAGCGCCTGTATTTGAAGAGGAATTTAGTCGTCTTCTCTCCCGAAAATCAGACCCATGAGAAACAAAAGATGATTGGCTGCGACGGGTCACGGCACTTTGCAAGTTGTTATTAACCCCTTGCCGCCCGCCAATGACAGATTGACGTCGGCAAAGTGGTTGTAGAATACTGACTGGACGTCATATGACGTCCTCAGGATTCTGAGCCGCTGTGCGCCCCCGGGGGCGCGCATCGCGGCGATCGTTGTTGCGGGGTGTCAGTCTGACACCCCGCAACACCGACCTCGGTAAAGAGTCTCTCACGCAGACTCTTTACCACGTGATCAGCCGTGTCCAACCACGGCTAATCACGATGTAAACAGGAAGAGCCGTTGATGGCTCTTCCTCACTCGCGTCTGACAGACGCGAGTAGAGGAGAGCCGATCGGCGGCTCTCCTGACAGGGGGGGTTCGCGCTGATTGTTTATCAGCGCAGCCCCCCCTCGGATCGCCACACTGGACCACCAGAGAAGCCCACACTGGACCACCAGGGAAGGGCAAAAAATAAAAAGGGGCAAAAAAAGAAACGAAAAAGTCTGGGCAAAAAAAAAAAAAAAAAAGCATAAAAAAAAAAAGTTGCCAATCAGTGCCCACAAATGGGCACTGATTGGCAACATGGGTAAATCAGTGCCGCCCCACAGTGTCCATCAGTGCCACCCCACAGTGTCCATCAGTGCCACCCCACAGTGTCCATCAGTGCCACCCCACAGTGCCCATCGCCCACCTATCAGTGCCCATCTGTGCCACCCATAAGTATCCATCAGTGCCACCCATAAGTGCCGCCCATGAGTGCCCATCTGTGCCGCCCATGAGTGCCCATCAGTGCCGCCCATGAGTGCCCATCAGTGCCGCCCATCAGTGCCCATTAGTGCTGCCTATGTGTGCCCATCAGTGCCGCCTATGTGTGCCCATCAGTGCCACATACCAGCACCGCCAATCAGTGCCACCTCACCTGTGCCCGTCAGTACTACCTCATCGATGTCCATCAGTGCCATCTCATCAGTGCCGCCATATCAGTGCCCGTAATTGAAAGAGAAAACGTACTTATTTCCAAAAAAATGTACAGAAAAAAATAAAAACGTAATTTTTTTTTCAAAATTTTCACTCTTTTTTTAGTTGTTGCGCAAAAAAAAATCACAGAGGTGATCAAATACCACCAAAAGAAAGCTCTATTTGTGGGGAAAAAAGGACGCCAATTTTGTTTGGGTACAGTGTAGCAATGACCGCGCAATTGCCATTCAAAGTGCGACACCGCTGAAAGCTGAAAATTGGCTTGGGCGGGAAGGTGCGTAAGTGCCCTGTATGGAAGTGGTTAAATTGAATCTCTTACACATTGGGCAAGGTGACAGTGCTGTAGGGCAAACTTATACAACCACAAGGCAAGCTTACATTGGCAAATTAGAAATAACCTATCCAAGGCCCAGTGCACTCTGGGTAATGAGCCTGGTACATGAGGCTGCAGGGTTTGGGGGGTAGGCACAGGCCCTGCAGCCTGTCAAACTCTATGAGAAGCTAAAAGCTGCTGCGACTGGACAGTACATCTAGTGGTGCTTACCTTTAGGGCAGTATGTAGCCAGGGACAAATGCCTGGGAGGCCTAAGGCTCCATTCACATCTAGGCGTTTTCACGCCAGACGCCCACCGCTATTGCAGCCTGCAATACGCTGGAGGGGGGATTTTACATTGTCGGCTATGGAGATGGTTCACATCTCCACGCCAAACGCCAAAACGCCTGAAGCTCAAAACAAGTCCCGGACCCTTTTTTTGGGCGGCTTCGGCGTTCGGGCATAGCCGACAGTGTAAAATCACCCCTCCAGCAAAAAACAAGGCTGAAAAACGCCGCGTTTTGTCGCCGCAAATCGCGGGACAAAACGCCTATTTAATGTCGCCGCAAAACGCCGCATATCGCCGACGCAAAAGTGTGAATGCAGCCTAAGGCCCCTTTCACCCGGGGACGTATCCGTTGCAGCGGAGTCCGACATCTCAGCTCTCCATTGATCTCCGCTGAGGTCCCTCTCTGCTCACTGAGGGGGAAGGGGCTTGTCCAGCACCGCTGCTTTTCTATGTAGAGATCGGACGATTTTAGCGGATCGGATGTCAGCGGACATGGTCACCGCTGACATCCGACGCTCCATAGAGTAGGGTGACCACATTTTCAAACTGCCATTCAGGGACACATCCCCCCCCCCCCCTAAAAAATATAATTTTTTATACCTTTTCTGTGACCCCATAGATTTCACTGGTTCATGCTGGGACACCTGTAGTTCCGCACTGGTTGGGGGGGGGGCGGTCACATCTTCAACTCTGAGGGGTTCATGGTTGGGACCTGTAGTCCTTCACTTTTGGGGGTCGCATAATATCTAAAGATGTGACCCCCCCCCAAATTTGAAGGACTACAACACCCAGCATGAACCCCTGAGATCTAAGGGTGTGATCCCATAGATTTCACAGGTTTATGCTAAGACCTGTAGTTCTTCACTATTTTGGGGGGCCTCACATCTTCAGCTCTGGGGGGGGGGGGGGTCATGCTGGGAACTGTAGTCCTTAACTTTGGGGAGGTCACACACCCCCCCCAAAGTAAAGGACTGCCTGTCCCAGCATGAACCCCTGAGATCTAAGGGTGTGACCCCCCACACATTTAAAACTCCCAGCATGAACCTGTGAGATCTAGAGTGTGATCCCATAGATTTCACAGATCTATGCTGGGACCTGTAGTTCTTCACTATTTGGGGACGGGGGGGGGGGTCACATTTTCAGCTCTGAGGGGTTCATGCTGGGACATGTAGTTCGTCACTAGGTGGGGGGTGTCACATCTTAAGCTCTGAGGGGTTTATGCTATGTCAGTTTAATTCCAGGACACTGTATTGTCCCAGAGTGAAGGTGCCCACCAACCCCCTCCCCTTCACCCACCAATACTAACCTTCCCTGTGCACCCTGGCTCATCTGTCAGAGCTCTCAGTCAAATCCTTGTGTAAGTTCCAACATTTATCCTAATGATGACCTTCCCCTCTCCCCCATGTGACGTGTTCTGGCCCGGATTTGGGCTTTTACGGCCAGAGCTGTGCATCCTGGGAGGAAGGTGAGATGTTGCTCCATACCCAGAAGTATCGGGCATTTCCAAGGGCACCAACAGACAAATGGAGCAGCGAGGAAGTGTGGCGAAGTTTTATATCTGTGGGTATGGGGGGTTGACCTGTCAACAGACTCTGTCACTATGGGCAAAAGAGACCAGTTCTATTAACCACTTAAGCCCCGGGACCTTTATGCAGCTAAAGGCCCAGGCCAGGTTTTGCGATTCGGCACTGCGTCGCTTTAACAGACAATTGCGCGGTCGTGCGACGTGGCTCCCAAACAAAATTGGCGTCCTTTTTTCCCCACAAATAGAGCTTTCTTTTGGTGGTATTTGATCACCTCTGCGGTTTTTATTTTTTGCGCTATAAACAAAAATAGAGCGACAATTTTGAAAAAAATGCAATATTTTTTACTTTTTGCTGTAATAAATATCCCCCAAAAACATATATAACTTTTTTTCCCTCAGTTTAGGCCGATACGTATTCTTCTACCTATTTTTGGTAAAAAAAATTGCAATAAGAGTTTATCGATTGGTTTGCGCAAAATTTATAGCGTTTACAAAATAGGGGATAGTTTTATTATTATTTTTTTTTTTTGTACTACTAATGGCGGCGATTAGCGATTTTTTTCGTGACTGCGACATTATGGCGGACACTTCGGACAATTTTGACACATTTTTAGGACCATTGTCATTTTCACGGCAAAAAATGCCTTTCAATTGCATTGTTTATTGTGAAAATGACAGTTGCAGTTTGGGAGTTAACCACAGGGGGCGCTGAAGGAGTTAGGGTTCACCTAGTGTGTGTTTACAACTGTAGGGGGGTGTGGCTGTAGGAGTGACGTCATCGACCGAGTCTCCCTATAAAAGGGATCACTCGATCGATGCAGCCGCCACAGTGAAGCACGGGGAAGCCGTGTTTACATACGGCTCTCCCCGTTCTTCAGCTCCAGGGAGCGATCGATCGCGCCCTCGTCCCGGATCGCTCCCCGCGGGTTTCCGACCGCCGCATGTACCAGGGGGAGGGGGGGGTCCTGATCGGACCCCTGACCCTGGGAAAGGCGGGGACGTACATGTACGCCCATATGCCTGTACGTGCCATTCTGTGGACGTACATATACATGCGGCGGGCGTTAACCGGTTAAAATGTTAACATTAAAGTAAAACCCCAGCCAAACGTCTTGTTTAGTTTTGGAAATGGTAGGGAAGGGTTATAACCTCTGTGACTTTAACCATTTGGGGCACAGCGACAGATTCCCTTATCAAGCCACCAACCCCTCTACCCACACTAATGCTAACCTTCACTGTACTCGTTAGTCAGTGCCCTCAGCCAAATCCCTGTGGTGGGTCCACCAACACTTTTCTTAATGGCCTTCCGCTCTCCTCCAAGTGACAGTGTTCTGGCCTGGATTTTGCCTTCTTAGCCCCGAGCAGTGCATCCTGGGAGGAAGGGGAGGTCATATGCTGCCCCGTACCCAGAAGTAGTGGGCATTTCCAAGAGCTTTGATAGGCAAATGGAGCAGAGGAGCAGTGTGTCAAAGGTGGTGGTTGTGGGGGGTGTTGACCTGTGAAAACAATTTGCCACTATGGGAAAATAAGCAGCTAAACTTCTATTGCAGGGGGCAACAACCTGTAGATTGCGATCTACCAGTAGATGGCGGACAGGTGGCTGGTAGATCTTGGTCTGGGTTTGCTGACCTGCCATTCCAGAGCATCAGAGTGTAATGCAGAGGGACTACTTTGTAAAGCTAGAGCTGTAGTAGGGAGCAAGAGCCGCATAAGCCGATGCTTCCTCTGTAGAGCCGTTGTCTTGTCAAGCTAGTTTCCCTATCGATATGGTTCCCTGCTTGACTGCGCAGGCGCAGACAAAGCCCACGGAAATCTCCGAACCTGATCAGCTGTTCTTCAGGTGTACACGGCGCATGCATTCCTTAGTATCCCCGTGGATTGGAGGATGTTAAAAAAAAGAGCAAGGAGGCCGACTGGCCACTTACAGCAAATTCCACGTCGCCCTGGACCTGTTGCTACAGCTGATCAGGTTTGCTGATTTCCGTCGGCTCGGATTTGCGCCTGGGCAGTCAAGGGAGGAACCATATCGGCAAATCAGCGGCTCCTGTCCCATGCGGAGTGATACCACCTCTGACCTGGGCTAGCGGTCTCCAGGGTGGTGCCAGCAGCAGGAAAGAAGAGATCTTCGGTGTGTGTTGATAGGTGGGGAGACAGCGATATGTTGCCTTCTCAACACCTGATTTAAGCCCATGATTTGCCATGCAATGCACGCATTTGCAACACGGTAGTCCTGCAATTAGAGGTTTAAATCAGGTGTGAGGAGGCGGCACTGCGACCGGAGATCTTTGACTTCTACCGTATTGTTCAGGTAGATCTCCACCTATCTAAGGTTGCCTACCCCTGGTCTATTGTTTAGGGCGGGAAAGAGTTATAACCGCTATCAATAGTTTATTGCAGTCTGTATCAAGACCAGATACAAGTCCAAAGGAGATCGAAGATTTGCCTTCCAGGGACCTCGCCTGTGGAATGCACTACCAACCACCATCCGACTGGAGTCGGACCACTTGGCCTTCAGGAGAAAGATTAAAACCCATCTCTTCTGAGGTCAAGGGGTTCCTTACCCATGAAATGGATACAGCGCCAAGAGGCGATTCAGTTTGCATGTGTTGTGCTTTACAAGTCTCTCTCTCTCTCTGTATCCCCATTTGTGGAGATTTACCCATACTACATGGCGCCACATACACAGGAATTGATCCGCTATATATTAGGTGTCCCCTCGGCTTCCACAATCCCTGACATGTACTGTAAGAACGACACAAAAACACAAGTTGATGTTTGCATTTTATTTTCAACATATTGTTCATTATCCAACGTGAGATCAAACCCATATATCCCTCCCACCCAATCACTTGCCCTTATTCCCCCCCACCCCACCCCACCCTCTTCCCGTTCCCTTTACTGCTTGGCCGGCATACAAGGTCAAGGGCTCAGGGAAGTTGGCCCCCGTAAAAAGTCACCACTTGGCTCCATTCCAAGTAAACCCCAAAAAATGTGCAAATAGCGTGATCCCAGGGGGGGGGACATGATAACACTGTTTCGCTGGTAACCCAAAACCCCCGCAAAAAAGCCCCAGCCCTGATGGAAGTCCAACTGCTCAGTGTTTCCGCCCTGCTGGCATCATTGGAACACAAGCCTTTCGTTTTTTTTTTGTCAGTTTTTGGTCCATGCCACCCCGACGCCCATGGTCCTTACAATCAAATAGGAATTCCCTGCACTTAAAATCTTCAGTTCCTGAGCAAGCCTGAGAGTTTCCCAAGAGGGAGGGGGTTCAAAAAAGAGTGAAAAATACCCTACCCCCCAAGAGGCATACCCCAGCGTCAAAGACAGAACCCCCAGCTTGGACTCCCACCCCCCCAAAAATACATTATCCCCTGCCAATAAAGGAGAACTCCAGGCAATTAAAAAAAAAAAAAATACTCCATTCGATCCATATCTGTAGGGATTGGAAAAGTGTTCAAACCTTGCTGGGTGTCATCGAATTCCCAGCATCTCTTACACACTGGTGCCAGCGCCTGCCCTGGCTTTTGGGAAGAGAAGGCAAAGAGCAGGAGTGACCGAGGCAACAGATATCCTCAGTCGCTGCAACCAGAAAATCTTCTTGATCTGCGTCATGCATTGGTATGCGCTGGTCCTTAGACAACCCAGAAGAGCGAAAGACTTTCAACAGAGAAACCAGCGGCTTTGTCTGCTGCACATCAGCTGAAACTTCAAATCAAGCAGACAGTGGGAGTGACCACATTGGAGAGGAGGAGTGATCAAAGATGTTCACCAGACTATTAAAGCGGAACTAATCTCTCTCAATCAATAATAACTACTTTTTATCCTCATGCTGCTAGGATCAGTACATAGATAACGCTCTTTATTTTTATGTTTAGTTATATAGCTAGGAAGGTATATTACATTTCCTTGTTTTAAACTTTTTGTTGTTTTACATTTGTTCTGTTGCTTCCTGGTTTCTGGCCTAGGCCAAAATGATGTCATACATCCCAAGAGTCTTTATGGGTTTTTTTTTTTTTTTTTTAGAGGAGGGGCTTTCTCAACTAAGCATACCTGAGCTAAGGGCAGATAGATTCCAGGAAGTAAATGCTACATGAATCATCTGCCATTACTCAAGATGGCCGCAGCTAGAAATGCTAGGGGGGTTGTTTTTCAAAGTATTTTCTCAACAAAGTATGAAGATGTGGATGGATGGGTAAGTTTGCTTTGGATATTAAAAATGAATTCAGTAGCATATTCTGTTTGTGGTGCCCAGATACAGTTAAAGGAGAAGTACGGGGAAAGCTTGTTTGGCTGTACTTCTGTGGATCACAGAAGTGCGGTTCGTTCTGCACTCCTGTGACCCGTTTTCAGCAGACAGCAGCCCGCTGTCAGCTGACTTCACAGAGCTGGTCCAGGCTGAGGCAAGAGAGCGACAATAAAGCCTGGATCCGCCCAGCAACCCTGGACCAGCACCTGGCTCACCCTCTCAGCAAGCCACTGAGGCCGCGTACACGCGGTCGGTCCAAACCGATGAAAACGGACTGAAGGACCTTTTCATCGGTCCAAACCGATGGTGTGTGGGCCCCATCGGTCAGTTATCCTTCGGTCAAAAATTTTAGAACTTGCTTTAAAATTGAACCAATGGACGCCTAACCGTTAGGTCAAAACCGATGGTTAGTACGCAAAAGCATCGGTTAAAAACCCGTGCATGCTCAGAATCAAGTCGACGCATGCTCGGAAGAATTGAACTTAATTTTTCTCTGCACGGCATTGTGTTTTACGTCACTGCGTTGGACTCGAACGTTTTTTTAACTGATGGTGTGTAGGCACATCAGACCATCAGTCAGCTTCATCGGTTAACCGATGAGAACGGTCCTTGGGACCATTCTCAATGGATGGACCGATCGTGTGTACAGGGCTTTAGAGTCTGATCGAGCCACTCCCACCCCCCCTTAATAGCTCAGCGCTTCAGTGAGCGAGGAGGGGGCAGAGCAGAGAAACGGTGATTGACAGTCACCAGCTCTCTGCTCAGGATGCTCTGAGAACTGAGTGATCGGCGGTGTTTGATGGCTCGGTTCTCAGTGTTCTAATCGGTGGGGGACAGATGCATCGGTCCGACCTAAGTAAGTATGTTTCTTGGGGAAAAAAAAAGCCAAAGTTCTCTTTTACGTTCAGCTTTTAAGAAGAACCCCAGGCAGGCAGCTAAACACAAATTTGAAGTACATGTCAAAGATTTTGCAATTCAGCCTTACACACTGGTGTCTGCTCAATGGACATCGAGGGCCCATTCACACCATTGCAGTGCATTAACGCACACAGGTTATGGCGCGCATTAACGCTGCCTATTTAATATGAATAGTCTTCCATTGCAGTAGACAACGCATGGTATGTGCGTTGTGGTGTACTGCTGTATGTCAAGCCTTACACTCTACTGTGCCATTCCCAATGAGCTGCAATGCACTGCTCAAAGGTGTGATGCCATGTGCTGTGGCATGGCACGTTATGCGTGTATTTATTTGCGCAATGCCACAACAAATAATTGTGAATGGACCCCAAATACTAGTATGACTATGGCCCGGATTCACAAAGCACTTACGCCGAAGTATCTACAGATACGCCGCGTATGTGTAAATATGCGCCGTCGTATAAATGCGCCGGACTCTGATAACAAGATACGCCTAAAAAATAGGATTCATCCGACCGACGTAACTTTCCTACACCGGCGTATCGTGGGCGCATATTTACGCTGGACGTAGGTGGCGCTCCCATTGATTTCCTATTTAAATATGGAAATGAGGGAGATACGTCGATTTACGAACGTAGTTGCGCCAGGCGCATAATATACGCGGTTTGCGTAAGTCGTACGTCCGACGTAAAGTTGTTCCCCAAATATGAGGCGCAACTCATGCTAAGGTATGGACCAGGGAAAACAGCCGTCGTATTTTACGTCGTTTACATAGTACGTGAATAGGGCTGGGCGTAGGTTACCTTCACGTTGTAGGCAGTGATCCGTCGTATCTTAGGGAGTAGTTCCGACGTGATTCTGAGCATGCGCACTGGGATACGTCCACGGGACAGCGCATGCGCCGTTCGTTTTAAGTACTTCATCATTTGCATGGGGTCACGCCTCATTAGCATTGCTCACGCTCACTTCCACTTACGACGGCTTACGCCGAGGGAACCCAGCGCAGTTTGGGAGGCAAGTGCTTTGTGAATTCGGTGCTTGCCTCTCTGCGCTGCTTCGGCGTAGCGTATATTAGATACGATACGCCGGCATAAATATGCGCCAATGTATGTGAATCCGGGCCTAGATGTTTGATTTACTAAAACTGGAGAGTGACAAATCTGGTGCTGCTGTGCATGGTAGTCAATCAGCTTCTAACTTCAGCTTGTTCCATTAAAGTAGAACTATAAGCAAAACCCCCCCCCCCCATTTTGGATAAAGTAAGGGAGGGGCATAACCCCTGCCAGTTTATTTTTTGCCATCTCTGTTCTATAGGGGAGAGTTCCCTTTACTTGCTGTCCCATAGGAAGCCAATGGAAATCCTTGCAAAGTAAGGGAATCAGTTGGGGCCCCCCAGGTCACCAGAACTAGTGTCCCTAATGGAATATTTCCCCTCTATTACTTTTCTGGGGACAACCCAAAATTTGGCATTTCTTTTACTTGCACTTTCAATGATAACGGTAAACAGGACAAATGGAGGGCGTACCTCCCAACTTTTTGAGATGGGAATGAGGGACAACAAACAGCAAAAGTATGCAGGCATAGGACACACCCCTTTCCACGCCCCCTTAAAGGAGAATTGTACAAAAAAAAAAACAAGATTGGTTAAACCCACAAGGGCTTTTTTTATCCACTACTATTCCTTTATATTGGCTTTTTTCGGAATTTACAAATGCAGCAATTTTTAGAAATCTGATGAAAGGTTTAGCGCTGGAAAACACTTTTTGATAGATACAAAGTGCATTTTATATACATCTATATAGATCAGACCAAAATGAGGGACAAATGAGGAGGAATGAGGGACAGAGGGACAGTCCCCCAAAATCAGGGACAGTTGGGAGCTATGTAGAGGGGGTGAACCTCCCTAACGGAGGCACAGACTGCAATTTAAAACTGTCAGGTGTTCTAATCCCTCTCCACTTTATCCAAAAAAAAGAAAGTTTTACCCTTGGTTATACTTTAAAGCGGAAGTAAACTCATCTATTTGATAGTTTAAAAAAACAGTTAACATTCCCGGCATGCCGGAAATGCTAGATGTCACATTTGCTTGTGCTCTCAACCAAACTGTCAAACCATCCAATGGCTGGTTTCATAACTGATCACATGTGCAGTATCGTGGCAGTTGTATATTAAACAGAGGCCAAGATGGCAGCTTCCTTGGCTGAAAACAATAGGAGGGTTTACTTCCACTTTAAGATTTGCCCAAAAAAAAAAAAAAAACTGGAAGCTGATTGGTTTCTATGCAGAGCTGCACCAGATTTTAGCACTTTCCAGTTTTAGTAAATCAACCCCAATGTGTGTTTAGCAGTTTTGCAGGGAGTTCAACTTTAAGGGCATGTTTACACCGGCCGTACCAAAGCATATGCCTATGGAGGGCTGTGTTTACCCACACGGGGATGCAGAGGTGTTCTGTGCCGGTGTCTTGCTGAAAATGATCCTCCTGCGCATTATGCCCCCCTGTACTGCGCAGGTACGGTGCTTCCCTCCGAAAATTGCCGAACATGTAGCTCTAGAAGGCGCCTGAAATAAAGGCTCATTCCTTTCCATCCCCGTGGACATGGAGGATGTTAAAAAAAGAGCCAGGAGGCTGAGCGATCGAAGCGAGGACGTGAGGCCGACTGGCCACTTACAGCGAGGTCCACGCAGGCGCTGCATGTTCGGCTATATCTGCGCAGTACAGGGGGGGGGGGATAATCCGCCAGGAAGACATTCATCGTCAAAACACCGGCAACCCCACTGAAGTCAATTGGGAAGCAGCAGCTCCATAGAGACAGCGGCTACTCCCAACTTGTCAACTGTGTGGGTGTTTGTCCCAGAACTCACACGGTGTGCGGGTAAACGCGGCCCTCCAGGTGACACATGCTTTAGCGCCCCCCATGTGAACAAGGCCTATCCCCCGTCATATTTCTCCTTATGCTCTTGGAAAAGTCAATTCCAGGAGCCATTAAGGGCCGGATTCACGTAGAGCCGTGTAAAATTGTGCGGGCGTAACGTATCTGATTTACGTTACGCCTCCGCAACCTACACGGGCAAGTGCTGTATTCTCAAAGCACTTGCTCCGTAAGTTGCGGCGGCGTATCGTAAATCGGCCGGCGTAAGCCCGCCTAATTTAAATTTGGATCAGGGGGGCGTGTTTTATGCAAAACTACTGTGACCCGACGTGATTGACGTTTTTGCGGAACGGCGCATGCGCCGTCCGTGAAATTTCCCAGTGTGCATTGCTCCAAAGTACGCCGCAAGGACGTCATTGGTTTCGACGTGAACCCCCATTCACGGACGACTTACGCAAACGTTGTAACTTTTTCAAATTTCGACGCGGGAACGACGGCCATACTTAACATTGGCTGCGCCTCATACAGCAAGGGCAACTTTACGCCGGGAAAAGCCTAACGTAAACGTCGTAACTTTACTGCGTCGGCCGCCCGTACGTTCGGGAATTTGCGTATCTAGCTAATTTGCATACTCGACGCGGAATTCGACGGAAGCGCCACCTAGCGGTCAAAAAAAAAATGCAGTTAAGATCCGACGGCGTAAGAGACTTACGCCTGTCGGATCTAATGGATATCTATGCGTAACGGATTCTAAGAATCAGACGCATAGATACGATGGGTCAGATTAGGACTTACGACGGCGTACATGGCGCTGCGCCATCGTAAGTCCTTTGAAAATCTGGGCCTAAATGTTTACAGGTGTCAAACTGGTGGCCCTCCAGCTGTTGCAGAACTACAGGCCCCATGAGGCATTGCATGGCTGACAGTTCCAAGCAAGACTCCCAAAAACAGGCATGATGGGAGGGCCCTCAGTTTGACATCCCTGCCCGGGGAGTGCCATCAATGGGCATCAGGAAGCAGAAAGGTTTGAAAGGAAATGACCCCCCCCAGCAGCAATGTGGCCTTGCTTCCTTGTCGGCAAATCCTTGCCAGTCATTGGTGAACTATCTTCACAAGCTGGCGTTTCAAAGGTGCCTTTAAACCTAAACTGAAGTATGTCTGAAGAAGGACTAATAAGAAAATCTGAACTTGGCCTTTGAAGACCATGAAGGGGTAAGATAAAAGGTCATGTTCACAAATGTGCTTCCTTTTACCTGCATATATTATAGAAGATATTGCTTTTTTTTTATATATATATCAAAGGTTGCATATCTTTTAAGCTCTCTGACCATGAGGGCTGGTTATTGATCTCTCTTTGATTTCAGATATGTCCGGGTTTCGTGCAGCCCTCAGCTTTCTCAGTAAAGCCAAGTACTGTGAAATCTAACAAGCTGAAGGATGAGAATCCCTTTGTGAATAAGAAGAAGGAGTTTCCTTTTCTTTTTTTTTTCTTCTTCTTAAGAACCTCTTCAAAACAGAATCCTCTAGGCAGTCTGTTCTTTTTTTTTTTTCAGTATACATCGCTGACAAGCGAGCGGCTTCAGAAAATGGAAGTACAAAGGATGGAGACGGAATCAGCGACTGACTGCTCAGCCAAAAGAAAAATTGTACAGGCAGGTGGCGGACATTTTTTTTATGGCTTAAGAACGGGCCTATCTATTTTAATTTTTTTTTTCTTTGACTGGAGCTTTCCTTTAAGGAATACATCTCCCAATCCCCTCCCCCCCCCCCCCCATCCCAACCCAACGGAATGCATCGGTGCCCTTCAGTAGCACTCTCTGCTGAGCTGACCTTCTAGTGCCGCTGTGTAAATACGTATATATAAAGAGTGTGTAGGCGAAGGGGGCCTGGAGAAAAGGCTGCGAGTGTGCTGTGTGGGTGAAGTGCGTTCGCTGAGAGCCATACATTCAAAGATTCAGACACAGAAAGAGGCAAAAAAAAAAAAACGCTCATCTGCGCAGATACGTCAGAGAAGGCAGACACCCAATTCAGACATTGCTGGGGCTGTGGGGAGGTGGAGAGTGGCTGGTAGCCCCCCTTCTAGAGGAGGGAATCTGAGGTCATTTGGTTCCTGAGAGCTTCTGAGGATAAAATGAGACATTAGGGGGAGGGGTTTCTGTGCACAAGGAGGGGGGGGGGGGGTCCTGAGGCTCTTTATTGAAGGTGTTTGAGACCCTGGAATACAGGGCAGGTGTCCTGAGATATGTCCTGAGGTTTATCGCTGTATAGAGGAGGGGGTGGGAACTGTCCTGAGGATAGATAGATAGATAGATAGATAGATAGATAGATAGATAGATAGATAGATAGATAGATAGATAGATAGATTACAGTAATATGAGATAGATAGATAAATAGATAGATAGATAGATAGATAGATAGATAGATAGATAGATAGATAGGTAATTGATGGATGGATAGATAGAGAGATAGAGAGGTAATTGATGGATGGATAGAGAGAGATAGAGAGGTAATTGATAGATAGCTAGATAGAGAGATAGGTTATTGATCGATAGATAGATAATTGATGGATGGATAGAGAGGTAGATAAGCCATTGATCAATAGATAGCCCCATTACAGAAATATGGGATAGATAGATAGATAGATAGATAGATAGATAGATAGATAGATAGATAGATAGATAGATAATTGATTGATAGCTAGCTAGCTAGATAATTGATGGATAGATAGATAATTGATCAATAGATAGATAGATAATTTATGGATGGATAGAGAGGTAGATAGGTAATTGATCAATTGAAAGACCCCTTACAGTAATATGAGATAGATAGATAATTGATCAATAGCTAGATAGATAATTGATCAATAGATAGATAACTAGATAGATAATTGATCGATAGATAGATAGCTAGACAGATAGATAGACAGATAATTGATGGATGGATCAATAGAGATATAGGTAATTAATGGATGGATAGAGAGGTAGATAGGTAATTGATCAATAGATAGCTAGATAATCGATGGATAGATAGATGGAGAGATAGATAGGTAATTGATCAATAGATATATATATATAGATAGATAATTGATGGATAGATAGATAGACAGACAAATAGATAGATATATAGATAGATAATTGATGGATAGATAGATAGACAGATATATAGATAGATAGATAATTGATAGATAGATAGACAGACAGTCAGATAGATATATAGATAGACAGACAGTCAGATAGATAGACAGACAGAGATAGACAGACAGTCAGATAGATATATAGATAGACGGACAGACAGATAGACAGACGTACACATAGACAGAGAGATTTCAGCCAATAAAGGCCCACATACACACGAACATACATATACAGAGGTATGCATGTCCTTACCTGGCTGGGGGTGACCCCCCCCTCGACTCGGATCGGAGGGGTCTGCACCGGGCTGGACTCCCAGAATCAGAGACAGCGAGACGGACAGACAGACACTGATGCATGCATAGAACTAACAGAAGTGTGCGCAGTAAGTCTGTCTGTCTGTCTGTATTAGTATTAGGCGGAGAGGAGGTCAGCACAACAGAGAGCGCTCCCCACCACAGTGACAGCTCGTTCTGAGGGGCAGCTAGAGAGTTGCACTGAGAGAGAGAGAGACAGCATGAGAGTGCTTAAAAAGAGACAGCCAGGAAATCAGATGGCAACGTCAGATATAGCTTGGAGAGTCAGAAGCTTAGGCAGACAGCAGAGAGCACCCTGAGAAACTGAAGTATGAATGTTCGGAGAGAGACGGTTAAGACGGATAGTGCTGAGAGACTGCGGAGAGAGCGACAGAACGTTCCATGCGAATCACCTTTTTTTTCTTGTTGCTCAGAAAAAAAAAAAAAGTCTGTATACAGTTCAACAAGGTGTTGCCTGCTGCCGGGTCCTCTCAAAACGGTCTAGAAGGAGAACACCAGGTCAGAGACACTTCCGAAAAGACCGCTATCGGAGATCATCTCCACCACCTCCGGAGTGCAGTGATCAGGAAACTCGAAGTGAGACCCGCTGCTGGGCAGGAGGTCCCTGTCCGATGGGACGTAGAGCGACCCAGAGCAAAGGCCGGGCAGACTTTCGTCCGGTGCCTCATCTTCCTCCACTGGCTCTGGTGAAGATGGCAGGGAGCGGGCATGGGGGGGCTGGGCAGGAGAGTAGGGGGGCACCTCCGGGCTGCGTTCTGACGACTCCTGATTCGGCGTCTCCTCTGATTGGCCGACTTTGTGCCCCCCCCATCCAGAGCTTTCCTCCCCCCAGTGCATTCTGGATCCCAGATTCACTTCCGACTGGCACGGAGAAGAAGCAGGTTGGCACCTTGATGTGGTCCGGGGCAGCCTGGCGCGCGTCCTGACCGCCGGATCCCGTGTGCGCCGGCGCGGCCGGTATTTGTAGTTGGGGTAGTCGGCCATGTGCTTGAGGCGTAAGCGCTCGGCTTCTCGGACGTAAGGGATCTTATCTGTGTCCTCCAGTAACTTCCACCGCTGGCCGAGGCTGCGAGAGATGTCGGCGTTGTGCATGTTGGGGCACAGAGACATCAGCTTTCTCCTCTCGATCTGAGACCACACCATGAAGGCATTCATCGGACGCTTGATATGCCCGCTGGGGGTCTTGCACCAGCTAGGGCCCCCAGGGGCGGCATCTTGACTCTTTGGGTTGCCCCCAACAGATTTATGTTGAACCATGCTGAGTTTTCCTAGGAGAAAGTGCTGCACAGTGGCATCACTAGACTGTCTGGAAGGCAGGATTGGGCACGTGGGTGGTGTGGAGGGCACAGAGGTGGAAGGATGCTGCAGAGGGCAATACAGGATGCAGAGCAGAGTCAGGAGGCTATGAAGGGGTTAGCAGAGAAAATACCTGCAGACAGGAAGCAGGGTAGCGGAATTCTGGCACTGGAAGCTGGCACAGCAGGAGAAGGTCATAAGTCCCAATCAGTGCCCAGGAGTTTTCAGTGTTTCTTCTCCTCTTCCCTTCCTTTGTCTATAGCTCTGCTCTGCTCTCTCTCTCTCATCCTTTGCTGTGTCCCAGACGCTGCCTCACTGCCTGTCTCCCCACTTCAGTCTGGGGGGGTCGGTGTAAACACAAGTCTGCATCTCCCCCCCCCTTCCATAACCATATTCTCTTCTCCTGAGCAGCTATTGGTTGCTGGGCGGTTCTAAGTCTGCACCAGCTCGTTAATGAGCCAAGAGAGGAGAGCAGCTCAGACAGCTACAGCCCAGAGACTGTGTGTGGTGGAGGGGACTGCCAGCACGTGTCATGTCGCGGGCGGGTGGGAGGGGACGGTCACCTGCGGCGTGTCACTCCTGGATGATGGCATGCACAATGCCTGCTACGTGCACAGGGACCAGGGGCACTACAAGACCCAGCAGGCTCCTGCTTACACCTGCATTGAACATTATTGTTTTTTGTTTGGTTTGAGTTTCATTCCAAGCAGACATATTTTCAAAGAAAAGATGAAAAAATTATATTATAATAATGTGAAAATCCTAATTGCCATTATATTGGGTTTGGTTGGAAGTTAAAATATATACATTAAAAAAAAAAAAAAAAAAAAAAACAATCTAAAATCCCCCCCCCCCCCCAAAAAAAACACAAACTATAATTTTCCAATGATTTGGCTTTGGTTTGATAAGACCAATCAAAAATCACTTAACTAATCTGGCTACAGAAATGTGAACACTGATTGGCTGCTACTGCTAAATATCATTCAAATCATGCTTACCACTGAGGTACCAAACAAAGAAGGACGTGTAAAGATAGAGTTCTATAATGTACTATAGAAACCATTCATGATTCATTGGTCTGCCTTCCCCACAAAGCTCCCTTACCCCATGCCCCCACCCCCCCCTACAAGAGACTGGCCCGCCCAATATACTTACCTTACCAATATACTTATGACAGAAGCATTGTTTACATCCCTCTGGCAGCTTCTTCATCCAAAGTCTGTGATTGGAGCCAATCCCCAGCGCAGTCTATGGGGCCAAACTGTGCAGGTGTGCGTGCGGGTCTGCTGTTAGAAATCACGGGGCCCTACATGACAGCCGCCGCGCCCCCCCCCCCCCCCCAGACTTAAAATATCAAATTATATTTTCGCTACAAATACACAAAAATCATTCATAGTGTGCTCTCCTGCCCCCCCCCCACTGTGCTGTGATCTTCTCCCCCACCCCCATACTGTACTGTGTTCTCCTGCCCCCCCCCCACCTCCATACTGTGCTGTGCTCTCCTGGCCCCTTTACTGTGCTCTTCTGCCCCCCCCCCCATACTGTGCTGTGATCTTCTCCATACTGTACTGTGTTCTCCTGCCCCCCTATACTGTACTGTGTTCTCCTGCCCCCCCCTATACTGTGCTGTGCTCTCCTGTCCCCCCCATACTGTGCTGTGCTTTCCTGGCCCCTATATTGTGCTTTTCTGCCCCCCCCCCCCCATACTGTGCTGTGCTCTCCTGCCCCCCCCATACTGTGCTGTGCTCTTCTGCCCCCCTATACTGTGCTGTGCTCTTATGCCCCCCTATACTGTGCTCTCCTGCCCCCCCCCTATACTGTGCTCTCCTGCCCCCCCCTATACTGTGCTCTCCTGCCCCCCCCCTATACTGTGCTCTCCTGCCCCCTATACTGTGCTATCATGCCCCCCTATACTGTGCTGTGCTCTCATGCCCCCCCTTATACTGTGCTGTGCTCTCATGCCCCCCTATACTGTGCTGTGCTCTCATGCCCCCCCATACTGTGCTCTTCTGCCCCCCTATACTGTGCTCTCCTTCCCCCCCTATACTGTGCTCTCCTTCCCCCCCTATACTGTGCTCTCCTTCCCCCCCTATACTGTGCTGTGCTCTCATGCCCCCCCCCATACTGTCCACGTCCTGTCAGGGAGAGAGGAGACAGATGCTGTGGCCCTTGTACATAGGGACACAGCATCGGTCACCTCCCCCGAGTCAGTCCACTCCCCCCACACAGTTGGAACACACCCAGGGAATACATTTAACCCCCTTCCTCACCCCCTAGTGTTAACCCCTTCACTGCCAGTCACATTTATACAGTAATTAGTGCATTTTTATAGCACTGATTGCAGTATAAATGTGAATGGTCCCGAAATTGTGTCAAAAGTGTCCGATACGTCCGCCGCAATATCGCAGTCCTGACAAAAAAAAAAAAAATCGCAGATTGCCACCATTGCTAGTAAAAAAATAAAAAAAAAAATCATAAATCTATCCCCTATTTTGTAGGCGCTATAACTTTTGCGCAAACCAATCAATAAACGCTTATTGCGATTTTTTTTAACAAAAATATGTAGAAGAATACGTATCGTCCTAAACCGAGGAAAACATTTTTTTTTTTTTTTAAAGTGGGATATTATTATAACAAAAAGTAAAAAATGTTGTCTTTTTTTGTTTATAGCGCAAAAAATAAAAATGTGCAGAGATGATCAAATAGCACCAAAAGAAAGCTCTATTTGTGGGAAAAAAATGATAAAAATATAATTTGGGTACAGTGTTGTATGACCGCGCAATTGTCATTCAAAATGCGCCAGCGCTAAAAGCTGAAAATTGGTCTGGGCACGAAGGGGGTTTAAGTGCCCAGTAATGAAGTGGATATATACACCATAGTTTGTAGACGCTATACATTTTGCGCAAACCAATCAATATAAGCTTATTGGGATTATTTTTACCGAATACATATTGGCCTAAATTTATGACAACATTTTATTTTTTTGGATATTTTTTATTACCTTTTTTTAAAACTTTCTTTCGTTTATTTTTCGCAAAAAAATGTAAAAAACGCAGAAGTGATCAAATGCCACCAAAAGAAGGCTCTATTCGCGTGAAAAAACGTAAACAAATTGTGTTTAGGTTCATGACCGTGAAATTACCAGTCAAAAAAAAAAAACACTGAGATGTGCCCTCAGCTTGCCCTTCACGGCCCTCAAACTCATATAAAACCTAACAATCATAGAATGACAGCTTCCATCTGAGGCTTCTCTCAGGCCTCGTACACACGACAGAGTTTCTCGGCAGAATTCGCAGAGAAACTCGGTCAAAACCCGGATTCTGCCGAGAATCTCTGTCGTGTGTACACTTTTGGCTCGATGGAGCCGCCGAGGAACTCGACGAGAAAATAGAGAACATGTTCTCTATTTTCTCGTTGGCCGCGTTGTTCTATAGGAGAAGGCGGCCCGCCGAGCTCCTCGGCGGCTTCATCCCAAAACTCAACGAGGAACTCGACGTGCCAAGCACGTCGAGTTCCTCTGTCGTGTGTACGGGGCCTCACAGGTCTAAAACTTGTGTGGTAGATTCTCTTAATACCTTGGCAGTCATGTTGAAGGTCGGCTGAGTCTTGGTCACTTCTTGGCTTCAGTCTGGTCACAGTACTCTGAAAAGACATTGTAAATATGACTTTTAATGTAATACGTAGTACAGAGGATCTCCCAGCTCACTGATCTGTTTAAAGGAAGATTTCAGGTTATAACACATTGCTGTAAAATTGTTCCTCTCCAGCTGAAAAAATCTGAAATGCAGCAGTACTCGTGTAGCTGTGCGTGGAATCTGAGCTTCAGCGATTCAGTTATATAAACAGTCTACAATACACCTTTAAAGTGGACCTTTCACAAAAACTGCAAGTTCCTTTTATTTAGTGAGCAGTGCTGCAGGGGGGCCTGGGCACAGGGGGAAATCCGATATGGGCAGCAGAAGGGGGATCGGTGTGGCTGGGTGATTGCAGAACGATTCACTGTGTCTGTGTCTCTCCCTCCAGCAGCTAAAAGCCAGTTCCCCCCTCCCGCCGGCTTTCAGCTGCTGGAGGGAGAGACACAGATACCAGTGCATCGTTCTGTAATTTTCCTCCCGTACCACTGATCCCCCTCCCTGTGCTGCCCACATCCGATCCCCCCCCCCCCCGTGTGCCCAGGCCCTACCTCATCCCGGCTGCTGCGGGTGCACAGGCTGTGCACTATGCCCATTCCTCACTGTGTCCATGACTAGACCGACGTTTAACATGGGAGTCTATGGAAGGGGTGCCCGGCTTTGAAAAATTGGTGCTCCCCGGCCGTAGGTCCCCCAGACAACAAACTTTGCACATTTGTAGATGAGAAATGGGGCTACATGTGTGCCGAGTTCCGGGTCCAGGGGACCTACGACCCGACGGTACCGGGTCCCCAAAGTTACCAGAGAAATTACCGTTTAACATGGGAGCCTTTGAAAGGGGTGTCCAGCTTTGAAAAATCGGTACTCCCTAGCCGTATGTCCCGCGGACAACAAACTTTGCACACTTGTAGAGGAAGAGTTGCGCTACATGTGTGCCAAGGTCCGGGTCCAGGGGACCTACGACCAGCCAGTACCGGGTCCCCGAAATCACTGGATAAATGACCGTTTAACATGGGAGTCTATGGAAGGGGTGCCCGGCTTTGAAAAATCGGTACTCCCCGGCCGTAGGTCCCCGGACAACAAACTTTGCACACTTGTAGAGGAAGAGTTGCGCTACATGTGTGCCAAGGTCCGGGTCCAGGGGACCTACGACCAGCCAGTACCCGGTCCCCAAAATCACTGGATAAATGACCGTTTAACATGGGAGTCTATGGAAGGGGTGCCCGGCTTGGAAAAATCGGTACTCCCCGGCCGTAGGTCCCCGGATAACAAACTTTGCACACTTGTAGAGGAAGAGTGGGGCTACATGTGTGCAAAGTCCGGGAGATCAGGCGCAAAAAGGTGACTCATGTGTGCCAAGTTCCGGGTCCAGGGGACCTACAACCGGCCGGTACCGGGTCCCCAAAGTTACCAGAGAAATTACCGTTTAACATGGGAGTCTTTGAAAGGGGTGCCCGGCTTTGAAAAATCGGTACTCCCTAGCCGTATGTCCCCCGGACAACAAACTTTGCACACTTGTAGAGGAAGAGTTGCGCTACATGTGCGCCAAGGTCCGGGTCCAGGGGACCTACGACCAGCCAGTACCAGGTCCCCAAAATCACTGGATAAATGACCGTTTAACATGGGAGTCTATGGAAGGGGTGCCCGGCTTTGAAAAATCGGTGCTCCCCGGCCGTAGGTCCCCGGACAACAAACTTTGCACACTTGTTGAGGAAGAGTGGAGCTACATGTGTGCAAAGTCCGGGAGATCAGGAACAAAAAGGTGACTCGAGTATAATCCGAGGGGGGCATTTTCAGAAACCCAAAAAATGTGCTGAAAAAACTTGGCTTATACTCGAGTATATATCCGATGAAAGCTCCCATCGGACTTTTTCCAATCGGAAATTCCGGCATTAGAGAAGCAGGCAGTCAGGTCCCTGAACTATGCTTCATCACATCATGCCAGGCTCAAGCTACTCACCTACCAGCATTTATGGACAATAAGGCCGTGTTTATATAGAGTTAGTGAAGTTCTGAAGGGGTCGTAGCGATGGGATGTAGCATGGCCACGGTCTTTAACCATCTCCTGTTGTATGCGCTTGCAAGTCCAAAATTACATTATGCGTTTATAACTTGAAACAGGATATTTCATGGAGTACGGCTTTAATAGAAGCGCACACGCAACAATCCAGCCAGTGTTTTATAATTGCAGGCACAAGCTCCTTCTCCTTCCTGATGAGGAACGCAGTGGGAGCTGAACTTTAATAAATAAATTAGATCAGAGCACAGGATCATTCTAGGAGAGAGTTGGAGCAGTCACAAGCTGGATTCTATATCTAGAATGGGTTTTATACTTGTATTCATCGATGATTCGTATCCCGCCATTCTAAATGAGAGCTCTTATGTTTAATACTCCCAGTCACTCCTGTATAAAGCTCACCATACACGTGAATGTACAGTAGGGTTGCCACCAGTGGCGGGCGGCTGGTTCTCAAAACGCAGCCACTGTGCCATCAATTGTCACCACTGTGCCATGCCATCAAATGCAGTCACTATGCCATCAATTTGCACCACTGTGCCATGCCATAAAATGCAGTCACTATGCCATCAATTTGCACCACTGTGCCATGCCATCAAACGCAGTCACTGTGCCATGCCATCAAATGCAGCCACTGTGCCATGTCATCAAACGCAGTCACTGTGCCATGCCATCAAACGCAGCCACTGTGCCATCAATTATCACCACTGTGCCATGCCATCAAATGCAGTCACTATGCCATCAATTTGCACCACTGTGCCATGCCATCAAACGCAGTCACTGTGCCATGCCATCAAACGCAGCCACTGTGCCATGCCATCAAACGCAGCCACTGTGCCATGCCATCAAACGTAGCCACTGTGCCATGCCATCAAACGCAGCCACTGTGCCATCAATTGTCACCACTGTGCCATGCCAAACGCAGCCACTGTGCCTATCAATTGTCACCACTGTGCCAATTGTCACCACTGTGCCCTTTAATTGTCGCCACAGTGCCCATTGATGTCACTGTGCCCTTTAATTGTCGCCACTGTGCCAAATTGTCGCCACTGTGCCAAATTATGCCGCTGTGCCAATTGTCGCCACTGTGCCCATTGATGTCACTGTGCCCTTCATCGCCGCTGTGCCCTGTAAAATGACCCTCCCCCGACACTTACCTTTACTGGAGTCAGCCATCCATGTCCCTCAATGACACTTCAGCCAATCAGGTTACCTATAGCCAGAACCAGTGAACCTGATTGGCTGAGACGCCTGTCAGTCTTATCCAAGGAACGCACGCCGAGGATAAGCATTGAGGGCTGTACTCGGAAAGCCGCTGGCTCTGATAGGCACTTCCGTACAGCCAACCAGCTGCCGTTATTCAGGTGGCCGGCGCTCTAGGTCCGGCCATCTAAATAGACCAGCGGCAGCAGCGACAATAACATAGATTCATGCAATGCAATGAATCTATGTTATTAGTCAGTGGCAGTGCGGAGCCAGAGGGGGCGGCGCTCCAGCGCCCTCTATGGAGGAACCGCCACTGGTTGCCACCTTTTCTTCAAGCCAAACCCAAACACTTTAGCGGCGCACTGCATTTTTTTTTTTTAATATACACTATAAGATTGTAAAAGATCTGGGACACTTTTGGGTGCCCCAAGGAGAGTAGTAAAAAATTAGAACCTGCTCTATTTTTTCCCATCGTGTTTACGTCAGTCGCGAAAAAACGCTCGCGTGTATGCTTTTCCGAGGGAAAAATAAATGTGCATGCTCATAATCAAGTATTAGATGGAAGCGCTTGTTCTGGTAAAACTAGCGTTCATAATGGAGATAGCACATTCGTCACTCTGTAACGCACGAAGACTGAAAAACGCAAATCGTCTCTCACCAAACTTTTACCAACACGAAGATCAGCAAAAGCAGCCCAAAGGGTGGCGCCATTTGCATGGAACGTCCCCTTTATAGTGCCGTTATACTGTACGTGTTGGACCTCACCGCGATTTGGTCGAGCGTTTTTTTTGACTGAACGTGTGTATGCAAGGCAGGCTTGAGAGGAATCACATCGGGAAAAACGTCGGGTTTTGGCATGTCAGGAAAACCGGTCGTGTGTACAGGGCATGAGTGTGGCCAAATTGTGGCTCTATTCACACCTAGGATTTCCGGATCGTGGGTGGAATAACTGTGATTCTGCCCGCGGTTCCCCGCAAATTGCGAACACGCTCACGATCCCGTTACCTTCAATAATACCTTTTCGCGCCACAAGTGTCGCCCGACAAATCGTGGCAAAATCATGGGACGCCTGTCACCTAAAAGAAGTTTCGCACTGCAATTGGGGTGCCAGGTGAAAGTAAAGGGACCCCGAGCACAACCCGCAATTTAGAAATCGTGGGCAGAATCGCGGCGATTCCGCCTGTGATCCGGAGTGCCTAGGTCTGAATGGAGCCTGTGAGTCTTATGCCGTGTACACACGATAGTTTTTTCCGATGAAAAAAGTCTGATGGACTTTTTTGCATCGGAAAAAACGATCGTGTGTGGGCCCCATCGGAAAAAAAAAACCGATAGGAAATTCTGATTGTGTGGAACTCCATCGGAGAAAAATCCACAAATGCTCAGAATCAAGTTGACGCATGCTCGGAAGCATTGAACTTCATTTTTTTCAGCTCGTCGTAGTGTTTTACGTCACCGCGTTTTTTGACGCTCGGAATTTAGTCTGATGGTGTGTAGGCAAGACTGATGAAAGTCAGCTTCATCGGAATTCAGACGGAAAATTCCATCTAATTTTATTTCATCGGAAATCCGATCGTGTGTAAAAAGGCATAAGGCTCCATGTACACGGAACGATTTTACAACTGATCCTAAATGATTAAACTTGACAGATAGTAACACACGTTTAAAACTTACGTTTTGCTGCGTTTGCGTTTAGAAGCGTTTCAATAAATATATATATATATATATATATATATATATATATATATATATATATATATATATATATATATATATATACACACATATTTTTTTCTTCTTTTAAATGGCCAAAAAATGAAAAACGCCTATTAACAAAAAGCTGCTAAACGCGGGTTACCACATTTAGCCGCATTTAGCATCTGAAACGTGGAAATCTTCTGTGTCTGAACCAATTTTTTTGCTTTCAAAGAAACGCTGTTAAACGCAATAGGATGACATTGAATGAGTTCAAGGGCAGTTGAAAAAAGCGTCCAACTGCCTCTGAACGTCCGTTTAGCAGCGTCCCGTGTACATGGGGCCTTATGCACAGAATGCAGGGAACAGGAGTGTATAACGCAGGGGGATCTCAAACTGGCGGGCCATCCAGTTGTTACGGAACTACACGTCCCATCATGCCTCTGCCTGTGGGATTCATACTTGTAACGGTCAGCCTTGCAATGCCTCATGGGACTTGTAGTTCAGCTGGAGGGCTGCCAGTTTGAGACCCCTGGTATAATGTGCAGGGCCTACTTAATGCAAGGGCCCTCCTGGGCACTTCCCAGGGGCCCCAGGTACATAGGGGCCCCACAATAATCTTGCATTACATCAAACTTGCCAAGTGTCCAGGATTTGCTGGCACAGTCATGCTTTTTTACTAAACTGTCCCGATATGGTTGTGTCCGTAACCTATACTGTGCCCTCCTGAGCCCAGTATTGTGCCCTCCTGATCCCAGTATTGTGCCCTCCTGAGCCCAGTATTGTGCCCTCCTGATCCCAGTATTGTGCCCTCCTGAGCCCAGTATTGTGCCCTTTGTGTTACCTAGTCATTGATTTATGGAATGTTTTCCTTTTGTAAAATAGAATTAAACATATTCATTAGTATTTTTAATAAAATCTATCAATTATTTATACTTTATTTTTTGAAAGTAGGTGCGTAAATTGGGGCAAACTGGTAGGGGCCCCAGCGCATTACTTTGCCCAGGGGCCCATGATCTTTTTAAGACAGCCCTGATAATGCGTATTAGGATTCATGAGTACAAAATAGAAAGGGGTAGATTCAGGTAGGGGCGCGCAATGATACGGCGGCGCAGCGTATCGTATTTACGCTACGCCGCCGTAACTTACAGGAGCAAGTGCTGTATTCACAAAGCACTTGCTCCGTAAGTCGCGGCGGATTAGCGTAAATGGGGCCGGCGTAAGCGCGCGTAATTCAAATGTGGAAGGGGGGCGTGTTTTATGCTAATATGTGATGACCTGACGTGATTGATGTGATTTACGAACGGCGCATGCGCCGTCCGTGTACATATCCCAGTGTGCATTGCTTCCAAGTACGGCGCAACTACGTATTGGTTTTTACGTGAACGTAAATTACGTCCAGCCCTATTCGCGAACGACTTACGCAAACGACGCAAACAATTCAAATTTCGAAGCGGGAACGACGTCCATACTTAACATTGGCTGTGACACCTAATAGCAGGAGCAACGTCTTACGCAAACGACGTAAAAAACTACCGCCGGGCGCACGTACGTTTGTGAATCGGCGTAACTAGTTAATTTGCATATTCTACGCCGAAAACAACGGAAGCGCCCCTAGCGGCCAAAGAAATATTGCACACAATTCTACGCCGCCGCATTCAAGTTACGTCGGCGGAGGAAGCCTATTTTTAAAGCGTATCTGCCTTTGTGAATCGGCGTAACGATACGCCCGCGCAAAATTCAAATTACGGCGGCGTATCTGGAGATACGCCGCCGTAATAGCTTCCTGAATCTACCCCAAAGAGTGCAGGAGTCAGCTTGTTCCAGAATTGCATGCTGGTTCTCAGCTTGGGTTTGAGCCTTCAAGCCTTTGCTGTAGCAAATTGGATCATGCTCTGCTGGATTTTTTGCCTTCCTCTGGATCAACTGTGGGTATGGAGTTGGGTGTATAGGATTGTACTGTGTTTTTTATTTTGTTTGTTTATTTTTTTGTGGTTGAACTGGATGGACTTGTGTCTTTTTTCAACCTGACTAACTATGTAACTATGTAACAGGTATGTAGTATAGGTAAGTTATTGCAAGTCTAGGAAGTATTTCCAGCCTCATCCCTCATGACTGATGGGAGAAGACACCACAACGCCCACTGCCCTCCTCCCAACCACCGACTGTCCCGTGCCAATCATTAACTGCAGCCTCAGGCAATATAAGAGATCCTTATATATATCTGGTCCACAGTCACAATCTAACAGCAGCTGACAGATGGGAGACAGGAAGACCATGCAGAGCAAGGAGGATTTCAGGTAAGTGGATACTACTTACTGTAGTAGCAGGGGGGGGGACGTTCTTGCCAAAGTACGTTCCAGTCTTTGGCAAGTCCTATCAAAAGGAATGTCTCAGTTTTGGCTGAATGCAGGATAGGTGAATCTCGCGCTGTTCTGATCGATCTCTCAGGAAAACCTGCAGCTAAGTGGACTAAGCGGTCCCTTGTTCCCCTTTTTCTATTGAAAGTTTGATTTATCTTGCATTGTGAGGATTGCAACAGGGGGTGTGAGACTCCTAAAAGACGATAGGAGTAAAGCAAGTCACAACTGCAATCTCTGAGGGTTTGATTTATTAATACCAGGGAATATAAAAGATAAATATAAAAAAAAGTGGAGTAATTTGCCTACAGCAACCAATGACAATTCTCGTCTGATTATTCCATAAAATGTTTTCTTCCAGTTTTAGTGAATCAGCTACTTTGAGAGATCTCAGGAAGCAGATCAGACCTATTCAGAAGTTAATTTAAAGAGGAACGGCAGTCTGCTCACTTTGGGGGTTATTTACCAGAGGCAAATCCACTTTGCGCTACAAGTGCAAACTACAAGTGCAATGCAAACTACGGGGGTGATTCACAGAGAGTTAGGCCGGCGTATCAGTAGATACGCCGACCTAACTCGGAATCTACGCCGACGCAAATTTAAAGGGTCACCAAAGAATTTTTTTTTTTTAGCTAAATAGCTTCCTTTACCTTACTGCAGTACTGGTTTCATGTCCTTATTGTTAGTTTTTGCTTTGAAGTAGCTGTAATTCTGCTGTGATCTCCACACTTCCTGGTTGTCTGTTTCCTTATAACCATGGTACTGGGAGCTTTTCACGGTGGTCTAAGCTGTCATTACTGTGTGTCTAAAACTTAACAGAACCAATCAGATTCATTTTAAAAACAAAACACTGCCCTGGATTTGTTTGTTTTTGTTCTGTGTGTCTCTCTACTTCACAGAAACATGAAACCAGTTTAAAAGCGAAAGTGAAACTAGAGGCACATTATATGATTAGTTTTTATCTATTTTTAATCATTTTTAAAAGGAATCAGTTAACTTTTATTTCTCTATACCCTGTAAACAGTAATTTGAGAAAAAAAAAAATTTCCTTTAGTGACCCTTTAAGCGTATTCTGGAAACCAGATACGCTTAAATTAGGCTAAGATACGAGCGGCGTAAGTGTCTTACACCGTCGTATCCTAAAGTGTAATTCTTAGGCTGACCACTAGGTGGCACTTTCATTGCGGTCGGCGTAGAATATGTAAATGAGAAGATACGCCGATTCACGAACGTACGCTTGCCCGACGCAGTAAAGATACCCAATTTACGTAACGCACTTTCAGGCCTAAAGTTATTCCATCAAATAGCTGGAATAGTAATGTTAAGTATGACCGTCGTTCCCGCGTCGAAATTTGAAAATTTTACGTTGTTTGCGTAAGTCGTCTGTGAATAGGGATTTACGTCATTTACGTCCACATCGAAACCAATAGGACCGTGCAGCGTACTTAGCCACAATGCACACTGGGATATGTACACGGACGGCGCATGCGCCGTTCATAAAATACGTCAATCACGTCAGGTCACCCCCTATTGACATAAAACATGCCCCCTCAGCCGAATTTGAATTAGGTGCCATTACGCCCGCCCGATTTACGATACGCCGCCGTAACTTAGCAGGCAAGTACTTTGTGAATCATGTACTTGCCTCGCTAACTTACGGCGGCGTAGTGTAAACACGATACACTACGCCGCCGCAACGATACGCCTGCCTACCTGAATCTAGCTATACAAGTGCAAACTACACTTGAAATTGCACTGAAAGTGCAGTCACTGTAAATCTGAGGAGTAGATCTGAAATGAGGGGAAGCTCTGCTGATTTTATTATCCAATCATGTGCAAACTAAAATGCTGTTTTTTTATTTACCTTGCATGTCCCCCTCGGATCTACAGTGACTGCACTTCCAAGCGCACTTTGCACTTGTAGTGCAAAGTGGATTTGCCTTTGGTAAATAACCCCCATAGTGTGTAATAAAAACATCTTTGCTATTCTGAAGCTTCCCTCCAACCACTTTGCGTATTATTTTATATATACTGTGATTCTGTACTTGCCAAATATGCTGCATAAATCTCCCTCCACTGAGTCTGGCTGCATCCATTTTAACTGCGGGCAGCTGAAGCTGCTGCCTGTTCACTTCCTGGATATACACAGAGGCACGCCTCCAGCTCTCGTTGGCCCTCTTATGACTCACCCCTCCCTTCCTGGCAAACTCTCACAAGTGTGAGAGAGAGTGCTGTACATGATGTAATAAGCCTAGGCTAATGATCAGACAAGAAACAGGAAGTGGGCTGTATAAGGGATTTACTGGCAGAAGCAAAAACTGTTTTACTATATTGTAGTTACGTTTTTAACCCTTTCTTTGGGGTTAAAAGTGCCCCGCTATCGGCCGAAAAGCGCTGCTTAAACTGCGGTCCGCGTTATCACTATAACGAGCGGCGCTTTAGTGCTAACGCGGCCGCAGACCCAGTGTGAAAGGAGTCTAATGCCGCGTACACACGATCGGAATTTCCAACAACAAACGTTCGATGTGAGCTTTTGGTCGGATATTCCGGCCGTGTGTAGGCTCCATCGGACATTTGCTGTCGGAATTTCAGACAACAAATGTTTGAGAACTGGTTCTCAATTTTTCCAACAACAAAAAGTTCTTTAGCTAGATTCAGTAAGAGTTAGGTCGGCGTATCATTAGATACGCCGACCTAACTCAGAATCTGCGACGACCTAGGTTTAAGTGTATTCTCAAACAGAGATACACTTAAACCTATCTAAGATACGACGGCTCATTCCCCGACTTAGTTGGGGTAGGCGGTACACTTTGGTGGGGGTGGGTCAGCCACGCTCTGTGACCTCTGAGAACCCGCCTTCTGACCTTTTGGGGGAGGTCCCTGTTCCAATTCCTGAGTCCTAGCCATATTCTTCAATGGGAAACCCTAACCCTTACCCTACACATTGAAGCCTGCAGGACACGATTTTTTCAGGCGGTATAACAGCGCTATTTTTAGCGCTGAACTGCCTGAAAAACGTGTCAGTGTGAAAGGGGTACATGGAAAACGATGGACAGCCGCACTCCGGATAAACTTGAGAAAGTTGTCTTTATTGATAAAAGTAAGACATGTACATCCAAAGATACAGTCACATAAGGGGACAGCCGACGCGTTTCGCACACAATTAGTGCTTAGTGAAAGGGGTCTTGGTACAAACCGAGCTACTGTTAGGATATATTTTGCCTGGGCGCTGCGGGGAAAAGTAGGCCTTATGCAAAAACTTAATTTGCGTGAACCTGTCTCTGGCAGAGATCATCAGAAGGATGTATTGCTGGATGCCCTCCTCCCAGCCAGTGAGGGTATATCCCCCCAACCAATACAATTTTTGTGGAAAAAAAAATTCCCCTGACTAACATTTGTTTCTATTAATCCGACAGGTATGAGGACTGCGAGGAGACAGCTCGTTGGCTCATGGACCGTATACAGTCCCCTCCCGTGATGGCCATCATCTGTGGCTCCGGTCTGGGGCTTCTCGCAGATACGCTGACCGACGCGAAAACCTTTGACTACGGCCAAATTCCACATTTCCCTACAAGCACAGGTACGTGGCGGCTTCTACAAAATGACCTAAGGATATGGCCAATTTCTAAAACCCTCTACAGAGTACGGCCGCTTGCATAGTTCTCCACAAAAAATGTCAACTTCCACCAATTCTCTGCACACAATGGTGCTGCTCTGCATAGAAACCAATCAGCTTTCAGGTTTTATTGTCAAATCTTAAATGAACAAGCTGAAGTTAGAAGCTTATTGGCTGCCATGCACAGCGGTACCAGATTCTGAGATCTCCAGTTTTAGTAAATCTCCCCCCCAATGGCTGCTTTCATGGATTCATAAAAATGGACATTCTACGCTCATTCTCCAAACAAAATGGCCATATCCTCCAATTCTTGCTCTGACCTATGTGACTACCTCTTATTTACGAAGACCTCTCATTATTCTGTATTCTCTGTCATTCCAGTGGCTGGGCATTCAGGGCAGCTGGTGTTTGGCATCCTTCAAGGCAAGTCATGCGTTGTTATGAAAGGTCGTTTCCACATCTACGAAGGATATCCGCTTTGGAAAGTAAGACTTTGTGATGTGTACCTGTGACAGGAGGATGATTGACCCTCTGAGAATTACATCCCTTGTACTGTGCGGCATAGTTCTTATGTCAATACCAACTACACTGATGGTATTAAGAGAGGTATGGACTCCAGAGACAGATATAAATTTGCCCCCATGTACAAATCATTAGTAAGACCTCATCTGGATTATGCAGTTCAGTTTTGGGCCCCAGTTCTCAAAAAGGATATCGGGGAACTGGAGAAAGTGCAGAGAAGGGCAACCAAACTGATAAGAGGAATGGAGGAGCTCAGCTATGAGGAAAGATTAGAGGAACTGAATTTATTCTCTCCTGAGAAGAGGAGAATTAGGGGGGATATGATCAACATGTACAAATATATAAGGGGTCCATATAGTGAACTTGGTGTTGAGTTATTCACTTTACGGTCAACACAGAGGACAAGGGGGCACTCTTTACGTCTAGAGGAAAAGAGATTTCATCTCCAAATACGGAAAGGTTTCTTCACAGTAAGAGCTGTGAAAATGTGGAACAGACTCCCTCCAGAGGTGGTTCTGGCCAGCTCAGTAGATTGCTTTAAGAAAGGCCTGGATTCTTTCCTAAATGTACATAAAATAACTGAGTACTAAGATTTGTAGGTAAAGTTGATCCAGGGTAAATCCGATTGCCTCTCGGGGGGGGATCAGGAAGGAATTTTTTCCCCTGCTGTAGCAAATTGGATCATGCTCTGCTGGGGTTTTTTGCCTTCCTCTGGATCAACTGTGGGTATGGAGTTGGGTGTATGGGATTGTATTGTGTTTTTTTATTCTGTTAGTTTAATTATTTATTTTTTTGTGGTTGAACTGGATGGACTTGTGTCTTTTTTCAACCTGACTAACTATGTAACTGATACAAAGTCGGGCATCCTTCCTAATTGTCAGTGCCTAGAAAGCAGTGTACCATCATGTACAATGCCACGGACCTTGTGGGTGTAATTCTCAGTATCTCTTCTTATTTTGTATGGAATGACACTGCACAGTACCACTTCTCTTGTCCTGTATGCTGTGTGTCATTCTCCGTACTTCTTCTTATTTTGTATGTACGGAGTCTGCACAGTACCACTTCTCTTGTCCTGTATGTCGGGTGTAATTCTCAGTATCTGTTATTATTCTGTATGTATAGATTCTGCACAGTACCACTTCTCTTGTCCTGTATATTGGGTGTAATTCTCCGTATTTCTTCTTATTTTGTATGTACGGAGTCTGCACAGTACCACTTCTCTTGTCCTGTATGCTGGGTGTAATTCTCAGTATCTGTTCTTATTCTGTATGAATGAACTCTGCACAATATTACTTCTCTTGTCCTGTATGTCGGGTGTAATCTCATCTTATTCTGTATGTACGGACTCTGCACAGTACCACTTCTCTTGTCCTGTATGCTGGGTGTAATTCTCGGTATCTGTTCTTATTCTGTATAAATGAACTCTGCACAATATTACTTCTCTTGTCCTGTATGTCGGGTGTAATCTCATCTTATTCTGTATGTACGGACTCTGCACAGTACCACTTCTCTTGTCCTGTATGCTGGCTGTAAATCTCAGTATCTCTTCTTAATTTGTATGTATGGACGATGCACAGTACCACTTCTCTTGTCCTGTATGCTGGCTGTAAATCTCAGTATCTCTTCTTAATTTGTATGTATGGACGATGCACAGTACCACTTCTCTTGTCCTGTATGCTGGGTGTAATTTTCAGTATTCTGTATGTATGGACTCTGTAGCACAGTAGCAGTAGCACTTCTCTTGACCTGTATGCTGGGTGTAATTCTCAGTATCTCTTCTTATTCTGTATGTATGGACTCTGTAGCACAGTAGCACTTCTCTTGTCCTGTATGCCGGGTGTAATTCTCAGTATCTCTTCTTATTCTGTATGTATGGACTCTGTAGCACAGTAGCACTTCTCTTGTCCTGTATGCTGGGTGTAATTCTCAGTATCTCTTCTTATTCTGTATGTATGCACTCTGCACAGTACTACTTCTCTTGTCCTGTATTCCGGGTGTAATTCTCAGTATCTGTTCTTCTATATGTACAGGCACAGCACAGTAGCACTTCTCTTGTTATGTTTGTTTGGTTCTCAGTATTTCTTCTTGCTCTATATATAGTATATGTAATTTTGCACAGTATCAGATCTCTCATTCCGTATACTAGGAACACCGGCAGTTATGGAGGGTCAGTACTGTGCAGTGAGGTGCCTCTGGTCCTGTACAGTGTATGGGATTTGTGGCTTACTCCAGTTCATGAACTCCGGGCGCACTGTTATCTGTGTTTTGTATAGGACGTACAGCCTTGTACAGCACACCTTTACCCCATTGGTTCGCTGTCATTCTGACAATGTCTTTCCAGGTTACTCTCCCCATCCGAGTGTTTACGCTCCTGGGAGTCAAGGTCCTGGTGGTGACAAATGCTGCGGGGTCACTATGTGAGACGTACAGCCCAGGGGACCTCATGATCATCCGAGATCACATCAATATGCCGGGATTGGCTGCCTTAAACCCCCTGAGAGGGCCCAACGATGAGAGGTGAGGAAAATTTTGTGACCAGCTTCCTCTAAAAATGCTTTGGGTTGTGATGATTATTTACATGTGGTGTAAAAATGTATATTTGCTGTCCTGCAGGACCCCCATGTGAATGACAAAAAATGACAAAGTAAATAAAAAAAAACAACACAAGTTGTTGACAATTCTTTATTAAAAAATAAATAAAAATGTCCCCAGTGTAGATCCATCCTCAATCACGACGCCTGCCGCGATCGATGACCCAAAAAACATAAAAAAAACAGTTTCAACGAAGGCTCCAGCCATCTACCAGCTCTTAGAGTTACTGTTCCCAGGAGAGAGCGGGGACCAGTGACGGCGTGCCGCGATCCTTGCGCATGCGCAGTAGGGGAATCGGGCAGTGAAGCCGCAAGATCTCACTTCCTGATTCCCTCACCGAGGATGGCGGCAGAAGCAGCCGAGGACCGAGCGATTGTTCAGCCTCGTCTGCTGATATCGCAGACGCGCTGGACAGGTAGGTGTCCATTTTTTAAAAGTCAGCAGCTGCAGTATTTGTAGCTGCTGGCTTTAAAAAAAAAACAGGTGGACCTCCGCTTTAAAAAGGAAATTAAGCTTTGAATGTTAGTAGTGCACAAATCTATAACATGGCCACTCTAAGAAGAATTTATATTCCTTCCTGTGTTGCAGGTTCGGCCCTCGCTTCCCCTCCCTCTGGGACACATACGATCAGGACCTGCGCTGCGCAGCCTTGGAAATCTCTCGCCGGCTCGGCCATGCAGAGTTCACCCATGAAGGGGTGTACTGTATGGTAGGGGGACCAAACTTTGAGTCCGTCGCAGAAGCCAGGTTCTTGCAGCGGCTGGGTGCTGATGCTGTTGGTGAGTTTGGATTAGAGCACACGTTAGGTGACACTGTCCGAGTCCTGATATTCTCTGTCACCCCTGTGGGTTTCCTCCCAGTACTCCGGTTTCCTTCCACACTTCAAAACATGCAGTTGGGTAAATTGGTGCCTGTCCAAAATTAGCCCTAGTATGATATTTTACTGACTGTGCCCAAGATGGCTGCTTACCAGTGGCGGACCTTTCAGGGTCGCAGCAGTCGCACTTGTACTGGGCCCTGGCATTGTGCCGCTGTGGGCCCCCCCCCCCCCCAAGACCCGGCATCTCCCCCTGCACCCCTAGTTTTCAGTTTGGGATGCAGTGGGGGGGGGGGGGGGGGAGTGGGAGGCGGCGATCAACAGCTGTATTCGGGAAGGAAGAGAACTACAAGGCCCGTGGGGGCCTTGTAGTTCTCTTCCTTCCCGAGTGTATACAGTGGAGAGGCAAGGGGTCTCTGAAGAGTGAAACTGATAGCTGCCCGGGTCAGAGGCCCCTCCCCTCTCCACTGTATACACTCGGGAGGAGAACTACAAGCCCCAGGGAGATTGTGTGGTCCACAGGCACCATAGAGCTGCCGATCACCCCCTCCCACCCCCCCCTGTGCTGGCCGTTGGAGGTGCACAGACAGCGGAGACCAGCCAGGTACAGGGGGAATCTCTGGAAGGGGGGGGGGGGCGGCTGTCTGGGGACCCTAATGTAAAAGTGGGCCTCTGGGAACCCTCATGTAAGGGGGTTATCTGGGGACCCTGATGTAAAGGGGAGGCTCTCTGGAGACCCTGATGTAAAGGGGAGGCCCTCTGGGGACCCTGATGTAAGGGGGAGGCCCTCTGGGGACCCTGATGTAAGGGGGAGGCCCTCTGGGGACCCTGATGTAAGGGGGAGGCTCTCTGGGGACCCTGATGTAAGGGGGAGGCTCTCTGGGGACCCTGATGTAAGGGGGAGGCTCTCTGGGGACCCTGATGTAAGGGGAGGCTCTCTGGGGACCCTGATGTAAGAGGGAGGCTCTCTGGGGACCCTGATGTATGGGAGGGGGCTCTCCGGGGACCCTGATGTAAGAGGAGAGGTTCTCTGGGGACCCTGATGTAAGGGGGAGGCACTCTGGGGACCCTGATGTAAGGGGGAGGCTCTCTGGGGACCCTGATGTAAGGGGGAGGCTCTCTGGGGACCCTGATGTAAGGGGAGGCTCTCTGGGGACCCTGATGTAAGAGGGAGGCTATCTGGGGACCCTGATGTAAGGGGGGGGGGCTCTCCGGGGACCCTGATGTAAGAGGAGAGGTTCTCTGGGGACCCTGATGTAAGGGGGAGGCACTCTGGGGACCCTGAT